>NC_059347.1:38778333-39126666 GCF_019703515.2 Myxocyprinus asiaticus | reverse complement strand
ACTTTTCATATCCACTGTAACTCTCCTGTTTGTGTATTTTATTTTGTAATTTGGTTGTTCACGTCCAGGTAGTAGGGCATAGGTGGGTATTTATCTGGGTCTATTTACTGTTTGTAGTAAGTGGAGAGGGGGAGGGGTGAGTAGCTGGAAACGCTTACTTTCTGTTGACCGTATCTTTTGAATGCCTTTGTCTTATTTGAGTCATCATTACCTTAATTTTCTGTTGCTAGTTTCTTTATCTGCATTGGACTAATCATCACCTTCCTGTCCGGTTTCAACTGCATCAGAACGAATCACTGAATTTGTCCAACTACTTAGCCTCTCAGCGTCTACTGGCTGCTGCTATATCTCCTTTAATCTGACTCTTTTTCTCTCTCTCTCTCTCTCTCTCTCTCTCTCTCTCTCTCTCTCTCTCTCTCTCTCTCTCTCTCCAGCTGAGATTCGCATCAGTAGAAGCTTGTTCCTCTTTAGATTCAGTCCCAGTGGAGGAAGCTCTTCACCACCAGAGCCCTCTAGAGCAGAAGAGGGTGCTTGTGCTGGTCCTCTTCTCCGATCAGTTTCCACATCAGAGGGAGACTTCCAGCCCAGCCATTCTCCCTCAGTATCCCAGACCCCCGAGGGAGCAGAAGCAGCGAATCCTCTAGGAACTGCTCTGCGTGAACAGGCACAGGACCAGGTGTTCTCTGCTTCAGCGGATGCTGGACATTCCAGCAGTGTCAGTGCACAGGGTGCCACAGGCTCCTCAGAAAGTCTTCAGTCCCAAACAGGAGAGCCTGTGTCCCCATTAGTCTTCCCACGGAAAGCACCCTTCAGTCGGGGATGCCTGAGGCTCCTTTCCTTCCGATCGATGGAGGAGCCTCGCATGGCACCACCTGTTAAAGAACGCTTCCCTATCCTCAAACACATCCTCTCCTTTATGAAGGACATGGTCATCAGTGAAAACAGGTATGAACCAATTACTTTATGACACAAGATAAAGCTTATATTTATATTACCATGATTCTACAGATTTTGGCTTATGAACTTAAAGGGATAGTTCACCCAAAAAGTAATAAATTCTGTCATCATTTACCCAAACTCATGTCATTCCATAGCCATACGACATTCTCTCTTCTGAGGAACACAGAAGGAGATTGTGCTGATTGGCTCTTGTCCTGAAAAAGTCCTGATGGCTCTGTTCCAAACACTGAAAGTGAATGAGGACTTGGGTAGTCAAGCTCCAAAACGGCATAAAAGCACCATAAATGTTTTATAAAATTAGTCCATGTGCTATATTCCACATATTCTGTAGCGACACATTAACGTTGTGTGAAGAACAGACCAAAATTAAGGTTGTTATTCAATGAAAATATTTCCCTCCGCCGTAGCTCTGAAATCACATCCAGATTTGTCTAACTATCCCTTAAAAACATTTCCACCAGGACTGGGTAAAAATATTGATTTTCCAAAGCATCGCAATCTTCATTACTCTTATGCGCAACCATCTACTACAATGAGAGGAAATCCCTTGCATTTGCAACCAAATTTTGCATATGCAAAAAAAAAAAAAAAAATTATGACTAGCCACTGGCTGGTAAATGTTAAGATTTCACTCACCAGTGACTGAGTAGTATAGTGGAAAAATTTAATATCGAGATCTTTTCACTACGTGTTGAGAGTAAATGTTTGGTTTGACTCGTTCTGTGTGTCCAAAGAAGAGAGCCACGCAATTCTGTCATTGAATAATGTCTCTTTTAATACTCCTTCAGTTCTTTACAGTGAGTTGTTGATTAAAAAAAATAAACATTTAATTCTAATCACGCATAGCACAGATGAGGTAAAGCTATTCATGAATGTGCTCATTTACAAACGTTCTTTACAGAAATGCTGTTTTTCTTAAAGAAACAGTACCGGTTTTTAGCACGTGTTCAACAAATCAATGTAAATACTTGTAAATAGTACAAATTATGCAATTAAACAATAAACATGTAACAAAATATAATATATTTATACATGGATGTTAATTTTTAAAAAGATAAAATGTGACCAAAATTATGAAAAATTTATAAAATATAATTAGTAACCTTAATATTTTCATAATGTATTGTACCTAGTTAGAAGGTCCCATGTATAATTGACAGCATTAGCTGGGAGAGAGTGTCTTTCATAAGCAAGCAAAATGGACATTATAACTGAAATAGTAACAATACGGATCTATCCGAAACAGAAGTCATGGATAAATAGCGATGTTCGCGCGGCACTTAATGTGCGGACCTCCGCTTTTAATTCCGGGAACGCGGAGGAGCATAAACAAGCCAGTTATGCCCTCCGAAAAACTATCAGAACAGCAAAACGCCAGTACAGGAACAAGATTGAAGGACAGTTTAACACCACCAACTCTAGAAGCATGTGGCAGGGAATTAACATCATCACGGACTTTAAAGGGAATAAAAACTCCACCATGAACACCTCTGCCTCTCTCCCGGATGAGCTAAATACTTTTTATGCTCGTTTTGAGGGAAATAACACCGCCCCCGTGGAGAGAGCTCTCGTGGCCGAAGCTACAGAGGTTAGTTCACTCTCCGTCTCTGTAGCGGATGTAACACGATCCTTCCGACGGGTGAATATCCGCAAAGCCGCGGGCCCAGACGGCATTCCGGGCCGCGTCATCAGAGCATGCGCGAACCAGCTGGCTGGTGTTTTCACAGACATTTTCAACCTTTTCCTCTCTTTGTCTGTAGTCCCCACATGCTTTAAAACATCCACCATTGTGCCTGTTCCAAAGCAATCAAAAATAACTTGCTTAAATGACTGGCGTCCTGTTGCTCTGACCCCCATCATCAGCAAATGCTTTGAGAGACTAATCAGAGATTACATCTGCTCTGTGCTGCCTCTCTCTCTAGACCCATTGCAGTTTGCTTACCGCAACAACTGCTCCACTGATGATGCCATTGCATCTACAATACACACTGCTCTCTCCCACCTGGAAAAAAAGAACACTTATGTGAGAATGCTGTTTGTAGACTACAGCTCAGCATTCAACACCATAGTGCCCTCCAAGCTAGATGAGAAACTCTGGGCTCTGCTCACTGTGCAGCTGGATCCTGGACTTCCTGTCAAGCAGATGCCAGGTGGTTAGAATAGGCAGCAACATCTCCTCATCACTGACCCTCAACACTGGAGCCCCACAGGGCTGTGTTCTCAGCCCACTCTTGTATTCCTTGTACACACATGACTGTGTGGCAACACATAGCTCCAATGCCATCATTAAGTTTGCTGATGACACGACGGTGGTAGGTCTGATCACTGACAATGATGAAACAGCCTACAGAGAGGAGGTGCACACTCTGACACACTGGTGTCAGGAGCACAACCTCTCCCTCAACGTCAGTAAGACAAATGAGCTTGTGGTGGACTTCAGAAGAAAAGACAGAGAACACAGTCCCATCACCATCAATGGAGCACCAGTGGAGAGAGTCAGCAGCTTCAAGTTCCTGGGTGTCCACATCACTGAGGAACTCACATGGTCCATCCACACTGAAGTCGTTGTGAAGAAGGCTCATCAGCGCCTCTTCTTCCTGAGATGGCTGAGGAAGTTTGGAATGAACCACCACATCCTCACACGGTTCTACACCTGCACTGTAGAGAGCATCCTGACTGGCTGCATCTCCGCCTGGTACGGCAATAGCACCGCCCACAACCGCAAAGCACTGCAAAGGTGGTGCAAACTGCCAGACACATCATCGGAGGTGAGCTTCCCTCCCTCCAGGACATATATACCAGGCGGTGTGTGAAAAAAGCTCAGAGGATCATCAGAGACTCCAGCCACCCGAGCCATGGGCTGTTCTCACTGCTACCATCAGGCAGGTGGTATCGCAGCATCAGAACCCGCACCAGCCGACTCCATGATAGCTTCTTTCCTCAAGCAATCAGACTTTTGAACTCTTGATCTCCCACGATCAAAATACATCAGCACTGCACTTTATTACTCTTATATCTCACACCGGACTGTCATAAATTATATTATTATTATATTAGATTCTCTCTTAACAACTTACTATCAACTGACAGCCTGAATGTCAATACAGTACAATACAACCTACTGTACATTCTATATATACTACTATATATACTTTTTTTATTGAATAATGTGTATCTATATTGTGTGTATTGTATACTGTACAGTGTATGTTATTATTTGTATATTGTGTTGTGTGTAATTATGTGTATATTAGACTTGAAATTGTGCTGTGTTAATCTGATGTTATTGTAAATTGGTATATGTCTCATCACTGTCACGACTGCTATGTTGATCTGAACTGCACCCAAGAATTTCACACACCATTGCACTTGTGTATACGGCTGTGTGACAATAAAAGTGATTTGATTTGAAATATACCCATATAATGTGACATTGAATCGGAATCTAATCATATCGAATCGAGAGATTGTGAATCGGAATCGTTTCAAATCGGGAAAACTGTATCAATACCCAGCCCTGATTTCCTGTACTGAAGTTTCTCTCTGTGTATGTAGTGTTCTTCATACTCTGGCTCTGAAGAAGGCTCAGGCTCTAAGTGTGTGTGAGGTTCTGGAGATCGTGCAGCAGTGTATACTCACACTGGGCAAACCTCACCTCTTCCAGGCCCCCTGTATTCTGTTTCTCCAGGAACTCTTGGCGTGTCAGAAAGATTTCACCAAGTATGGCCCAGAAGAAAAAAAAATTATAAGCCATTTCTGATGGCATAGATACCTGAGGTAATGTCTTCATATGTTTATTATAACTTTTCTTTATTTCTCAGTTACTTTTCTCAGTTGGCTGGCAGTGGGCAGGAGATGAGGGAACTGGTCAGACACTGGTATCATCGTCTGGTTCTCATGCTTGTGGAGGCTGTGCAGGGCTTCAACAAGCTTAATGAGAAGTAGGTTCTCTTTTCCCTCTTTTAAACATTTGTAGCTATATTACAATTAGAGTCAGTGTCTTTTCAAATTATTATACCTTTATAACTCCGTTGTAATTCTCTGTTGACTTATTTGGGGAAACCCGTAATAAAGCCACTGTCCACATCTTTCTCTTTACAATATCTCTTTGTGTCATCAGGGTACTGTTGCCTGCCCTGTCATGTGTGCAGACCTGTCTGCTTCATTTGCTGGATATGAGCTGGGAGTCAAAGGATCTGCCACTGTTTCTGGACATCAAGCTGCCTGATCTTCTGCTCACCATGTCTCAGGAGAACATCAGTGTCCATGACATCGCCATCAGGTATGGGAAAGGCTTTCAGGAATCAGAACGCACATGCTGAGAATATAAATGCTTTATCCACTTTTATGTGGCTATTCAGACCAACATTCTTAACTTAAAATGTGTACCCAAAAATCAACATATTGTCATAATTTGCTCTACATTATTTTCTTTCTTCTGTGAAATGCAAAATGAGAATTTAAGCAGAATTTCAAGCTACTGTTTTCTGTATAAGGAAAGTAGATTGTGAATAATACTGCTAAACTCTAAAAAGGCCAAATAAGCTCATTATAAGGAAAGTAGATTGTGAATAATACTGCCAAGCTTTAAAAAGGTAAAAAAAAGCACAATAAAAGTATAATTAAAGTAGTCCAGTATTTTTCAGTTTTCAGTCAGATTTTCAGAAGTTATTTTTCTCATAATCTTCTTCCCTTCTGACATAGCTCTCAAATCTCATTTGTTAACTGAGCAAGGATTAGTAAATAATGACAAAAATACGAGAAGGTCTGCACTCTGAAAATGTCTCTAGAAAAATAGTCTTTTATTGTTTAGTAGCAGGGGATTTTAAAACAAATGTTTTGGCCAAAAGCCTTCCTTGGTCTTTGCACCTGAACTTGCTGGGAGACTACATTGATTAGTAAATGATGACAACATTTTTTTGAGGGGGAACTAAGGCTGTCAAATTAAAATTTCATATTTTTGTCAAATTTAAGATAGAGTTGCATTTTTGAATGCAAACACTGTGCACTCAAATTTTGCATGACTTCAGGCCGATCGCATTCTTGTGCTAAAAAAGGCTAGATTCAGCATAGCAAATACAGGTTAACAGAATGTTAGGTTATGTATGGAGCCCCGGTTCTTTGATAAAAGGTGTGAGGTATCTCACAAAGGGAAAAATGCATCGGGCATGAATCATGGAAGCAATTAATAACACAATGTCTGTCCAATAACAGACAAGTCACTGCAGTGACCAGGAAGCCCCGCCTTCCTGATATAAGCTGCTTTCACCTGCCTTTATGTCATTCTCAGCATATCTCTTCTCTGTGCTTCTGCAAGGAGGGAAGTTTTGAGAGATATGTCACTCCTGTTGTCAGAGAACCGGGATTACATACGTAATCTAACGTTCTCTTTCTAACATTCATTCGGTATCCCACTATGGGATTTGGACTCCTGAATTGCAGATTCAGAATAATGGATGAAAATCTCAGAATATTGACTCAGAATACTGGATGAAAATCTCTCCAAACTACAGTATATTGCCACCAGGAAATAGTTATGGAATAAGATCCTATAAGCTTATTTATCCCTCTACGGACACTAGGGCTGGGTATTGATACAGATTTCCCGATTCGATTCCGATTCACAAGCTCTCGATTCGATTACGATTCGATTTAATATTGATTCATATGGGTTTATTTAAGGTATAATGTCCCTTTTGCTTATATATATATATATATATATATATATATATATATATATATATATATATATATATATATATATATATAAAATAAATTATCTCCCAGCTAATGCTGTTAATTATACAGGGACCTTTTAACTAGGTACATTAGGAAAATGTTAATTTTACTAATTATATTTAATTACTTTTTCATCATTTTGGTCACATTTTGGCTTTTTAAAAATGAACAAATAAATGTATTCAATCAATAAATAATATATAATATTTAATATATTATTTTTGTTACATATTTATTGTTAAATTTTATAATTTGTACTATTTACAAGTGTTTACATTAATTTGTTGAACACGTGCTAAAACCGGTCTCTTTAACAAAAAACTGCATTTCTGTAAAGAGTGTCTTTAGAAGAACGCATGTTAACGAGAGAGCTTTACGTCACATGTGCGATGCATGATTAGATTTAAATGTTTTTTTGTAGTTGTTTTTGATCAACAACTGACTGTAAAGAACAGAAAGGGTATTTAAAGAGACCATATTCAATGACAAATGGGTTGCGTGGATCTTGTCTTGGACACACACTACACGGAACAGCTTTTACTCTCAACACATGAAAGGATCTCGCTGCTGAACACTTCACGACTAAACTACACAATTACTGGTGAGTGAAATGTAAACATTTACCAGCCAGTTGCCAAATATATTAACTTTAGTCATATAGCATGAAATTTGGTTGCAAATGCGAGTGATTTCCTCTCATTGTAATAGAGGGTTGCGCATTGAGTGAAAGATTGATCTTGGGATTTAAGAATCGATATAGAGTTTGTTCAAATGAAGATTGTGATTAATCGGAAAACATTTTTTTTTATACCAGACCCTAACGGACATGTTAGAGAAAGATTCGCCATTGGCTAGTAAATTTTTGTTTTTACTCACCGGATTTTGATGACATATATGTGTAATGCAACTGAAAACTAAAAAAGATAATGAGCAAACCAAAAAGGGGCATCTTCACAGATATATAGTATTCATATATTTGACTTCACACAATATACTGTATACAGTATGTGAGATTGTGCATTTTATTTTCATATTTCGCTTTTGATAATTTTAATCACATTTCAGCAAGTGCTACTATATCACAACTACTATGCAAAAAAAAAAAAAAACATTTTTTTTTTTTTTTACACCAGACCCTTGCATACATGCGGCACGAGCCTATTTGTTAAATTATTTAATATTTACAGTGTTTTCTTAAATTTTTAAAATAAGTTTACATTGATATGTATAACAAGCGCTATAATAAAGTGCCTGGATCTCGTCTTTGGACACACACTACACGAAATGAAGCAAAAGGAAACTTTTATTTGCATAATGTGTGTTGTACATTATCTCTGTACAAATATTTATTGTACAAGTTCTCGAATTCAAATCTACAAGAGTTTTGCTACACTTTTACCTTCTAACAAATGTCCAGCAGGCACATTACACTGGTCTGTAGCCATGCTGTAAAACAGAGAATGATTTGAAAACTGTCCATGGAAAAGTTTGACCAAAGTCAGAGTTGACGTTGTTAAGTGCAATGTAAATGTAATTATGGCATATCATGGCTCAACTTAAGCAAGGGTGACAGCATGATCATGACACCTAAGGACCCACTGAATCCAAATAAGGTAAATTTCCGTCAGAGTGCACGCTCACAAGACACAACACACAGTAACAGACAAGGCTGAATCCAGCTTCTTCTGCAAAAGGATTGCTGTGCTCAAGTTCTTCACCACTACACAACTCAATCACTGGCGAGTGATTTCTGAACATTTACTAGCCAGTGGCTAATAACTGACGTATTTTAGTAGCATAGCACAAAATTTTGTTACATATGCAAGTGGTTTACTTGCAATTTAGAAGGCTGTTATTAAGACTGAGCCTGTATGTGTTTTATACATTGGTATCAGACCTATTCACACAAAGGACCGTGTGGAGCAGTGATGGCTCAGTAAAATCCAGTTTGTAAAATCTCACATTTGTGAGGTGACGCCCAGCACAAATGTCCTTTATTGCAATGCCCTTAAATAGCGCCCACGAGGTGGCCATAGCACTTGTGGAATAATCTCTCAAGCCCTCTGGAGGCTGCAGACCAGCGCTATTATAACTTAATGAAATAGCCTCCACCACCCAATAAGACAAATGCTGGTGTGATATAGGTTTACTTTTATGAGAGTCAGCCCAAGATATTAAGAGCTGATTGCTCTTTCTCAGCATCTGCATCCTTTCTACGTACACATGCAAGACGCGCAACGAGCACAAACAAGGATGCCTTTCTTCCTCTAACGAGGAAAACGCTCTGATGACTAATCCACTGATTAGCCATTAAACACTGAATAGCTCAGCTTCGACACAAATGCTGGGTTTGTATGAGCGAAACGCATGCACAATTGATGCATGCAGACAAAGCATGTAGTTCACTCACACGCTTTGCAGTAGAGAAAGCTAACAATAAAGCAGTCTTTAGTGAAAGATGCTTCATACTAATACTGTCTTTAGGTTCAAATGGGGACTGAGAGAGTGTGTTCAGAACCACAGACAGATCCCACAGTGGAATCTGCGGCTTTGAGACCAGATGTAATCTACGTACACCCTTCATGAACTTGCACACCAGTGGGTGTTGACCACTGTTCAAACACATCCCACTTTAAATATAACGGTTGCGTCGAGGCGGCTTTTGCGCTCTAAATCTTTAAATCACCCTCTGAGGCAACCCAGTGTCATGTAAATTCATCCTCTCATAGGCCAAGCCAAAAGAGCCACTCGGTCTGGGTGTGGGTAAAACAATTTCTCTGTGCGCTGAGGGAGGGTATCTCTGCACAGGGGAAGAGGCCAGGGCTGTTCGAAAAGGAGCTGAATTATCTCCACCAACCATAGTTTCCTCAGCCAGAATGGGGCAATCAGATTTACTGAGTGACCGTGCTCCCTTACTCTTTTTAAAGGCCAATCAGCCTCACAGGGGGGATGCTTATATCAGCGTGTTTGGCCAAGGGTGTGCAAGCACATCCACACTCATAGGTGCATCTTCACAGAGAGAAGAGCAGAGGACAGTAAGTGTTATTGCGTGATGCAGAGATCTACGGCAGCCTGCCCGAATCTCTCCCACAGCTGACTCACCACCTGCGGGTCTCTGTACAGGGGATTCTCTCTCGACAGAAAATCTGCCCCCGTTCATTACACCTGGGACGTGAGTCGCCCATAATGAGAGGAAGTGCACTCTGCTCCACACAAACAGTCTTTGTGCCAAGCTATGAAGCCACTGTGAGCACATGCCCCCTTGACTGTTTATATATGCCACTGTTGTTGTGTTGTCCGATCTGACTAAGTGGCCTTAAAGGAACTGTACAAAGTGTTTCAATGCTGGAAACACTGTCAGTAACTCCAGAAATTTACTGTGCGCATTTTGTAGTGACGTGGGCCAAACCCCATTCACAATTCTGCCTTCTGATGCGTTCCTCCAAAACGAATACAGATCAGAGTTCAGTCTTGGACCCAAATCATTTATTTCCTGAGATGGCACCAGGCGGTTTTTGTGTGGTTTATCTCGAAACCCAAACTTTCCATAATGAGAATGTGTGTGTTTTTGCTTGTTGCCGTGACTGCGCACAGCGGAGCAGATTGCCTAAATAGGCGGACACTCTGAGACCTGCTCTCCTCAAGGGAGTCAGAGCCACGTCCTCACATTTGCTGAAGACTTGCGGAGCTAATGAAAGTCTGAAAGGCACCTTTAAAAACTCGTAGGCTATGCCCTGATAGGCAAATATCAGGAATGTCCAGTGAGCTGGATAAACGTCTATATGGAAATATGCGTCCTTGAGATCTACTGATGTGAACCAATCTCTGGGACAAATCGAGTGAGACTGCACTCTGAGTGTGAGCATTTTAAATCTGTATTTTCTCAGGTGTTTGTTGAGGTTATGCAATTCCAAGTCCTCCCACTTTATTGGGGGTTTGGGATGATGAAATACAGGGAGTCAAACCGCTGAAGGCTGTCCTCTGCCGGTACCGCCCATATTGCTTTTTTGTTCAGTAAAGAGGCTATTTCTTCCTCCAAAATCAGAGCTGATTCCCCTTCCACTGTAAACATACACTGTTGAAATTTGGTGGTTTTGCAGCGAATTGCAGTCTATAGCCCCTTACTAATGTGGACCATACCCAGGGGTGAACTGCACATGCACGCCAGCTCTCCTCAAGAACAGCAAGCTGGCCGCTTGAGCTCTTGCTCACTGCTGGCGCAATGGCGCCCTCCAGTGATAGAGCTGGGAATTGCAGATTTGATAATGACACTTTTTCACAGGGAACACTTTATTATTGAACACTCTCATGCTTGTGAACTCTTTGCCCCTCAGACTGAACCCTGTAGATGGAGGGTTGAGGTTTAACATGGGGGAAACTCCTTGAACTTGTGCCCCCACACCACATGAACTGTGAAGGGGACGAAATAAACCTGCCACTGAACAGTCTTTTCTAAAACAGATCGACTGCTACATCCCCCTTCTCTTCTCGTTTGGGGGGGGAGAATAGGTCGCCACTTCGAAAGGAGGGGAGGTGTGCAGAGGTCCCTAGGTGCTGTTCACTATCCCCTCTTACTCACCTGAGATGTAGCTAGGTTGCCTGACTCTTCTTCCCTCCCTGGGGATTGGCGGGGTGATGTTTAGCGGCTGCCATTGCGAATGAAGTCTTTTTTGCCTGAGCTGGTCTCGGCTGCGTGTTTACAGTTGTCACCTTCTGCGCGGGGAGATCCTGGGGCAAAAACCCACCTGCCCCCTTTTTTTAGGGGCTACAAAGCTTGCGCTAGCCAGCTGAAATGGGTGTGCAATGACCTTATGAGGGAGGCATGTCTTAAATGCTTCACCCTCTTTTTTCGGGAGATCGCACTGCTGCTTCTTGGCCGTGACTGATGCCCCAAATAAAGCCTTAGGCTCCACTGGGGTGTCAAGAAAATCAAGTTTCTCTTTGTCAGAGAGGTCCAACAGTTCCAGACATAATGCCCTCTCTCCTACCACCAAGAGGTCCATGCCTTGGGAGGTGCGTGAATTCAAATCTGCAATAACGCAGATAGATTACAATTTTCTGGAAAACGGACGCTTTAAAGCGATTTTGTTTTCCCTGGCAAAGAGGCGCTTATGGAGAAAAAAGCTGCCTGGAATGTCGAATGGAGGTAGTTTGCCACTGACAATTCCATTGGGGGGAGGGGGTCCCCAACATGCCTATTTCCTGCATGTTGTGGATGTCAAGGCAGGAGAAACCCTTGACGGGCACCTTATGTGAAAAAGGTTTATCCCAGAACCTTTACATCTCTGCCACGCACGCCGGAACGGCAAGAATGAGCTGTTTAATGGGAGTGAGACGCAACAGCAGACTCTTCCCTTCATACAAATCACTTTCCGTGCCCTGTTACATCTGTTGAGATGTCCAGTTAACAGAAAGACAGCTTGGCCACTGCCCTTTGTTACGTCTCGATCACATCGAGATCCACAGGCATTGAGGAAGGGGAGTCCCCTCTCTGCCTGTTTGACAGCATGGATGGTGGAGGGAAAAGAATCGCATTCTCCACGTCCTCCTCGTCATCCTCATGAAGGATTGCTCATATCGTCATCCTCCTCCTCTTCTCCTCTTGCCTAGACAGAGACATCAAAAAGAGGAGGGAGGTTCTGTGAGGCCTCATCCATAATGTCTCCCCAACTACTGGACTCAGATTTTGAGGGTTCTTTCTTCACTGGGAGAGGGGAAAGATAAAGATCTTCTTTTCCTGCAGCCGAGATTCACCTTTCAAGAGCCCTTAACAGGAACTTAGTGCTGTGTGGGCACCACTCAGGGTTAGCCAAGGCTGCCTGCGCATGTTTTACCCCCAGGCAGGCAATGCATAAGGGGTGCGAGTTTTTGGCCAAAATCATTGCCCCGCATGCACATATACGAGAAGGTTCCTTCCTTTTTGCACTGCTTGGTTTTGCAGTGGGCATGATCCAGTGATCATCTTCCCAACTCACCGCAACATGTTAGTTCGAAGCAGAAAAACACTCACTCTCTCTTATTTAGTGTAACTAAATACGATAAATAACACCTAGCCAGTGCAGTAACAATACCAGCTATGACCATTGGTAATGTAGAGTGAGAAGACAGATAAATTGCCCATCATAATGTCCTGGTAAATTATTTTTCAATTTTATTGAATTTAATTTGAATTTTGTTCATATTTAAGGTAAAAATTCAAGTTTAGTTGACAGTTACTGTTGACAGTCCTCAGGTTAACTGTTACTTTATGCATTGTTTACCTTGAATGTTTTAAGCATATCTCATTTGTACATTTGGTGAGCTTTATTTGTGACTCTGCATTCTCAGCTATTTTAATTGAGCTTTTTCTTCAAAAATCTTAAAGTACACTTTATCCTGATTACAAAAAATACTGTTATGTGTCCTGTGTTTTATTTAGCCTGATATTCTCACTGCTCTTCTGTCCTCTTCTCTACGGTTGTGATGTGGTGGCATAGTCAATGGACAGAGGAGGATGAGATTGCTGACTACGAGAGGAACTGTGAGTGGATGGACGAGTGTTTGGATGGCATGTTTGAGAAGTGGTTTGACAAGATCAGCCAGGCCTCATTGGAGGAAAAGAGAAAGGTACAGATATCTCTACAGCAGTATTAAAAAAGCACTTTGCAAAGAGTATTTGCTGATTCATGTTCTTGGCTAAGGCACAAACACATTCATTCTGAAATAATAGACTGTTAAAATACTGCCTACAACATAAATATACACTGCATACTGCATGCTATTGTATGTAATAGAACCACACATGCAACCATGAATGTACTACTATTGTACTTTTTTTGGTGCTCATTGACTGACATTTACCCATTGCAGATGCACATGTTCATTGCACGCTACTGTGACCTGCTGAATGTAGAGATTTCTTGTGATGGATGCGAGCGAATTGCGCCATGGCATCGTTACCGGTGCCTGCAATGTACGGACATGGACCTCTGCAAGACCTGCTTCCTCAGTGAGTCCCACCTGCACATCTACCTCTGTTTGACATTTAGCTTTCATTGTTTAACTGAAGAGATTCAGGATGGTAGAGAGACTTATAGATATTTCAGACAACCTGTTGACATTGTCAGTTGTAGTTTGGTAAAGTTTTATTTACTTATTACTTTCTCATTGTCAGATCACAACTTACTTTTCTCATGAGCAACATAACGAAAAGTAATAGTAATTAGGGCTGTGAAAAATAAACGTGTTGATTTTGAGAAAACTATGAAGAAAAAAAACTTGACCCTTGTGGGCTTTTATAGTAAAGAAAACAAGTTAACATATACAGTATTTTTCATATACAAGCTATACACTGTAATTACTCAATAGTAAACACTCTGTATTAGAGTCTGTATTGCAAGCATGCAGCAGTTTATTTCTTACTTACTAGAACTGTTAGTATTGTATTTACCAGCTCTGTTCTCCCTGTTCAGGTGGTGCTAAACCAGAAGGCCATGAGGATGACCATGAGATGGTAAACATGGAGTATGCTTGTGACCACTGTCAAGGCCTTATTGTGGGCAGCAGGATTAACTGTAATGTCTGCGAGGACTTTGACCTCTGCTTCGGATGTTACAATGCTAAAAAGTACCCGGACAGGTAAAACACCAGCTGCACCACCGTTAGCACTTATGGCCTGTTCACACACAAGCACAATGTGACTAAACAACAAACATGACATTTTCAAACCAAAGCTTTGTGCAACCAACAAATTTCAAACCAAAAATATTCATACGGAGTCAGATGTGGAATATTCATAATTTTCTGGAAAATGTTTTGATACCTGTATTAATTGTTAGGCATAAGAACATTAAAAAATAGACCTAGTCTCCAAATAAAACAATCAAAGATCATCACAGTACAATGTTCTGAACTTTGTATGTGTGAGTTCATAGAGATGCATTGTTTTATTTTGACACCTTGTCATGCATGTTTATTTTCATGTTGAACATTTGGACTGCAGTTGAGAGGATTGGAGAAAATAGTTCTTTATTATCAGGATTGAACTGGCCCACACAGAATCTGCACCTGCAGAACTCAGCAGAAAGTGCAGATTTCTGCAGAATTAGAACACCTGTCATTCACAAACTGCTACACATCCCAACCTATTTTGTATTTGTTTATTAAATGTTTTAGCTAATTTGATAAATTAATGCTTTCAGCTACCAATTAGTGTATAGTACTCTCAGCTCCGTTGAACACATTTTACCATGTCTAATTCCATTCAGCAGAATTTCACAAATTTCCCTAAAATCAGCTCAGAAAAATCTGCTGATTCTGTCTAGGGCTAGGAATGACTGTTTTACTGCAGTCACTGAATGACCTTTCTTTTCTTCATCTCCTTTCTAGCCATCTTCCCACCCACCGTATCACTGTCTATCCAATGGTCACCATCCGCATCAGTGACCGCCACAGGCTGATCCAGCCCTACATCCACAACTACTCCTGGCTACTGTTTGCCGCGCTTGCCCTCTTTACTTCGGAGCTGGTCAGTGAGAAAGAGCAGGAGGGAGAGCTTCTGGATGATGTCACCCTCGGTTATGCCAGTGCTCTGCAGACCCACTGCTCTGACCTCATCAATGAGTGCCTGCTGAAGGGACAAACTGGAAAAGGTGGGGTGATGCGTGTGCTTGTAGTGTCCGTTCTTATTGTTTGCTTTCGGGGGTGGTGTAGTCTAGAGATTGAAGATCTGGGCTGGTAAAAAGGTTGAAGATTCAAACCTGGAAGGGAAGATGCATAAATTGTTTAGTAGTAACAGTAGTAAAAGTTATATATTTTGAGTCTTGAATTCATACTTGGAAGAAAGTGCAATATTTTAAAATCTTTCACTCAAAGGTTTATCTAACCAACTGTCCTTGGTTTCTTTGTATAGGTCTGCGAGCCTCAGCTTTGCTGTCCCTGCTCTCCTCTAACGAATCAGCCACAGAGAGTGAACAGTGTCCTGTAACTCCTGGCTCCTCTCAGGACATCAGCAGCACAGACACCTTATCCCTGCCCAGCAGCACCACAGCTATCTGCTCCCCACTGCCACCTAGAGATGGAGTCAGTCGCTGCACATAATTCCTAAAACCATTAAGAGCTCATAAATGTCATTAACTTTTTAATTACTATCTGTACAACATTTCCTTATCTACTTATTGTATTCCTCCTTAAAAGAAACTCCAAAAGCAGGAAGTGGGTGCAGAGGGTGATGAGATGAGGAGAAGGAAGCTGGTCTCTCAGGATACGTTTGACTCATCCAGTGCTAGTCAGACACCCACTAGTGAGGACACACTCTCTCCTGGAGTTAGAGGTGAGAGCTTTGCATTTATTATTGACTGTTAATACCCTATAATATTCCTAATCAAATGATACTACAGTTTTATTTTTTTAGAAGGTCCATTTTTTTCATTTCATTTAGTCTAAAGAATATAGGCTCTCCTATGAACTTGCAAAATGGTGCAGAAAGTGCCTCAAAGTCTTCTGATTGGTTAAAAAAAGAATCTGACCCTGGCCAGCAGTCATATTTTAGTTTTGTTTACAGAGACTAGCGCTGTCACAGAGACAGATATTTCAGGACACCTACTATATTTCAGTGATATCTGTCAGAAAATAGAAAAATGTTCTGTGTGCTATCCTATAAAAAAAAATGCTTACAGCACCTTTAATATAGAATTCAGTTCATGTGCTGTCACAAGTGGTATGTGTATGGGCTATTTTACAAAGGCTTCCAACGTGGCTTATCCAATCAGAATTTCGGAATTGTCTGTCAGCTGGTTGTTTTCGCAAAATAAACCCTGACAGGGTGATCAGGACCCAGATGCGAAGCCTTGATTGCCAAATAAACAAATAAATGGACATGAATCATTTATTTGCGTTGAAATTATATAATTATGCGAGAAGAATTAAATCGCTAAACAGCTGAAATCCACCTCCGGTGTGCATCGGAGTTCTGTTGGTGTTTATTTTGTAATTAAAGACTGTCTGACTGCTCATTGTGCATCTTCTTACAAGAAAACTTGCCAGATAAGAAATAAATGCACATGAAACATTGATTTGAGTTGAAATAATTTTATTAGCTTACTTGTAGAGATCGCACAGTGATCCAAAAAGTAGTAAAGATGGGGTCAGATACCCGGATGAACGGTCTGATATTTGGATGTGCAGTTGTTACTGAGAAATATTAGACCACTAGATGGTGACATTGACCAGTCACAATCGAGTATTCCAGAGAGCCGTGTAATAAATAATATTACAATAGTTTTACAGGTTTTTTTTTTTTTTTATCAGTCTCAGAGTCAAGTGGGGACACCATCAAATCTCCTACCTCAGAGAGCATGGAGGTATATAAAGACACCGAGGAGAAGACTGCCAGAGGGCCCCTACAGGAACATGTGTTTGCTGAATGCTCCAGAGAGAGAATTCTGGGATTGTTGGCAGCCATGTTGCCTGCAGCCAAACTGGTGACAACAAAAAGTTTTATAGATTACTTAGAAAAATGTGTTGTGTTGCCTACCTAATATGAACACATTTCACATTTCTTGTTTGTCTAACATTCCTTTTACAAACCTCCTTAGAAACACTGAATATACTAATATCAATTTTTAATCTGTGGCCTTTAACCCATATAGGGCAGCACACTCTCTTTGTCCAGCCTGAGTCCTATCCTGCCACTGCTGTTCAGAGTGGTCATCTCCAATGCTGGCTGTCTGAATGAAACGTACCACCTGACACTAGGTCTTCTGGGACAGCTTCTGTTAAGGATCTCGCCTGCAGAGGCTGATGCAGCAGTGGCAGAGGCACTCACTGACAAATTTGAACTACTTGCCCTCGGTGAAGGAGCGACTTTTGATGTTCAGGGCTGGAAGACCACTCAGTTGCTCTTCAGTCTGGGTGCAGTGTGTCTGGACAGGTAGTTTATTAGAATACTGTATTATATGGGAAATATATAATGTATAATATCACTAAATAGTACTGTATAGTTGGAACTGTGGCGCATACATGCTTGTGACACATAAGAGTCATGGTGCTTGATCCCATTTCTGGATTCCAGATAATTATTATCATTCTGTATTTGTGTTTTGTAAGCCGTATCGGTTTGGATTGGGCATGCTCAGTGGCAGACATCTTGCAAAACCTGAACGTTTGTCCTCAGTGGTGTGCAGTTGTGGCAGCTTTTACTGATCACTGCATACAGCAGTTACCACAGCATCTCAAAAGAACCAACCTCTTCACTCTGCTGGTGCTTGTGGGCTTCCCTGAGGTATGACGATGCCACATGTACATGCTAACACACTTATTATAGGCCTGTGGAAAGTTACGGTAAGATATCTTCAGTAATATGTAGTATTACTTAAACAATTCCTGGTAAAATCAAATTCGAATAACTTCATTTAAAGATGTGCTGCTTGTGATAAATGTGTCTCATATTAGGTGCTTTGTATGGGGACGCAAGCTGTGTTCATAGATAATGCCAATGAACAGCACAACATGATCCTGCTTAAACACTTCACTGAGAAGAACAGAGCTGCTGTGGTGGATGTGAAGACTCGAAAGAGGAGAACAGGTGTGAGAACAGCTGTCAACAGGGTCTTCACACTATTCACACATTTTCTCAACTGTAAAAATACCACTTCTGGCTGCACAGGGCTGCATGAATCTTTGACGTTTAACAGCACGATCTAAAATCACATTCGTAGCCACCTTCATTTACATAGGGTGTGTCTGATACAGAAGGCAGCTGCTTTGCTGCTTCGCTGCCTAGTCACTAAACAGACTTTATATAAAGGTACCTCTTAAGTAATCTGGCTGACTTTCAATGCTTTGGAGATAACCAAGTAAATATTTGATTACTGCAGTGTAGGGCTGGCCAATATATTTGATATATTTACTATACTTTTTATTTTGCTGGTGATATAAAGTTAAGCAAGTTGTGAATATTTTGTTGATTTTAATGTGATTGGCCTTTATTTGGCCATTAATTTTCAGTTAAAAAAAGTTTTAAAAAAAAGAACGTGTCATTAGACGAGTTTCACAGGCCATAAGACAGGTGTTTTAATAGCGTGTCAGATTTAAATTTAAGTAGCAAAAACAGCATTACAGTTGGTTAGTTCAATTCACTTCTATGAATCAGTTCAAGCTGTCCCTTTCAGTGAGCTGATTCAAAACTCTTATTCAGTGATTCATTTGCATCATCGCTTAAAATTGTTGACGGAAGTCTCAGTTTGGCATTTTTAATGTTTTAAAATGTTTTGGTAAAAAAAATTATCACACATTATGTTAGGTGGCCTTAACTACTATGTACCGACATTAAATACATACAAGTCTATGTGTAACTACATGTTGTTCTGCAAAATGCCCACATTTTCTGCTACTGAGGTTGAGGTACGGGTAGGTTTAGGAGTAAGGGTAGGGTTAGGATTAGGGGTTAGAGTTAGGTTTTTGGGTAAGGGTTGGGTTAGGGTTTGGAGTAAAGTTAACAGTGTAACTACAAATGTAATTAAATGCAAGTACTTTAAATGTAATTACAATGCAACAACATTTATGTACATAATAAGTACATTTTATCAAATGGTTAAGTACATAGTAGTTAAGGCCACCTAATATAAAGTGGGTCCAAAAAGTACATGGGGGTTAATATTGCTATTTATTACTATGTTTTTTTTAATATTGTTGCACATTAATGAAAATGATTCAATATAATTCTTCCTTGTGATTATTCAGTGGAAAACATGCCTTGATTATTAACTAGATTCTAATGTATTTTACTTTGTTTATTAAACATTTTGAGTCTACTTGGCTACAAAAGCCAGATGGTTTCTTTGAATGAAAATTCTTTTCAGGCATTTCAAAGCAAATGCATCTGTTATTTGTTTATTTATTTATTTGTTTATTTATTTATTTGTTCTTTCAATCAACCACCGAATCACTTATGGTGGATCATTGGTTATCATGGTCCCCTTTCATGTATTCTGTGCTGCTTTGAAAATCAAACATCTGGAGGCATCTCATTTGATACAATGTTGCTCAAAAATTCGACTTAAGACTTTCCTTGAAGCCTTCTTACCTCTCGATACTGCTTGTTAAGGCAGCATTATTAACATTTCAGACACACCCATAATCACTCAAATACACCTAATTGTAAAAAAGAAAAAGTGCATTAAAAGAACTATCCATGTTTACCATTATTCCTCTCAGTGAAAGACTACCAGTTAGTACAAGCACATGAGTGCAGCAAGAACAGTAATGCAGAGGGACATTCTGAGGGTCAGGCTGTGTGCCCGACTTCCTCCCACCTGAGCCGCTACCTGAGAAACTTCACCTCCATCTTGAGTCACCTGCTGCAGGTGGGGGTGGAGAGCAGCGCTCAAGATGCTGTGGAGGCAACCTGGGTGCTTTCTCTCGCTCTTAAAGGACTCTACAACACTCTCAAGGTATGTACCAGACACACACAAACTGGTATATTAATTCCTTTTTGAGAGTTCGATAAAAGGGGCATTCTATAATATTTGTGTTCATGTTGTGCTGACACCTCGCGGTGTAGATTAAGCATCACTGAATAAAAAAAACAAACAGAAGTTCTCAGTTACCATTTGCCAATGCCATTGTGGAATGCACTATTCCCAGTCAGCCATGATTGTTTTTTGTGATTGAAAGTGTCCAATTACCAAGGATTACCGAGATAAAGTGAATAATTTGGCTGGTCATGTGATCTCAACCTGGCGGCACTCATGAATGTACACCCAGCATTAGATGTAGAATAAAGCAGTTTTATCTCTAAAACTTGTAAGTCTTCATCTCATGTGAGTGTAAATTATTTTAAACCTGTTTTTTACAAAAATAATATTCAATTCTGTTTACAATTTAGCAACTAGTGAAATAAATTGGAGTGCACCTATGTTTTTTGCTCTTTATTGTCATGCACTAACACACTGATGTAGCGAGTGATGAATGTAGTCAAAAAATCAGATATCCTCCACTTCAAAATACGATCACAAGTGGTCACAGGACATGCATTTGAAATGCAGGCTAATATTATGTGTAAAAAGTGATCTGTCTTACCTGACCAATTGTGATCAGATCATCCAAGTCTGATGTTAATACCAGGAGTAAACAGTACCTCTGTCTCATGCAGAAGCATGGTGTTGATCAAGCCCAGGAAGCCATCCAAGGCTCCGGCCTAATGCAACTCCTGGTCCGTAAATGCAGCAAGGGCACAGGCTTCAGCAAGATGTGGCTTCTACGAGACCTGGAGATCCTCTCCATTATGTTGTACTCCTCCAAGCGAGAGATCCACTCCATGGCGGAGGACGGAGACACAGAGACGGATGGAGAGAGGGAGAAGGAGAAAGAGCACGACTCAGATCACTCCAGCTGCTGTGCAGATGATGCTGATCCAAACAGACCAGATCCACTGGAAGGACTGGATGAGGAGACCAAGATCTGTTTCCAGGTCAGGGTTTTTCTCTTGTGTCTTCTGTTAGTCTTGGGCCCATATCAACTCTCTACATCACTTTCTTCTGTTCCTCTTCCATCTGTTCTTCTTTCATCAAATCCATAAGTGCAGGAAGCAGGATAGCATAAGCTTCATCTAGAATGTTAAGAATGATTGAGCGTTTGTAGATGCTCAGTGCCTGTGAGGGACAGAAGAAGAGAAGGGAGCAGATAATTTACAGCATTTGAATGTAGAAGAACATAAAATAACTAGGATTAAGTTGAACAATCAGGTTCCAAATGTAGCTTTCACATATACCAAAGGTGGGTAAATTAAGAACATTCCGGACATAAATATGTCTCACTTGCCATGACACGAAGACCCATAGTAATTTTGTCCCTCATATTTATGAATTCCTAGATAAACTAATGATGGGAAATTTTTATGAAGGTAAACGTTGTTGGCTAGTGTTAATTTTGGACCTTGGGAACGATTATTACAGCTCTGATTTTTGTCTTGCTCGTAGATTACCCATGATGCTCTTAATGCCCCACTGCACATCTTGAGAGCCATGTACGAGCTCCAAATGAAGAGAACAGACTCCTTCTTCCTTGAGGTGCAGAAGAGGTGAGTTACTCTTAAAATCATCATTCCTGTTGCGTGCAAAGCCAAGTTCTGTCATTAATTTCATGGAAATCTATGGATTAGCAGACACACATATGTATATCCTGTAACTCAGCAGTTTAACCTTTGTGTTGTGTTCGTTTTGTGCTAACACTTTTTGTGTTCCCGGTCAAAAATTGCCAGCCCACTAAGATTGTTTATAAATCCCTCATATTGCATATATTATCACAAGATATTGCATTAAATCTTTTTGTCAACCTCATTTTTAGTAATTATGACTGGTTTTGTGCTGCTTTTTGGATGATATTCTTTTAACCCTTGTGCATCAATTTAAAAAAGTTACTCAGAGGTTCTTAGAGGACAAAAATGTCTGTGTCAAACAACTGCCATAATAATATTATATATCAATATTATTTGCCACTTTCAATTAGTTAATTTTTTTAACCAACATCAGTCCTGATCATAACTACCAAATATTCATTAATTTTCAGGATTTTAACCCTTTAAATGCCAGTTTGTTTATATAATGCCACTGTTGTTTTTTTATTACTGTTGTTTTTGGGGGGGTTATCACAGTCTGGGATATGTCATTAGCAGCAACACTGATTTTGAGGCATTATTTTTTGTGCTGTGTCAGATAAAAAAAACAACAAAACACACTCAGTACATTAGAGGACAAAAATGTCCATGTCATTGCAGTTTTAATGGGTTTCAATGGGGACACTTTTGTCTTTAAGGTCCTGAGTGTAACTATTTTGTGTATAAAGTTCATTATAGATGTATTATAGGAACTGAGGTTGAAATGTCAAAATATCCCAAAAAATACACACCTTTGGCAAAATTTATGCCATTGGCATTAACACAGCCAAAATGATCTAAAAAACAAAAATGAAAAAGACAAAAATGTCCCAAAGGTCGCACAAGGGTTAAATATTTATTTTTATTGATAGAAGGGATTACTTGAACTGAGCTTATACCATGCCAGTGGGGGGCACTCCCTGCAAAAAAAATAAATAAATAAATAATTGTGTAATAAATCATTAACAACTTGCTTGATCTGAAATAGGTGTCATTTTAAAGCACAGAATCTGAACTGTACAATGCGTATAGCTGATCCTACCAATTCTTTAGTAATGCTTTTTAATTTGCTGACAAATTAGAACTATTTTGTTCTCATCATTTGCAGATTGGTCAAAGAGGTCAAACTGCAGTGAGTATTAGTGTATGAAATTCCCACTGACACATATAAATATAATTAACATGAGTTGCTTTTTGTCACGTTTTTCCTTATTACTTCCTGAAACATACATATAACATAGACAATGACATATCGTAACTTAAAGCAAACTATCCCAATTGAAAGTCCAAACACAACATAATCTCGAAATGATTCCTAAAAGAGTTTTCAGGGAAAGACAAAGCACAAAAGGGCACTTAACACACATTGTGTATGTGTGTGTGTGTGTGTGTGTGTGTGTGTGTGCGCGTGTGCGCGCGCACATCCACATATGTGCTCATCTAAAGGATTGGGATGCTCCTGAACACTTAATATTTCTGTATTTTGTAGTCTAATCCATTCATTTTCAATAGCCGGTCATTTTTGACCGGGAGCACAACAAGTGTAACAAAGTGAAATAAAACCCAAAAACTTGGTCCACATATTTTTTTTTTTTTTTTTTTTACCATATGTGAACAAAGACAATACATTTTATTCCAACTGGATTAAGTAAAAAAAAGTTGTCCGGGTCAAAATTTACCGGAACACAACATAAGGGTTAAAATAACTTTAAAGACTTTAAATACTACGAACTCTCCCATAATCCTTTTTTTCTAACATTTCATCATCTCCCAGGTTTGATGGTGACGCTATAAAAACCGATGAGACGATTCGTACACTGGCACAGAAGTGGCAGCCATCTAAAAGACCTCGTTCTGAGGAGAGGAACGCCAAGGCTGTAGATACTGATATAATCATTGTGCCTTGTGTGGTAAGATTAAAATAAATGTTAAACCACAAAATAAAACGTTTAAGATGAAACCTCTTCCCATTGTAAGGTCTAAAGTTAATGTTGATAAACTTGAACTTCTTTGACCCTCAGTCTAAACCCACCCGGTGTGAACGAGCCACAGAAGAGACAAACATTGTCACACAGAAACTCATCACCAACACTGAGAGTGACCTACAGCTGAGTTATGCCAAACAGCGCCGCACAAAAAGCTCAGCTCTGTTGCACAAAGAGCTAGATGCGCGCAGTAACAAGGCAGTCCGACAGTACCTTTTCAAGGTGAATGAGGCCATTGCTATCCTGTACGCACGTCACGTGTTGGCGACTCTGCTTGCCGACTGGCCCTCCGACACACCCATCAGAGAGGAAGATCTGGAGCTGAGTGGTGCTTCTCACATGGCCTACATACTGGACATGCTCATGCAGCTAGAGGAAAGACCAATGTGGGAGAAGGTAAGCATAGAAAATAACCTATATTGTTAGAATGTATCAATTAGAGGTAGATGATATATCGGTTTTACCAATTAATCTGTGCCAATAGTTGCTTTTTGAAACTATTTTACCAATAGGCCGATATATTGGCTTTACCAAAAAAAATAATTACGCAGATAGTTGCGATTTATTATTATTATTTTTTTTTATCCTTCATGTTCCTCTGTGGCCGGCACTGAAAGATTCTACAGTTAAAACAACTTGGTTCTACAGTATAACAATGGCCTCTAGAACTGAATAAAAACAATCACGTGGGGATTTGCTGGATCTGAATCTTACATCATTGACAATGTTCATCCATATTTTAATCTGCATTTCAATGCATATTTTGAAACTGAATAATCAAGTCTTCTAAACTGAAGTAAGCGTATGCAAAGAAAAATGCGACTGTATGGAAATGTGCCCTGTCAGCACATACATCGCTATCTCCCAACTTCATTTCTTGTGAAAAATAAACTTTATTCCTCATTGAACCTAATTTGTTGAAATATATATAAATACAAAACCATTTATCTAGTAAGTATATAGACTGTGAAAAGCTTAATTTGGTAAATACTTATATATATAAAGCACTGTCACAGAGCCAAGTCTCCTTCAATTCAAACAAGAGTCCCTGGTGTTTTTTGGGCTTGTTTTTAGATAAAAATACCATGTTATGCACTAAATCTTCATTCTTTCTGGGATTTTGGTTGCACAGTAAACTGTCTCTGGAATTTTGTTCATTTTGGACTCGAGTAGGCGCCATGTCTGTGCTTGTCATAGTAAGTAAAAAAAAAAAAAAACCACCACCTTAGTTATCGGTATCAGCTAAATCCACTATCGTTCGACCTCTAGAATCAATGTATTAGTGCGATGGTCTGCAACCTTTTTGACATAAGGTGAATCTCTTCTCATCACTATCATTGTGTTTTGTGTATAATATGTTAAAAATCATGTATGGTAGGTTAAATATTTTGACTAATTATTATATGTGCGTCTCGAGATGTGTTCTGCAGAGATCCTTATTTAAAAAGAAAGCTTGTGGTAACTTTTCTTCATTTATTCTTATAGTAGTAGTATTCTCTGTGAGGCCATGAGGAATGATTACTGCTAGATGTAGTTTGGCATGCATTCAACATCTCTAAAATAGGCAACTAGATACAATAAATACATTTGAAATTGTATTTCTTGCTCTTATTTTCAACCCATGATTGTCAATTCTTGCGTGCATACGTGAGGTTGCTGACACCTGTATTAGTGGCTTTCACACTTTGAGTACGTAAGCATGTGTATGATTCTTCCTCGTTGCATTTCAGATTTTGCAGAAAGTTCTAAGGGGCTGCAGCCAGAGCATGCTGGGTAATCTGTCGCTGACAGCATGTCAATTTATGGAGGAGCCTGGAATGGCCGTGCAGGTCCGTGAATCCAAGCACCCCTACGACAACAACACCAACTTTGAGGTAAGATTTCCATTTTCTTTTTTACACAAAATCCCTGGATATGTCCAAATTATAGCAATGATTGGCAATAATGCTCTCCTTTGAATTTGCCATTAATTCCCCTGCTCAAGCTACAGTTTTTCATTCCTCAAACTGCAACTTTTCCAAGTTTATTTTGTCTTGGACGACTGTCTCTTATCATTTGTACGTTTTTCTCTTGTGTCAGGATAAGGTGCACATCCCTGGCGCAATCTTCCTGTCTGTGAAGTTTGACTCGCGCTGTCACACTGAGGAAGGATGTGATGAGCTCCTGATGGCCAGCAGCAATGACTTCCTGCAGGACCTGCACACTTTCAGTGGTTCACACCAGAAATGGACAGACTTTGAGATTCCAGGTGAGAATTTGAGGAAAAGGCATGTTTGGATGTAGTCAGTGCCAGTGGTTTATAAATGAATTATAATAAAAAAGTTTTGCTGATGCACACAATATTATTATGTTTAGGTTAAATTCTGAATGAAGAAAATGTAATTGGTGTTTTCTCTATCTCCTCTAGGGGACACCCTCTACTACAGGTTTATATCTGATATGAGTAACACAGAATGGGGCTACAAATTCACTGTGACTGGCGGACATCGAGGACGCTTCCAGACTGGTACATTTTCCATTCATTTATTTATTGACTCTTGACATCTCTTTCTATAACACAACTGTCTTCTAGCAGTTGATCTTCAACTGATCACAGTTAATCTTCAACCTCTGCTGTTATCATTAGCCACTGTCTGCTAGATAATCATGAGTACCCTCTAATAAGCCATCAAAACAATTGTTTCTCCCTTTTCATATAGTTTTTTTTAAAGGGCATTATAGTCATATCATCATTTTGGTGCAGGATTTACATTCATTCAGTCCTTAAGGGATCTTGACAGGACTGAAACCATACAGTTGTGCTCAAAAGTTTGCATACCTTTGGAGAATTGGTAATATATGTACCATTTTTAAAGAAAACATGAGTGAGCAGGCAAAACACATTTCTTTTATTTCTTATGGGATTCATATTCAACTGTAGGTTATAACAGAATGGCACAAACATAAAACAAAACATGGCAACAAAGAAAAAAATGAAATGACCCCTGTTCAAAAGTCTGCATACCCTTAGTTCTTAATACTGTGTATTGCCCCCTTTAGCATCAATGACAGCGTGCAGTCTTTTGTAATAGTTGTCTATGAGGCCCCAAATTCTTGCAGGTGGTATAGCTGCCCATTCGTCTTGGTAAAATGCCTCCGGGTCATGCAATGTCTTTGGTCGTCTTGCATGAACCGCACCTTTGAGATCTCCCCAGAGCAGCTCGATGATATTAAGGTCAGGAGACTGTGATGGCCACTCCAGAACCTTCACCTTTTTCTGCTGTAACCACTTCAAAACATCCACCATTGTGCCTGTTCCAAAGCAATCCAAAATCACTTGCTTAAATGACTGGCATCCTGTTGCTCTGACCCCCATCATCAGCGAATGCTTTGAGAGACTAATCAGAGATTACATCTGTTCTGTACTGCCTCTCACTTCACCCATTGCAGTTTGCTTACCGCAACAACCACTCCACTGATGATGCCATTACATCTACAATACACACTGCTCCCTCCCACCTGGAAAAAAAGAACACTTATGTGAGAATGCTGTTTGTAGACTACAGCTCAGCATTCAACACCATAGTGCCATCCAAGCTTGACGAGAAACTCCAGGCTCTGGGCTTAAACAGCTCGCTGTGCAGCTGGATCCTGGACTTCCTGTCAAGCAGATGCCAGGTGGTTAGAATAGGCAGCAACATCTCCTCATCACTGACCCTCAACACTGGAGCCCCGCAGGGCTGTGTTCTCAGCCCACTCTTGTATTCTCTGTACACACATGACTGTGTGGCAACACATAGCCCCAATGCCATCATTAAGTTTGCTGATGACACGACGGTGGTAGGTCTGATCACTGACAAATGATGAAACAGC
The DNA here is from genome assembly GCF_019703515.2 of Myxocyprinus asiaticus. NCBI lineage: Eukaryota > Metazoa > Chordata > Actinopteri > Cypriniformes > Catostomidae > Myxocyprinus > Myxocyprinus asiaticus. The sequence continues at coordinate 39,098,997 of NC_059347.1, read as the reverse complement.
CTACAGAGAGGAGGTGCACACTCTGACACACTGGTGTCAGGAGCACAACATCTCCCTCAACGTCAGTAAGACAAAGGAGCTTGTGGTGGACTTCAGAAGAAAGGACAGAGAACACAGTCCCATCACCATCAATGGAGCACCAGTGGAGAGAGTCAGCAGCTTCAAGTTCCTGGATGTCCACATCACTGAGGAACTCACATGGTCCATCCACACTGAAGCCATTGTGAAGAAGGCTCATCAGCGCCTCTTCTTCCTGAGACGGCTGAGGAAGTTTGGAATGAACCGCCACATCCTCACCCGGTTCTACACCTGCACTGTAGAGAGCATCCTGACTGGCTGCATCTCCGCCTGGTACGGCAATAGCACCGCCCACAACCGCAAAGCACTGCAAAGGGTGGTGCGAACTGCCAGACACATCATCGGAGGTGAGCTTCCCTCCCTCCAGGACATATACCAGGCGGTGTGTGAAAAAAGCTCGGAGGATCATCAGAGACTCCAGCCACCCGAGCCATGGGCTGTTCTCACTGCTACCATCAGGCAGGTGGTACTGCAGCATCAGGGCTTGCACCAGCCTACTTCATGATAGCTTCTTCCCCCAAGCAGTCAGACTTTTGAACTCTTGATCTCCCATGATCAAAATACATCAGCACTGCACTTTATTACTCTTACTCTAATATCTCACACCGGACTGACATAAATTATATTATTATTATATTAGATTCTCTCTTAACAACTTACTATCAACCGACAGCCTGAATGTCAATACAGTACAATACAACCTACAGTACATTCTTTATATACTATATATACTTTTTTATTGTATTGTGTGTATTGTATACTGTACAGTGTATGTTATTATTTGTATACTGTGTTGTGTGTAATTATGTGTATATTAGACTTTAATTGTGTTGTGTTAATCTGATGTTTATTGTAAATTGGTATGTGTCTCCTCACTTTCACGACTGCTATGTTGCTTGGGACTGCACCCAAGAATTTCACACACCATTGCACTTGTGTATATGGTTGTGTGACAATAAAAGTGATTTGATTTGATTTGGAGGGTTAACTTGGCATTGTCATGCTGGAAAGTCCGAGAGCGTCCCATGCGAAGCTTTCGTGCAGAAGAATGCAAATTGTCTGCCAGTATTTTCTGATAACATGCTGCATTCATCTTGCCATCAATTTTCACAAGATTCCCCGTGCCTTTAGAGCTCACACACCCCCAAAACATCAGTGAGCCACCACTATGCTTCACAGTGGGGATGGTATTCTTTTCACTATAGGCCTTGTTGACCCCTCTCCAAACATAGCGCTTATGGTTGTGACCATAAAGCTCTATTTTTGGTCTCGTCACTCCAAATTACAGTGTGCCAGAAGCTGTGAGGTGTGTCAAGGTGTTGTCGGGCATATTGTAACTGGGCTTTTTTGTGGCATTGGCGCAGTAAAGGCTTCTTTCTGGCAACTCGACCATGCAGCTCATTTTTGTTCAAGTATCGTCGTATTGTGCTCCTTGAAACAACCACACTGTCTTTTTCCAGAGCAGCCCGTATTTCTCCTTAGGTTACCTATGGGTTTTTCTTTGTATCCCGAACAATTCTTCTGGCAGTTGTGGCTGAAATCTTTCTTGGTCTACCTGACCTTGGCTTGGTATCGAGATCCCCGAATTTTTTCCACTTCTTAATAAGTGATTGAACAGTACTGACTGGCATTTTCAAGGCTTTGGATATCTTTTTATATCCTTTTCCATCTTTATATAGTTCCATTACCTTGTTTCGCAGGTCTTTTGACAGTTCTTTTCTGCTCCCCATGGCTCCGTATCTAGCCTGCTCAGTGCATCCACGTGAGAGCTAACAAACTCATTGACTATTTATACACAGACACTAATTGCAATTTTAAAAGCCACAGGTGTGGGAAATTAACCTTTAATTGCCATTGGTCACCTTGTGTGTCTGTAACAAGGCCCAACATTCAAGGGTATGTAAACTTTTTATCAGGGCCATTTGGGTGATTTCTGTTATCATTATGATTTAAAAAGGAGCCAAACAACTATGTGATAATAAATGGCTTCATATGTTACTATCCTTAAATAAAAGACAGCTTTTTTGCATGATCAGTCATATTTTCAAAATCAATGCCAAAATTTCACAATTTCTGCCAGGGAATGCAAAATTTTGAGCACAACTGTATGTGATCTGTAATGTGTATCCATTACGGAATTATCAGCCCCAACCCTGTCGCCCACCTTATGTAAGCTCACCCATACATTTTCATTCAGTCATCATTTACTCACCCTCATATTGGTCCAAATCTGTATGACATTATTTCCCTCTCGAAACACAAAAGGAGATGTTAGGAAGAATGATGGCCTCAGTCACCCTTCACTTCTATTGCATTTTGTTTTTCCATACAATGAAAGTGAATGTTGACTGATGCTAACGTTCTATATATCTAAAGTAACATCTAGAGTCTTTCCTGTTTGCAAAATCACTAATGTTTTATGCATTTATCTTTTTGAACCTGAACAGGTTTTGAGATCTTGAAGCAGATGCTAGCTGATGAGCTGGCCCTCACTCACCTACCACTGTCTGACATCTGGGAGTGGCAGGTCGGTGTGGCCTGTCGTCAAACAGGAAATCAGCGACTGAAAGCCATTCACCTGCTACTGAGGCTCCTGCAGTGTCCGTCTCAATGGTGTGTCTCTTCTTATATTTCTGATAGGCCTTTCAAATATGTTTGACAAAATGTATTAAACCCAACAAACTGCTGTCACTTTCCAGCAGTGGTAAAACTCTTTCCACTCTTTTAGTGAGAACCTGGTTCTGTCAGGTCAGTTCTGTACTCTGTGGACTGCAGGTGCAACATGGCCTAGTTTAAAAAGCCTCAAGTATTCTCTTGAGCTCTATCTCTCGCTCTGTATTTTAACTTTTATAAATACTTTATTCCAGACTAAAACTTTTAAAGAAATAGTTCACTCAAAAATTATAATTCTCTCACAATTTACTCACCCTTATGCCATCTCAAACTCATATGACTTTATTTCTTCGGCAGAACACAAAGGAAGATATTTTGATGCCGCTATGAGGTGAATATACAGTATCCATACAACACAAGTCAATAGGGTTCCAAAAAGTTCAGGCTCCTAAAAAGAAAATAAAGGCAGCAAAAACACCATTGGTAAACCATTGGTTTAATCCATGTCTTCTGAAGCGATCTGTGCTTGATTGCACTTCCACCAGATGTAATCTCGCATCTCTCATGAACATTCTAAGGAGACCACAATGGCAAGATTTACAGTGAAAAGGGAGTTACATTTTGGTCTATTTCTCACCCAAAACCGATCGTATTACTTCAGAAGACACTGGTTAAAACACTGGAGTCGTATGGTTTACTTTTATGCTGACTTTATGTACATTTTGGAGCTTGAAAGTTTGGACCCCATTGAATTTGTGTTGTATGGATATATTCACCTCATATCTCCATTCCTTTAATAAAAGTTTTTTGAGACCCTGGCTGAGATCGGTATGGCATACTTCAGTACAAATCTTATGATTTCTGCTATACCTATATACAACAGAAATAGTACTAGTGTGTACCAGTATACCCTTCCGAACTCAGCCCTTGCAAGTGGCCTTCTCCTTTAAGAGCGCAATAGGGGTGTACCATCTTTTTTTCCCCTTAAAACCACGTCTGAAAGGGTTTATATTACATGCTAATCTATTTTTCTGTGTTTTGTGTGAGTGTATCATATCAAGATTTACAAAGCTTTTGCATAATGCAGCTGACAGTGGCTTTCTGCCTTGATTGTTCCCATGGCAACAAGGTCACATGTCAGGGTGATTTGCATCAATTCCATGGTGTTTGGACACAGTTACATCATCAACAGACAGAGTGAGTGAGAGAGAAATAGAGAGATGGACCTGTGGGGTCAGAAGAGTTACAGAGGTTGATAAACAGCCCATGCAAATGCCCACCTGCTCTTTGCATGGGGATCATTAAAGGGCAGAACAGCTGGCCACATACTTGGAATATGAGGAATGATAAAGCCAAGTTCATTTAGAGTGGCAACGACCTCACTTTTGTTTGCAGGGGTTGTGACCTTACACTTCTGAGGCCGCTGTGGCAGCTCTTTAGCACTATGGAAAGCGGTTTGAGTCAGGACCCCACCAGCATCACAGTCCTCCTGCCTCTCCATCGTGCTCTCACAGAGCTCTTCTTCATCGCTGAAGCCAAGGCCATGGTGAGTGACTGTCTTGTTCCTCCTTCCTCAAGCATGTCTTCTAAGCAGAACATTTATGAAGTGACAATCCAGCTGAAATGTTTATCATGACCTTTTCCACCCCCTCTCTGACCCTTAGAATTAAACAGGCCAGTTTTTGCTGCTGTGCCTTTAAGATGCCTTTGTAAACGTCCTTTTCACATGTGAAATGAATAACAGGGCGTTGCTGCATTCACTTGCGAACTGCGGATTTGTTGACTAATTTAGTCTCATATTGTTGTCACTTGCCCTGTCCTTCAATAACATCCTATTTGCGAAGTCTGCATTACATTGTGACAGGTTCACAAAATAATGTGTGTCAAATGGGCTGCACAAACTGTGAAGGTCGGACTGAAATGATCAGGGACTTGTTAAAAAATAAACTTGAGCCACTCTTCCCTAATATTAGAATCTTTTGAAAGTATATGCAGAGTGGCATAAGTTTGGCACATTATTCTTATCATTAGATCTTCTAGAGTTTAGAAAAATTATTGATTCTGCTTTCTCCTTATTCAATGTAACTGGATAGGCAGAGGTTCTGAATACCAAATAGGTGTTGTTGATGTGTAATGTATTGTTGTTCACGTGTTCAAATGTATTTATCCGTCTAATGTCTATAAGTTGGGGAAGTACTAAATGAACCATTTTTGTAGCTTGGTTTTGATAAATGGCAGCTGGGGGGAAGGTTTTGAGTTCTGAAAGTCACAATATATTTTCATAGTATAGAACTCAACTTCCTCAAAATAGAAAAAATTTGATTCATCATGATATATCTGAACTTTTTAGCCAGTGCCAGCTTAGATTAATATTATAAGAACACAGAGTTGCATACAAGCTCACTATACTGAGTTCTAACATAATAAAGTACAGAAGCATCTGAATACAGATGAAGAGTCTTCAGAGTGTTATGTAAGACTCTGATGGAGCAGAATGTCTTGATGGTTGCTTTTTTGTGGCAGCCCTTCATTCATAATTAAATACACTGCCGGTCAAAAGTTTAGGGTCACTTACTCATTCTTTATTTTTTTTTATTTATTTATTTTTTCTCACATTTTAGAATAAAAGTAAAGTCATCACAACTATGGAATAATAGAAATGGAAATATGGGAATTGTGTTGTGACTAAAAAAATCCAAAATAAATCAAAACTGTGTTATATTTTAGCATCTTCAAAGTGGCCACCCTTTGCCTAGAATTTGCAGACATGTACTCTTGACATTTTCTCAACCAACTTCTTGAGGTATCACCCTGGGATGCTTTTTAAACAGTATTGAAAGAGTTCCCATCTATATGCTGGGCACTTAGTGGCTGCTTTTCTTAATTATTTGGCCCAAGTCATCCATTTAAAAAAAAAAAAAAATTTTTTTTGTATAAAATTTTCATTTTGTAATTAAATAAATTAATATGGTGGCACAATTATATTTTTGTCTACAAAACTAATTTCAAACATTTAAGCATATGCCTTCAGATCAAAAGGTTTTTAAGATCTTGATAAACATGGTTCAACATCTCTAAATGGCAACATACTGTATTTGTAATGAGGTCAGACTTATGGGAGGTATTTAGCAGACTTTATTTTTGGGAACTGTGTCAAAGATTATATCCAAAAATATACAGTGTAGGCTATATTGATTTGTATAGCTCTGTGGAAAACTATGCACTGAATAGCATTAAAGGGTTAGTTCACCCAAAAAGGAAAATTCTCTCATAATTTACTCACCCTCATGCCATCCCAGATGTGTATGACTTTCTTTCATCTACTGAACTCAAATGAAGATTTTTAGAAGAATATTTCAGCAATTTTTTTCCCATACAATGCAAGTGAATGGTGCCAAAATTTTGAAGCTCAAAAAAATCACATAAATCAGCATAAAAGTAATCCATAATACTCCAGTGGTTAAAGCAATGTCCTCAGAAGCTATATGATGAGTATGGGTGAGAAACAGGGAGGAGAATATCTAGCAAAAAATTACAACTATTGATCTGTTTCTCACCCACACCTGTCATATCGTGTCTGAAGATATGGATTAAAACACTGGAGTCATATAGATTACTTTCATGATGCCTTTATGTGGATTTTGGAGCTTCAAAATGTTGGCACCCATTCACTTGCATTGTATGGACCTACAGAGCTGAAATATTCTATTAAAGATCATAATTTGTGTTCTGCAGAAGAAAGAAAGTCATACACATCTGGGATGGCATCAGGGTGAGTAAATGAGAGAATTTTCATTTTTGGGTAAACTATCCCTTTAAGCTTTTGTTTCATTATGTTGTGTGTCAGGCTTCATTCAATGTGAAATGCATTAGGGTCTGTGTTTGTGAGAGTGTGTGTGATGGGAGCACTGCTATCATTGTGGCCTATTTGATAGTTTTTGTGAATGTGCTGTATATCTGTGAGTGTGTGGTAGATAAAGGCAGAATAGGGGAGACTAGAGGGCACTAAGGGTGCTTTCACACTTGGTTCGATTGCTTGGACCGAACCAGAGTTCGTTAGGGGGAGGAAATTATGATTATGATTCACATCATATGATGTGAATTATATCATCGTGATTATGTTCACATCATAATTTTTGGGTCCGATCACATCATCAACATGAGTACAAGCGGCAGCTGTTTACCACTTTATCTAGGTAACAACTCGAGAAGACGTCACTGTGTTAAGTGAAGTATTATAGTTCGTCGCTTTGGATTTACTACGAAAACTTGCCATGCACAGAACAACACTTGTATTTGTCTCCACTGAATGTGCAATGATGTGATTAATATTAGCGTTTGTCTGCCACAAGCCCACGGATGCGTTGCAAGAGATGTGAAGAATGTGAACTGCTCTCTGAAGGTGGTGTATTTGGACACAAGCAGGTATGAGAAATGCATTAAACCATAATAATTGCGATCGGGAGCATGCAAAGATGCAAATTAATGTCATCACAAGCGGTTCACTTTTGCGATTTGGTACGAGTGTGTTCATATAAACTGCGAACCGTACTGGATTTCACATGAACCGTACCCCAGACCACCTTTTCAAGCAGACCCGGGTGCGTTTCACGGGTGTGCACCCGAGTCCAGAAAACAGCGTTCACATTATCCAAACGAGCCGAACTTCGACATCATTCGACCCCGGGTGCGCACCAAAAGTGCCAGTGTGAAAGCACCCTAACACACCTCCTTGGTAATATTCAAAGTAGGCCAAATGTTTCTCAAGAACACAGTATAAACAGACACTTCATTCTGAGAGAGAAACACAGTATAAACATGTACAGTACATACTATATATACAGTCATGTCAGGAAAAAAACTTAATGATTCATGGCTGAGGGAATGTCTGCTCTGTCTCACTCTCAGCCTGTGAAAGGGAGGAAAATATTTAAGAACAATATGGAGTCATAATCCTTTAACAGCTAAGTTGGACAAGTATGTGAAGTGGTTTGTGTGTGAGTTTGAATGGGATGTTTTAGTGAGCATTAGTCTGGAGAAGTGACAGGAAAATGGATGAAGTGAGTGTTCTCTGAGAGTGTTGAGTGGTTGCACCAATAGGCACTCAGCACTGTTGAGGCTCATTATAAAGAGGCTGTCAGGCTCAATCCCTCGCAGCAACCACTGCATTTCTCAGAACTGACCATAAAGATTTCAGGCCATTTGCTTGCAGCCAGATGAGTGGTCCAAATTGTTTTTTTTTTTAGACCAGTGTCAGAAATTTACTTTTATATTAAAGGGCAATATTAGCCCCCTGTAATTTATTTTAAATGGATAGTTGAAATGAAAATGATCTTTTACTCACCCTCATGTTTTTTATTTATTTATTTTTTTTTTTTTTTGGATTTTTTCCCCTTTTTCACCCAATTTGGAATGCCCGATTCCCAGTGTGCTTTTAAGTCCTCGTGTCACGTAGTGATTCACCTCAATCCGGGTGGTGGAGGATGAATCCCAGTTGCCTCCGCGTCTGAGACCATCAACCCACGCATCTTATCACGTGGCTTGTTGAGCGTGTTGCCACGGAGACATAGCGCGTGTGGAAGCTTCACGCCACCCACCGCGGCATCCGCTCTCAACTCACCACGCGCCCCACCGAGAACGAACCACATTATAGCGACCACGAGGAGGATACCCCATGTGACTCTACCCTCTTTAGCAACCGGGCCAATTTGGTTGCTTAGGAGACCTGGCTGGAGTCATTCATGGGATTTGAATTAGCGAACTCCAGTTGTGGTAGCCAGCATATTTCACCACTGAGCTACCCAGGCCCCTACTCAGTCTCAGTCACCATTAACTTTTGAACAATCTTAAGGGGCATTTTTGTCAATTTTTTTCTAACTATATAAAAACAGCATGATATCCATGTGTCAAATATTTCAATTGAATTTCAACTAATTGAAATAAATTCTCAATCTAAACAATTGTCGTTTTTTTACAAAAAATGGTTGTTGGATAATATTAAAATCAACATAAAATGGTTGAAATGAAATTAAATGATGCATTCAAACACAAAACACAATAATTGCTTTGCTAGAATACATTTCAGTAGTTGGCCGGTCACTATGTTAGATAACACAGACCTATGCATTTTACTTTCATGGAACGTCTTGTAATTGTTGGGAGTGTTTTGTTCAAGCTTAGTGTTTTCAAAGCTGAATTTAAAATAAAATCAACCAATAAAATAAAATCAACATCTAAATTTGTTTGTAGGGCTGGGTATTGGCATTGATTTTCCAATTTAATTTGATTTAATTTTATTCCAATTTTGATTTGATTCGATTCAATATCAGTTCATTTGGGAATATTTCAGTTACTATGTCAACCAGCTTGTTTCATTAATTACATATTGCCTGATCTCTGCACTGAGATGTGCATTGTGACTGAAACATACTCTGGCATCACATTTTTCTCATTCATGTATTTCCAAATATTTTGGCTGTTAAGGCGTCTTTACACAGGAGAGTTAAGCCTGCTCTGAGCCTGCTCAAAATTCTGCATGAAGATGCAAAAACCAGACTAAATTAAGCCTGCTCTGACCCACCTCAGCCCATAGCATCAAAGGTTTAAAGAGCCGCCTTAAACACTGTTGATAGAGCACATATTTCATAATTTTGTTTCATATTTAAAAGTATAACTTCATATTTTCATTTATTTCATGTTTCTGTTTTCATAATTTTATATGTAAAACATTAATCTCATGACATTTATGCAATTGTTATTGCTGTGTAAATGCATTTATGACTGCTCTGAGCAGCATTAAACAGTCTGTGTAAATGCACCTAAATGCCACTTTAGATGCAGCTTCTGTGCCACCTTTGCTGTGTAAAAATGGCTATTGACTACAAAACTAATATAATGCAACCATACAGAGGAGATGACGGCATTTCTCCAGATTTGGACGCGGAACTTGTTAAATAAAACTGTAATCAAGTACTTCGTGCCATTTAAATAGAACAAGGCGCAAGACAAGTTTTTTTTTTTTTTTTTTTTTACATATCCAGATTAATTAATTAATTAATATTATTAATAAGTTAATTATAGAATTGGTTACATTTATATTTTGTGTTTTCTCATACCTGATTACAATAGCCTACTGTATCTAATCCTCCCGCACATTTTTGCCCCGACACTGTTAGCTATACATTTAACAACTCTTGCCCCTGAGACAGTGAATAAAGGTATTTGAAAGCTACTATGTCTGCAGGGAATAAACTCATACTAACCCCATAACTACATTAGCCTCAGAATATTATAAAATATCAAATATTAGCTAACAGATGAATTCTCTGTTGCAACATTTTTGCCCTCACATTTAAAATTTGTATGGAGCATTTTTGTTGCTATCTGTGGCATTGTGGCCCCAAGCACTGTTTAATTTTGGACCCAGGTTTAGACCACTAAACTATTAGAGGATAGACACCATTTATTTGCAACAGAGTTTTCATGTGTCCTCTACAGTTAGAGTCGGAAATAAGACGGAAAGAAAAAAAAAACAGATAAGATGTTCATACTCATTCTCTCTTCCTCTCCTATAGTGTTGTAACACTCATTTGTGAGGGCTGAGAAAAACCCCTCCTTCACAAAGGAAGTGGTTTAGAATGTGTCCTGAAAAGACAAAAACAAGGCTTTCAAAAGGATACAGCCTCTCCACAACCTTTAGTGAGTTCAGTCAAGAAGTGTTTTGAGATGTCTAGATGCGGTTCAGTCTAACAGTGGAGTGCAATCTGACTGGCTTGCCCAAAGCCACTAAGTGTCAGCACTTGATTAAAAACTCCTCCCACATTTAAATCGTCAGGGCTGAGCTCTCAGTAAGGGCACTATACTTGTTTGACAAGGCAAACGAGGTTGAACAGGATATTGGCATGGATGGTTCTTAGTTTATCTGCCATATTTGGTCAGGTTTTTTTAGTCACCTTAAGATTAAAAGTAAAAATTATCTACTTAAATGTGGAAAAATCTAAACACTGGCTCTATAGCACTATCAAAACATTTCTCGGTTTGTGTGTCCCGACATGACAACTGCTCGTCTAATGGTATAAATTGGGGGCAGGACTACATGTTTGGCTTAAAAATGGCAGACTGGATTGGCGAAAGGGGTGGTAGGAGTGTTTATAAACTTGGAAATTTATATTATTATTATTATTATTATTATTATTTAGCTCATTAGCAGCACAATTGCATTTGCATTACCCTCTACAGCTTTAAGACAAATTAAACAGGTTTGTACTTGCAGCCTCCTGCCTTTTACTAGTGCTTTTATAGCAGGCAGTGTTACCCAAACTACCTGATTACTACTTGTTCAGTTTACTCTTTGTCATTAGCATTACTTGAATGCATAGCCTAGTAATGTGCCATCTGGATTTCATGGTCCCATTTTAACATGCTAATGCTAATTCTTGCCATTAGGTGCATGACTGTGTACAAGCACATAATGCACATTTTACCCTGTTCCTATACTACCTAGAATAGTGCAACTACTCTCACCTCAGGAAAGCGGTTTGAGCAGAAATTACATGGCAGAAGCAGAGGTAATTTAGATGGTGTCTGGTTTGATTCAGAGTCTTGCCATCAACAGCATGGGGCTGATCCAAACCACAGCTCATGGTGAGCTACAGGAGCGTAACTGGCCTTGAACTGAATAGTGTCTCTAACCGGCACCTTGTCAGTGCTGTAGAAAAGTTCAGCATTTTGTAAAGCTTGTCCATGTCAATGGCCAAATGTGTCAAATGTTTGTGGTTGAATAATGAAGCTACTATGTTTCTTTTGTCCATCAGGATCAGGGCATTCTGCAGCAGTACCTTCTTGCTCTCACTACAAATGAACAGCTGGTAGTGCGCACTACACAGGTAAGACTACCTTTGATCAAACCTCTACGTAGAGTATATATTAGTTCTCTTGATATTAGATAATCTATATTAGCTCTCTTCTTAAACCTAGTGCCTTATTGCCTACTTGGGTAGCTGCCTTCTAAGGCTGCATCCTAATTATCAAGGAAAGTCATAAGCGACTGATTAGGAATGCCATACATTGGCAAAAACTCTATTTTTAATTACAGTGGGAAAAAAAATATCTGTATTTTTCGGTATTGAATGAAACACTTCCAGAAAATAATATATGTGATGCTGCCTTCAAATAGTCTAAAACTAGGTATCTTATGAGGCAGCATAAGTAGGCCCTTTCCCACTGGCGGTACTAAAGCCTGTTTTAGGTACTTTTGCCCGGGACTAGTAATTTTCATCACTTTCGAACCTAAGGAACTATAGTTCCTCAAAGCCATTTTAGGGGACATTTTTAGCTCCTGCTCTGGGGTAGGTACATTTCGGGCCATTGGGACTGTGGCAGACTGGGAGGTGCTATAGTCTGTTATTGGTCAAAAACATATGACACACAAAGTATTGAGAACGGAGAGAAGTCCACAAGCACCATTAGTAAACAAACTTGTAGCCGCTAACCTGCTACTCAGTGGATTGCCCCTAATTTTGCAATTCCCTTAACAGAAATAGCATAACAAACAAAGTATCCAAAGAGAATCACCTTTTTCACGTGTGTGTGCGCGCGACTTCATCGGGAGACACGCTTTGAGTTTTCATCACATCTGTACTGTTTGTACTGTGTGACAATACAGAAAATAGTGATTTCTGGATTACTACATCGACTTTTTCCTGGGATGATGGATATAAATAGATGTATATCGAGAGTGGGTAATTGAACACCATTATACACTAAACCGTCATTAAATCTAGTTTACATGAGTGAAGTATTGCGTGCTTGTTACTGCGTGGTTAATTTGCATCAAGATGTCTTTAAGTCAATGAGAGAGTATTTCAGTACAGTCATTTATGTTGAGTCATAAAAGCCTTTATTGTAAAAGATCATGTTGATAAATAGGTTTATAGTGCATTTTCAAAATGTTGTCCGCTGCGTTCAGCGTGTGCTGCATGGTTAAACGGCACTTAGGCCACCTCGTCTCATCTCTCACTCCGGCTGCAGCACAGAGCACTCATGCGCCCAGTTTAAACTGTAACCTGAAGACAGAAGCTGCGTCCAAAAACTGGAAAATACTGCCATCAGAGGCTGAATAAAGATGGATGAAGGTGAAACAAGGTGCTTTCTAAACTGTTCTGAAAGTTCCATTCATCCAAAACCGCTGTTGTTTAAACCATTTACTGATTAGATAGCTGCCTACTTTTTCAGATAAGCCAAAGTTCGTATAAAGCAGCCCTAAAAGTGCAGCTCCGATCCTGGCGTCGGTGTTGTTGATTTTGTTGTTGTTGTTGCTGCTATTGAATTGTGCATGTAAATAACGTCACAAGAAAAATGGTTGATACTACATGACATCACTACGGGGGTTACTTTTGTGAGTGCGAATGCAACAGGGGAAAAGTAAACTAGAAAGTTACTAAGGGAAAAGTACCAGGACTGTAGGTGGGAAAGGGCCTATTGAGCCTGAACCTTTTGAGTCTTTGTGTTGTGAGTGCGCCTATGATGCCTTACAATGTTTTGGAACAGAGCATTTGTTATCATTTTGTAACGATGTTACTCCCAGTGAGATTTGAATCTCTTTACCAGGAACTGACAGCAAAAAAGTACTTGCATAAATACATAAAAGTACATATAATTATCAGTAGGAAGGAAAGAAACAATTTAAACAATGACAAACAAATGATTCAAATGCTTCGGATTTAACAATAGTTTTAAGGCCTTTGCACACCAAAAGCGATGCAACAATGAAAGACGAATCGCCAACGAATGGCCCTTGCACATAGAAAGCGACAAGAATGACCACTGTCAGTGCATTTATGCCTTTACAATAGTTGGCGCTAATCGTGCATTAAAAACATTAAAACCACCTGCCTAATATTGTGTAGGTCCCCCTCGTGCCGCCAAAACAGCGCCAACCCGCATCACAGAATAATATTCTAGAGACTGTTGTGTGTGAAAATCCCAGGAGATCAGCAGTTACAGAAATACTCAAACCAGACCATCTGGCATCAACAATCATGCCACGGTCCAAATCACTGAGATCACATTTTTTTCCCAATTCTGATGGTTGATGTGAACATTAACTGAAGCTCCTGACCTGTATCTGCGTGATTTTCATGTTCAGGTTGCCGCTCTTTTGGTGGCACGAGGGGGACTTACACAATATTAGGCAGGTGGTTTTAATGTTGTGGCTGATCGGTGTATGTTTATGAGTGATAATGACTTGGACGATCCTGTCATTTATAATGATGTTTAAAGCCTAGGATTGTTTTAATAGCAAACCATGTTGACTGACAGTTATTCAACTCCATTGTAAAGTGTATGGATACTTCATGAAAATGTTATGAGGGAGTATTTTGGTTTCATCATTAAACAGTATTGTTTAAGCAGTATTTTACTAGAGATCCTCATATCAGTTGCAGTAACAACATGCAACTGGAGCATCAATTTAGGAAAGTAATTCTCTCTTTCCTCGATGAGTCATCTAAAGTAAAGTAGAATCGACCTTTGTTCACGTCAGTTATGGATAATGCGATTAGTGGCAAAATTGCCTTTTACGAAATAAATATTTGCACTCCTCATCACACGGTAGCTCTAACCAAATAATATTATAACACAAACCAACAAACGTATCTGTGAAACAAAGGTGAACATGAGAAAGGATATTGGTAAAAACACGTGCGGATTGTGTGAAATGGAACAAAGAGCAGGCCCACTCAGTATCTTTTAATACTACTTTCATGATTAAAATGAAATGTTAACAAACATTTCCTCTGGTGTTAATAGTGCGGTGTGAATTGCGCTGGGCAAATAGAGTTTTGTGAATAAAGCGCAATCTATGACCCCGTTTACAAACTTTACACCTGGTATGAAGATGCATATTGGATGATCTGATCACATGTGGTCAGGCAAGATATATCGCTGTTTACACCTGGTCGCTTAAATGCGTCTCCTGTGACCACTTGTGTTCAGATTTCGAGGGTAGGTTCTCCTATTTCATGACAAAATACATCAAACTGCAAAAAAAAAAAAGTCATAAAGAAAAAAGCCCAAACAAAACTGGCACGCTATTTCTCCCAGATTCAGTTGAAATGTAATCTTTTGCACTGAAAAAACAGTCACAAAAGTGGCACAACTGTTGAGTGAATTCACCTCTGTGGCGCTGTGCGGATGTTTGAGAATCCCAACAAGCCCGACACAGCAACAGTGGCGCGTGTTTGGGGTGGGACTGTATGTTTGGGAAACCTGTTTAAAAAGCAATCATTATTTTTGCAATTCCATTTGATTTACACTAATGGCACAGAAATTACAGACTTGCGCTTTAAAAAACGAAAATCAGTGGTGCGTTAGATATGCAGAACTTTGTAAATGACGGGAGTTCAAATTCTGTTGAAATCTGCGGAACTTTTTGACTAAAGTGACATAGAATCCATGTGGGCCTATTAATGAGTTCTGCCCCGTACCATCATTTTGCTTAAAAACTTTAATATACAGTATATGTGTTAGGGTGAGTATGTTTGTGTGTGGGCTGTGGGTAACTCTATTTAGTCATTAACCACATTATCCTGTTTAGTGCTGCACAGTCTCATCTCCGGTAGAGGGGAGGGTAAAGGGCCATATTGTGTTGTGTAGGATGGGATTAATGCTCTGTATTTATCCAAATCACCATTTTAGCTTTATTTATTTATTTTAGGTAAGATGTTTTGTGTTTCACCAACATAATTGTGTTTTTGTGTTTATGAGCCAAAAAAGTTTTTAAATGGGCATAAAAGCCGTATTTGAAGTGTGATAATTGTGTGAGCGTGCATGTGTGCATGCGTGTGGGTGTGTTTTGCCGTGCTTTGAGGGCCACAGGTGTGTGAAACAGTTTGATAAATTGCCCACAATGTTTTGCCTAATGGTTTGCCTCTCACTCTCTCTTACTCCCTTCACTTTCCTCTCTCTCCCTCTCTCTCTCTCTCTCTCTCTCTCTCTCTCTCTCTCTTTCTACCTTTGTGTTCCTGTGTATCTTCCCCTGTTTTTCCTCCTGTACTCATTCACTTTTCTTTATATCTTTCTCCTGTTTTATGCCCAGGCTCTGAAGAACATCGCAGCCATCAGCCTGGCCATTAATTACCCAAATAAATCCACCAAGCAGCTCAACCTGTCCCCTTGAAAGAGGGATGAAAGAGAGAGGCAGATGAGGAAAGGGAAGCCTGCAAGAGGCCCTCAGGAACAGCCTTCTGTGGATGATGTTTGCAGCGGGAGAGCTTCACATATTGTCTTCCTGAAAACCCACCCCTAAATCATAAAGCGAGAGGCACAGTGACGTCTCCCCGTCATGTTGGTACCAACTACGTATACTATGGGACTCTTTCCAAATCATCTCATATAATTAGACAAGGCTTTCTAATCGCTATCTCCTGCCTCTGTTAAGTTACCTTCTGTTTCAACTAACTTCTGGTCAGCAGAAGGAAGGAAGAAATAAAGGTGGAGGATGTTTTTGAGCTCACCTTACCTGTTTTACCTCAGCTGTAACAACGAGAGCAGTTTAGTGAGGTGTGCCAAATTTTCTGCTGCTCATCTGTAAGCTGTTTCATGTTTCCCTCTCCAGTCCATTTTCTTTTTTGGAAAAGCCATCGTGGGTAAGACAATCGATCAAAGTGAAAGCAGGTCACCTCTCCTCGACTCACACTTTCTAACATCTCTCCCTGGACACACCGCCTAAAAATACAAAGCTGCCAAGGCAGTGTCATCCATCAAGAGTGGCCCGAGACTTCAAGCAAGAGTGAAGCAACATATACTACTCACAACATGTCAATATCTATCCAAACCGCGGGGCCTTCTCTATCTCTGTTCACCCTCTGTGGGCTGACTATAGCCTATTGAGCTGATGTGAATGTTGAGTCATTTTATTAAAGGGGTTATTCACCCAAAAATGAATTTTCTGTCATTTACTCATCCTTAAGTTGTGACAAACCATATGGGTTTTTTTCTTCCGTGTAGCACAAAAGGAAGTGTTAGGGAGAATGCCTAATATCTCCTTTTGTGTTCTACGGAAGATATAGAATCCATATGGTATGAGGATCCATGAGGGTGAGTAAATAATGTGAACTATCCCTTTAAGTTAGTTTGTTATGAGGAAATGTAGACTTGATGTCCATGTCTGATAAACCACAATGTCCTTGACTGAAGTGGTTTCACATTTGAGTGGAATTACTGGTTGGTGATTTATACATATACATTGCAATTTTACTGCAGTTGATCTGGTTGATAGAGAGGGTCTGTTGTGTTTAATCTCTTGATTGAAAGAGAACTGACCTGAATGGGCTTAAAATGAGTTAAGGGAATGGTCTGAAGGTGCAGAAATTGATAATCATAAACTTTATCCACTGAAACAGTTTCCTTCATAGTGAGTTATGTAGACATGCACCAGTTTTTTTAAAAGTGGTGACATTGATGCAGTTATGGAACTTTTGACGCTTTAAAACACATTATTTATTATTACATGGATGTTTTTGGGTAGATCTTGAGTGAAACGTATGATTGGCTCATAGAGAGATTTGTTGCCATTTTGCAGATCAGGGAAAGGCTTTTCTTAGTTCTAATCAATGTTAACGTATTAATAGTATTTTTTTTTTTTTTTCTGGTTTGTAGCCAATGTGTCTCTTTTTTTATTTAATATTGTAAAAGTAATTTAGGATTTTCTTTTCTTGATGGGTCATTCAGGTCTGCGATAATTATTTTTATTTCAATTTCACTTTATTGTAGTGGGTTTAAGATTGAGAGAGACGGGTATTTATGCCAAAGAACCTATTATTGTTTAAAAAAAAAAAGAAGCATCTAACACAAAGAAATGTATATTTATCTTCCAGAACAACTGGTTTGTGGGGTCTTATATCGGGGTGGTTGATGGTGGTGTTGTTATCAAGACAAACTAGATTTGATTTTCTGATTGAAGAGATGGGCTCCAGCTATGGACAAGGATCTTTAGTCCTCAATGTTTTTGTTTACACACACACACACAAAAAGCACTTGTATGGAGCACTGGCAACTTTTGGTGTCCCTGCTCAGCCTCAGTTTGGGTGGGTTTCAAAACGTTTGCCAGGAAGACTTCCTGTCTCTCTAAAGCCTCAGATATTAACAAACTATGTGCCTAAATTTGAAAAGAAGCAATCTTAATTTAATCTTCATATCATTGTAAAGGTCGTCTCTTTAACTATATTTTTAAAAAGGATTCTGTAGTTTAATTTTGAGCATTTGAGTCTGTTTTCTTTTTATGAATGTCTTTTCCGTTTCAGAGGTTATGACTTCAATTGATTGCTTTGAATCTGACACACACATACACACACACACACACACACATACAGTGTATTATTGTGTATATATATATATATATATATATATATATATATATATATATATATATATATATATATAGCTGTGAATATTGATAATTGCAAAAATAACTGATGTGAAAATAATCTTTCATATCAAACCTCCACATTAAAGAAATGTCAGAATAATTTACTACATTGTTGTAAGTTTACACTTGATCCTTTGTCACAACAGAACTGCTTTGGGTTGATTTGTTGAATTGTTTTTAATTAAAAAAGCAAGATATGTGAATTGATTTTCCTGGGGTATTCACTGGGTTTTTATTAATTTATTTTATTAATTTTCTAAGTCAATTCGAACTCAAAACCTGAAGTTTTTTTTTATTTTATTTTTTTATTTCTTAAATTACAGTTCATTAGAAGAACATTCTATGCCTAATTTATCTATTGGCTACTCAAGCTGTGCAGCTTCTTGTACTGCCTTCTAATTACTTATTTTACCTCAAGTTTTAAAGTTATTCAAAATTAGACATTGTAACCCTTCAAGGCCATTAAAACTTGTTTTACTATTCTTGACATTGATATTGTATTTGAGCCTTTGACCTTCAAAATCAATGGCATCCATATAACATCCATATAAAAATCCATATTACTTAAGTAGCTGTCAAACTAAATTCATCAAATTGAGTTTGTATCTACACATAGCCTAGATACCAAGACATTTGCACTTTTCCTATTCTTTACTTTGTTTAAATGTTCCCTTGGCTGAAAGGAACTATTTATCTAAAGCTCCCTTAAATTTGCAGCCTGGAGCCATGAAATGTGGTGTGCTACTAGAAGTTACACTAAATTACACATAATCTAGCTTTACCAAACTCAATAAAATGTAACGCTTGAAGGTCTAAGCATCCAGCCAACATAAAGTTTCAAACTGTGTCCTGTTTCCATTGATTACAGAGACAACAAATATCTTACCCGAGATGCTACTTCTACAGTACCGGTTTGTGTTTTGACTTGGCAAACACATCGGCCCTCCCTTTAGTACTACAGTCTCTCCTATGTCAGCATTTTCTTCCCTCCTAGAATGTTAACCATCTGTTGTATTTTATTATATGCCTAAATATAGTCTCTCTTTCAAATGCACATGCACAGTTGTCCTGTGATAGAGCCACACCCTGCCTTTTGAATTATAAAAAGTCCTCCTGCCCAATATAAAGATTAAATTTACCTCTTAGTAGGGTTGCACACATATGAAAAAAATTATAATTTGATTATAATTGATAACAATTAATTATTTTCATTGATAATATAATTGCGACTAATTTTGACCAAGACAATTTACACTGAAACACTTATGTTTTTGTAGGGCAACTGCATATTCTTTATGTATTCTACACATCCAAAACAAGCTGAGAACTGTGTTCCTGAATTACTTTATTGCTGTTTTATAGCAAATCAAGACATTGCCTAAACCTCTTTGCAGCATGAAAAAGACAAAGCATGCAACCTCTGCAAAAACACATTGTAAATACATTTTGATCCAACAGGAGTAGACCTAAATGGAATGCAGTAATTGACATTTTTTCTGATTAGTTAATTATTATTTATTCTATTAATTGTGCATCCCTACCTTATAGTACCCCACTCTTTCTATCACCATTCATTTACCAGCACATTCTCTCTGTCTCCCTCGCTTTCTCTCCATTCACAGAAAAACTGAATGACGGACATGCCATTGAAGAATGGGGTATGCAGGGGGGTTGGGGTGTGCCGAAAAAAACGTTGATGATTCAGTGGCGCTCTGAGCTGTAACATCCCCCACATTCCCTGTGACTCAGCTCTCCCTCACACCCCCCACCCATCCGCTCCTCTCCTCAGCAACGGCTCCCTGCCTTCCTACGGGGCTGGATAGCACCAATAAGACCCTACAGCTGCGACTGCAGAGGGGGTTGGTGATGAAGTCATCCGTCTGGGACGTGATACAGTGGGTTTAATGAAGTATAAATAGCCCATGACACCGGGATGGCGTGAAACCCGTTCTTTACACCTACACCTCAGATATGGAGAAAGGGAGAAAAAAGGAGGAAAGTGAAAAATGGAGCAAGTGACGATGGGGGTGGATAGCTGAAGATGACTGAATTAATGGGGACTTTCAAAGCAGATGACTTGTGTATTCGCTCTGTCATGTTGTGCAGGATAAGTGGTTGGACTCAGGATTAACTGCACATATGTAGCAGTATAAGTAGAAGCAGTAAATGTAATTTTTCTGATGTTAAAATATTATCCCAGCTTAATATGCAGACACTACTGTAAGTAAACTCTTCATAGGCTGATTCCCTCAAAAAGCGTAAACACTGTGGATCAAAACCAGTTTTTTTTTTTTTTTTTTTTTTTTTTTTTGCATCCCAACCAACCCAACATGGCATCATGGGCTAAACCAATGGCGTAAATTTGGGGAGGGGAATATCTGTCCAACTAATGAGGGAAGTGTCTGAGAAACCTGTTTGAAGACCGCCACAATTTTTTGCAATTCTATTTTATGATGCTAGGTTTTGCAAAAATTACACACTTTACCTTTAAAGGAATATTTTACCCAAAAATTTAATTTGTCATCATTTACTAAAGCACATGTCTTTCCAAACCCATATGACTTCTTTCTTCTGATCAAACCTAATCATAAATAGTCCATAAACAGCTACATCAATAACATCAAAACTCATTGGTTCTTGCGTGTCTCGTGACCAAATGTCATGACATCGTGTCCAACAAACCAGTGATGTTTGATTTTTTTTTATCAAACTTCACTTGGATTTCACTCATTTGTGTACCTTTTTTAAGATTTCATTTGAGTGTGAATAACAACCTAAATTACGGTCAGTTCATCATACAAAATGACATATGACACACAAGCAGCATAGACTACTTTTATGACACTTCTGGGTGCTTAATTAAGTGTTAAAGCGAGTCTGTATGCAATGTCATTGTATTGAATTTAGCCAACAGGACATGTTTAACATTATGGTATGTTTCCACTGGCACAGAAAAAGCCGCTCAACACGCTAGACAGCTATCACATTGGGGTGTGTTTGTAATATGCAAAGCCAGTGAGTTTTGTCTCTCATTGTTTTCAGAACACGAGCAATAATATCATCTTTTATATGTGCAATTACAGTTGGAAAGATGCAGCTTAGTTTTCAAATGCACAAAATGTTACACTTTTGCTTACCCAGCCTCAGTATTGCCACAATAAATGTGTCCAATCATCATTTGAAGTCTGTTTGAAGTCAGAAATATACATGATGATGTGATTAAAGAACTGAATCCAGCAGAAACTCCAGCATTAAAGGCATATTTTAAGCGCTTATGACAGAAGCCACTGCTTTCAGCTCACAGTGATTGGCTGGCGCCCCACGTTTTTCATTCCTCGTTTGCATAAAGCTGAGGAATTTGAACTTTTCCAACGCCCTCCATGCTTTCTCTGCACCAAGGTTATAATAGTTTAACATTTTTAATTTAGTTTTTATTTCTATTTGTTTTTTATTTTTTGCTTCAATTTAGTTTGTTAGTTCTTTGTTAGTTTTAGTTTTTTAATATTTTATAGTTTCGTTTCATTACATTTATTTTTAATTTTTTATATAAATTGATATATATAGAATGGGGAAAACAGGCATTTGTGCAACGTAGGTCGTATAGCTGGACACCCAAATGTACAGTTTGTAAATAATATTATATTATTAAACATCTTCATTTTAATAAGACCAACTGAATTTCATTACTGAAATTACAGTAGAAGAAAACACAATTCAGATTTAAGAATGCTTCTTTTTTTATTGAACTTTAACCACAAAGTCCTCTAGTGCATTTGATGAGAAAGTAAGTCTTGTCGCAACTCTGAAAACTGAACATGAAACAAAACTCTATACCAATTCAGAATGAAATGTAAAACAAATCACTGATTGATGGTGTAAGACAGATTGAGTTAAAAGAATGTGTGTGTGTGTGTGTGTGTGTGTGTGTATGTGTGTGTGTGTGTGTGTGTGTGTGTGTGTGAGTGTGAGAGTAGGTTTTTGTGGTTACACACTAGTTTTTTTTAGGTTACACACTAGTAATTATGAGGGTATTATGCTATAAATGTGGCTTATGACGACACCCCTAGTGTTCTTGTAATTCAAGCAGCTTAAAAAACATAATAAACAATGTTTTATTAAAAAAGTAAAAATGGCAAAAGGTTTCTGTAATGGTTATGTTTCAGAGTAGGGTTGGGGGATAAAATAGATTGTTTGTACAGTATAAAACTCATTATGTCTATGGAGACTCCTCGTAATTGTGTGTGTGAGAGAGAGAGAAAGAAATTCAGAATAAATTACTGGATGTTATATTGTTTCTGTTCTCTTTGTTTTAACGTCATGCATTGGCAACACATGAACAGTCATTCCAATACAGGTTCAAATGTGTCATAATTGAAGTCCCAGACACAGCTATCGAGTTTTCTATAGGGTGACCAGATTTTGAAAGTCTCAAACTGGGACACCTGGGGGGTTTGTGATACATGCATATATATATATATATATAATGTGTGTGTGTGTATGTATGTACATATACACACACATATATATATATATATATATATATATATATATATATATATATATATATATATATACTATATTGCCAAAAGTATTCGCTCATCTGCCTTTAGACGCATATGAACTTAAGTGACATCCCATTCTTAATCCATAGGGTTTAATATGACGTCGGCCCACCCTTTGCAGCTATAACAGCTTAAACTCTTCTGGGAAAGCTTTCCACAAGGTTTAGGAGTGTGTTTATGGGAATTTTTGACCATTCTTCCAGAAGCGCATTTGTGAGGTCAGACACTGATGTTGGACGAGAAGGCCTGGCTCGCAGTCTTCGCTCTAATTCATCCCAAAGGAAGGGGCCATCCCCAAACTGTTCCCACAAAGTTGGGAGCATGGAATTGTCCAAAATCTCTTGGTATGCTGAAGCATTCAGAGTTCCTTTCACTGGAACTAAGGGGCCAAGCCCAGCTCCTGAAAAACAACCCCACACCATAATCCCCCCTCCACCAAACTTCACAGTTGGCACAATGCAGTCAGACAAGTACCGTTCTCCTGGCAACCGCCAAACCCAGACTCGTCCATCAGATTGCCAGATGGAGAAGCGTGAGTCGTCACTCCAGAGAACGCGTCTCCACTGCTCTAGAGTCCAGTGGCGGCGTGCTTTACACCACTGCATCCGACGCTTTGCATTGCACTTGGTGATGTATGGCTTGGATGCAGCTGCTCGGCCATGGAAACCCATTCCATGAAGCTCTCTACGCACTGTTCTTGAGCTAATCTGAAGGTCACATGAACTTCGGAGGTCTTTAGCGATTGACTCTGCAGAAAGTTGGCGACATCTGCGCACTATGCGCCTCAGCATCCGCTGCCCCGCTCTGTAATTTTATGTGGCCTACCACTTCGTGGCTGAGTTGCTGTTATTCCCAATCGCTTCCACTTTGTTATAATACCACTGACAGTTGACTGTGGAATATTTAGTAGCGAGGAAATTTCACGACTGGATTTGTTGCACAGGTGGCATCCTATCACAGTACCACGCTGGAATTCACTGAGCTCCTGAGAGCGGCCCATTCTTTCACAAATGTTTGTAGAAGCAGTCTGCATGCCTAGGTGCTTCATTTTATACACCTGTGGCCATGGAAGTGATTGGAACACCTGAATTAAATTATTTGGATGGGTGAGCGAATACTTTTGGCAATATAGTGTATATGTATATGTATGTATATGTGTATATATATGTATATATGTGTATATAGTATATGTATATATGTATATATATATGTATATATATGTATATATGTATATATATATATATATATATGTGTGTGTGTATAAGTTTACTTTGTAGGTTGGGAAAAGGGGAACAGTGTCCAAGTTGCTCCCCAAAACAGTCACTCCTAACATGCCACACCCTCCTTTTCTGATTTTCTTGGGCAATCTGTACCGTAAGGGCAACGCCTGACACATGGGTCATTCTGCTATGCACTACTCGACGCCTGTTCCGAAATAGTCTAATGGGTTCCAACACCTTCGCAGAGGTGGCTAGAGCAAAGCTCTTCCTTGGCAAACCATTATAGACAGAGGCCTGCAACGTAAGCATCACAAGCTAC
Organism: Myxocyprinus asiaticus; assembly: GCF_019703515.2. NCBI lineage: Eukaryota > Metazoa > Chordata > Actinopteri > Cypriniformes > Catostomidae > Myxocyprinus > Myxocyprinus asiaticus. The sequence goes on along the minus strand of NC_059347.1, from coordinate 39,074,778 downwards.
ACGCAAGATAGGTCGTCTATCATAAAATGGGCCTGGATTGACACCTTTCAAGGGATGACGCTAATAGACCCTGTTTACATATGTTCCATTAATACGGAACCACTGTTAGTTGGCCAGGACCTACTGAACTGACTGGCTCTGCTCATTGACTGTCGTTGTGGACACATGTGGGCTCAGGTTGACATACCGAGACCACTTGGTCCAGAAAACTGTTCGCCAGCTTCAGATGGACAAGTCGCCATTGTCCAAAAATCCAGCAGAGATGACGACTCCAACAATAACAATTACAGGGCCTAAATAAAACCCTTCAGGGTACAATAGTCACTGTAAATTTGCAATCCGTTCTTATCAATAACACTATGCACGCTTTAGGGACTTTGTCAGAGAAAACAACTTATGCGTGTATCGTTAGAGATCTAATGCAGGACCTCAGGGAAATTAGCTCCTCAGTCAACAGTCTGAGTGGTGGAAGGATTCCAGCTTACCTGGTCTCCCTAGACCTTGTCAAACAAATCCTTAGATCTGCTACTATCTCCATTGTGCAACCTTCACAGATACACCTGGCATATAGTTTTGGCATTAAAATTCCAATCCATGTAAATCCTCAGATCCTCAAAATAGGATTTATCTTCAATCTACCGTCATAGCAGAATATATATAGCCTAAAGTCTGTATTTAATGTTGGTTTTCAGAGAGGTAATGCACACATTCACCTCAAAACACCACCAGCACTCACCTACCATGATGAGGACCCCTCGCTCCACCTTATCCCTAACCTAAACATGTGTACCAAGACAAAGTACATTCATTGGGTTTGTCAAAACGCAACCCTTAGAGAGGTGACTAACTACCTCTGCGGCCAAAGAGCCGAATTCCATGAACAAGTGTCAAGGTAGCATGTCCATCAAAGATGAAGGAACAGAGACAAGAGTAGAGCGAGCAGGCAATCGCTGGCTCGTTAACACCAGCCACCGAAGTCATACGACTGCCATGATACAGCCACTAAACTAAGGCTACCAAACCAAATGGTGTTCTTAATGGTTCCCCAAGGAGCCACTGTGCACATTGACGATATTGTCCTCCATCATCTCAACGTCAACAAACATGACGCAGAAATTGAGATCATGGATGCATTTAGAGGTCACAGCCTCACCATTGATGACACCCTTCGACAGCAGCTTCAGGCTGAAGGGATGAAATTAGTGAAGTTCAGTCTCAAACCGACTGGCTTGACCACTATATTTCCTAGTCACATAAGCAGATCGTCATCTTACCGAGAACACCCTATCAGTTTGGTTGCCCTCTGGCTCCTCCTTAGTGGTTAGATCATCATCGCAATTATTGCACACGCCATCTACAGGTACATTCAACACCCACAGGCCAGACTGGACTCACTCCTCGTACAGCCGCATTTTACACACCAGTCTGAGCCCATCCCACAGGTTAACCCCAATCATTTCCAAGGATAAGCCTTTTAACCTTTAACTCTCCTTTCCTCTAACATTTTGTTCCTAGTAACCAATGTCAGGTTCTACTTTGATTTTGTGTTATGACCAAAGAACAACAAAGGATTGTGTTATGGTTAATGCTGTGCCTTCCAATAACTTTAAATGTTTATGTGTGATGAATGTAGTTTTAGATTTAGCTAGAAGTTCTATGCCCAGATGTGCCTTAATCTCTGTCCAGACGATAAAGCCTCTGTGAACTCCAATGAACTGTATGGACTGTTCAACCATTTTCTTTCCTATCAGGAATACATGGATGGCGTAACCCACAGGTTACTGTGAACCGACAAGAACTGTTCGGCCCTTCAGTTGCTTTAAAGATAAAAATCGTGCCAAAATCAAACAAAGGGAGTCCAAAACAGACTACAAATCCCATGAAGCCTTGCTCACTAAAGGATCAAACTCTCAACTCTTATTGGATGAGGCACACAACAGAACGTCCCTCAAACCATGACATCATCAGGAGTAGAAATACCTCTGAAATGCTTCCGGGATTTGCTTCCAGCAACTTTGTTCGCCCTGTATAGATGTAGCTCATCGCTGCTCTCAGGCACAACCTTGTGGCACAAGGAAGAAACGTCTGAGTTGAAACTGTGGGCATACAATCTCCATCTCGCTGGACGAGTTGAGATTACTCTGTGTTCAATCGAACACTCTAACGGATCCGAAGGAGACCGCCGAGCAATCCGCATCTTCATCCGTTTGCCTGCAGAAGTGAAGAGATTAAAGATTTCTCTTCCATCTTCAATCAAGTTGACATTTCTGAGTTCTCCGCCAGCCCGCCGAGAATCAGCAGCCGTGCCCACCAACAGAGCGAGGAAACGGCCTCCCGTCATCACCCGAGCCTCAAGGAACCAGGTCGGAGCATAAGGACAGATGAACACATTCTTGTGTTATTCCTGTATTTCAAGGTTTTTGCTTGTACAGTTTACGGACCGCCATGTCCGCTCATTATTAATACTCAGGGTATTAATTATCACAAATTTGTTTACTGTATTGTGGTACAACCAGATTGGACTGTTGTGCAGTTTCGCCATTGCGGGTGAGACCGGTAAACTGAGTTTATCCATTAAAGAGTCAAAGAACGCGGGACTGTTTTACGAGCCGTCCACATGTCTCTGTGTGATAAACTAACAGCTGCTTTCTCTCCCATGATCGCGAAATCGGCTTTAGGGCCGTCACTTTATTCTCTCTCTCTCTCTCATACTAACCACACACACAAACACACTCGCTCTCTCTCACACACATACACCCTCATGTGTTATAGGATTGTTTTGATTTCCATATCTAATCATATCACTGTTTAGTTTGTAGTTGTATGTTGGAAGTTTATTGACTGTATTGTATTAATTATTAATTTATATTACTGCATAAATAAACTTTGTTATATTACAAAGAGAAGTGTTTTGGTTTGTTTTGCATATGCCTGTGTCATGCTGACCGGATGTCAGTGCTCGGATTCAAGCCTTCATTCATTGTTTTTTTTTCCCGAAAATCGGTATTCTTCAGATGTCAATTTTTCAAAGAAAACAATCTAATATTGAGACTGTTATACTATCTGGTTATTAGTCCCTGATTCCAGGGTGGTGCCCCGTCAATGTTAATCCTTATTAATATTCTATTGATTTTTGATAATTGATAATTATCTTTGATGATTGTTGAATTTGAATGATCAATAAGCTAGTGTTAATTTTAATTAATGTTTCATCGATGTTAACTTTTAATGATTATCTTTGATAATTGTTGATTTAAAGGATTAGAAAAGCTAACACTGATTCTCATCAATGTTCTATTGATTTTAATAATTAATAATTATCTTTGATAATTATTAATTATTGCTAATAACCAAACCCGCTCCTAAACGTAGCGCATTACATTTACTGGAGCCCCATATGAGGTTTTAATGAGTTAGGTTCAATTAATTAATTAAAATATTAATTAATAACTAAAGAAATAATTATTAATTATTTCTGAAGTAACACTGATCTAAACAACCAGTAAAGCCCTATATATATATATATATATATATATATACTGTATGTATATATATATATATATATATATATATATATATATATATATATATACAGGTGCATCTCAATAAATTAGAATGTCATGGAAAAGTTCATTTATTTCAGTAATTCAACTCAAATTGTGAAACTCGTGTATTAAATAAATTCAGTGCACACAGACTGAAGTAGTTTAAGTCTTTGGTTCTTTTAATTGTGATGATTTTGGCTCACATTTAACAAAAACCCACCAATTCACTATCTCAAAAAATTAGAATACATCATAAGACCAATAAAAATAAACATTTTTAGTGAATTGTTGGCCTTCTGGAAAGTATGTTCATTTACTGTATATGTACTCAATACTTGGTAGGGGCTCCTTTTTGCTTTAATTACTGCCTCAATTCGGCGTGGCATGGAGGTGATCAGTTTGTCGCACTGCTGAGGTGGTATGGAAGCCCAGGTTTCTTTGACAGTGGCCTTCAGCTCATCTGCATTTTTTGGTCTCTTGTTTCTCATTTTCCTCTTGACAATACCCCATAGATTCTCTATGGGGTTCAGGTCTGGTGAGTTTGCTGGCCAGTCAAGCACACCAACACCATGGTCATTTAACCAACTTTTGGTGATTTTGGCAGTGTGGGCAGGTGCCAAATCCTGCTGGAAAATGAAATCAGCATCTTTAAAAAGCTGGTCAGCAGAAGGAAGCATGAAGTGCTTCAAAATTGCTTGGTAAACGGGTGCAGTGACTTTGGTTTTCAAAAAACACAATGGACCAACACCAGCAGATGACATTGCACCCCAAATCATCACAGACTGTGGAAACTTAACACTGGACTTCAAGCAACTTGGGCTATGAGCTTCTCCACCCTTCCTCCAGACTCTAGGACCTTGGTTTCCAAATGAAATACAAAACTTGCTCTCATCTGAAAAGAGGACTTTGGACCACTGGGCAACAGTCCAGTTCTTCTTCTCCTTAGCCCAGGTAAGACGCCTCTGACGTTGTCTGTGGTTCAGGAGTGGCTTAACAAGAGGAATATGACAACTGTAGCCAAATTCCTTGACACGTCTGTGTGTGGTGGCTCTTGATGCCTTGACCCCAGCCTCAGTCCATTCCTTGTGAAGTTCACCCAAATCTTTGAATCGATTTTGCTTCACAATCCTCATAAGGCTGTGGTTCTCTCGGTTGGTTGTGCACCTTTTTCTTCCACACTTTTTCCTTCCACTCAACTTTCTGTTAACATGCTTGGATACAGCACTCTGTGAACAGCCAGCTTCTTTGGCAATGAATGTTTGTGGCTTACCCTCCTTGTGAAGGGTGTCAATGATTGTCTTCTGGACAACTGTCAGATCAGCAGTCTTCCCCATGATTGTGTAGCCTAGTGAACCAAACTGAGAGACCATTTTGAAGGCTCAGGAAACCTTTGCAGGTGTTTTGAGTTGATTAGCTGATTGCCATGTCACCATATTCTAATTTTTTGAGATAGTGAATTGGTGGGTTTTTGTTAAATGTGAGCCAAAATCATCACAATTAAAAGAACCAAAGACTTAAACTACTTCAGTCTGTGTGCACTGAATTTATTTAATACACGAGTTTCACAATTTGAGTTGAATTACTGAAATAAATGAACTTTTCCACGACATTCTAATTTATTGAGATGCACCTGTATATATATATATATATATATATATATATATATACAGGTGCATCTCAATAAATTAGAATGTCGTGGAAAAGTTCATTTATTTCAGTAATTCAACTCAAATTGTGAAACTCGTGTATTAAATAAATTCAGTGCACACAGACTGAAGTAGTTTATTGAACTGACTGAACATATATATTTAATCTTTAAGCTTAAATGTTTGAAATTAGTTTTGTAGACAAAAATATAATTGTGCCACCATATTAATTTTCATTATAAAACTAAAATGTAATAAAAAAAATAATAAAAAAAAAGTTTTTGAAATTTATGACTTATTTATGACAAATAATAAAGAAAAGCAGCCAATGAGTGCCCAACATAGATGGGAACTCCTTCAATGTTTAAAAAGCATCCCAGGGTGATACCTCAAGAAGTTGGTTGAGAAAATGTCAAGAGTACATGTCTGCAAATTCTAGGCAAATGGTGACTACTTTGAAGATGCTAAAATATAACTATAAATTATAAATTAAAAAATATAAATTTTTTGTCAGCTACATATTTTTACACAAAATTTGCAACATTGGAACTTAAAAGTTAAAATACAATTCCACATTTTCACATTTAAGTGCTTGTACTATTTTCTTTCTTTCTTTCTTTAATTTCTTTTTTCTTTTTTTTTTTTCTTTTTAATACAGCTGTATGAATATGACCTGTTATTTAACACTGTGGCCATAGCAAAGTGAACATTTACAGCGACTGCTAAACATTTCAATTCCATTTTCACGTACTGTGCAAAGAAATAGACTGGCTTCTTTCAGCTTGTTGAACATGCTTGAACATGATTTCATTTGGGCATTTCTGGCGTTGGACGATGACAGAGAGCAGCAGAGAGCGTCAAGCGTGTGAGTCGTTGTCACGGTAACCTGATAGATTGTGAGTGGATTGCTGCCCAACTGGAATGAAAGTATCGTCAAATCAGAATCAGAATCATCTTTATTGCCAAGTATGCTTACAAATACAAAGGATTTGTCTTGGTGACAGGAGCTTCCAGTGCACAACAATACAAAACAGCAACAAGACATACATAATAATAAAAAATAATAAAAAATAAAAATAAAAAAAATTAAAAAATAATAGAAAATAAAGTATATATAGAATAAACAATAAGACAATATCTATCTATCTATCTATCTATCTATCTATCTATCTATCTATCTATCTATATATATATATATATATATATACACACACACACACACACACAGAGAGACACACTCATACATACATACACACACACATACGTAGTGCAAATCTAAATCCAAATCTGTTATATACAGTGCAAGGGACTGTAATGGCAGAAGAGGTTGGATGTGTTGGAAAAATATAAAAAGACTAGACTGTGAATTGCACATAATTATTGCTCAATGGGGCAGTTAGACCGTTCATGACATGGATAGCCTGAGGGAAAAAACTGTTCTTGTGCCTGACGGTTCTGGTGCTCAGTGCTCTGTAGCGCTGGCCAGAAGGCAACAGTTAAAAAAGGTAGTGGGCAGGGTGAGTGGGGCCCAGAGTGATTTTTCCAGCTTATTTTCTCACTCTGGAAGTGTATAGTTCTTGAAGGGAGGGCAGGGGGCAACCAATAATCCTCTCAGCTGTCTGAACAGTCCTTTGTAATCTTCTGATATCCAATTTCATAGCTGAACCAAACCAGACAGATATTGAAGTGCAGAGGACAGACTCAATGACTGCTGAGTAGAACTGTATCAGCAGTGCCTGTGGCAGGTTGAACTTCCTCAATTGTCAAAGGAAGTACAACCTCTGCTGGGCCTTTTTCACAATGGAGTCAGTGTGGATCTCCCACTTCAGGTCCTGTGAGATGGTAGTGCCCAGGAACCTGAATGACTCCACTGCTGCCACAGTGCTGTTTAGAATGGTGAGGGGGTCAGTGTTGTGGTGTTCCTCCTAAAGTCCACAATCATCTCCACCGTTCTGAGCATGTTCAGCTCCAGGTTGTTTTGACTGCACCAGACAGTCAGCTGTTAAACCTCCCTTCTGTATGCAGACTCATCGTCATCTCGGATGAGGCGATGACAGTGGTGTCGTCTGTAAACTTCAGGAGCTTGACAGAGGGGTCCTTGGCGATGCAGTCATTGGTGTAGAGGGAGAAGAGTAGTGGGAAGAGCACACATCCCTGGGGGGCACCAGTGCTGATTGTACAGGTGCTGGAAGTTCATATCCCCTGTCTCACAAGCTGCTGCCTGTCCATCAGAAAGCTGGTAATCCACTGACACACAGACATGCGAACAGAGAGCTAGTGTAGTTTAGTCTGGAGTATAGCTGGGATGATGGTGTTGAAAGCTGAACTGAAGTCCACAAAAAGGATCCTTGCATATGTCCCTGGTCTGTCCAGATGTTGCAGCATATGATGCAATCTCATGTTGACTGCATTCTCCACAGACCTGTTTACTCAATAAGCAAATTGAAGGGGATCTAGAAAGGGTCCAGTGATGTCCTTCAGGTGGGACAACACCAGTCTCTCAACAGGTCTGTAGTCATTAAGTCCTGTGATTTTTGGTTTCTTTGGGGCAGGAATGATGATTGAGCATTTGAAGCAGCATGGGACTTCACACTGCTCCAGTGATCAATTGAAAATCAATGTGAAGATGGAGACCAGCTTGTTAGCACAGGATCTAAGACACACGGGTGAAACGCCATCTGGGCCCTGTGCTTTCCTTGTCTTTTGTTTTCGGAAGACATGGCACACATCCTCTTCACAGACCTTAAGTGTAGGTAGAGTAGCAGGAGGGGGGAGGAGGGGGGTTGCAGGAGGTGTTGGTGTTTGTGTGAAGTGAAGGTCAGAGCGGGTGTGGGGTGTGAGATTGGGCCTTTCAAATCTACAGTAGAACACATTCAGGTCGTCAGCCAGTTGTTGGTCCACCACAGGGTTGAGGGCAGGAGTCCTGTAATTTGTAAGTTGTTTCATGCCACTCCACACTGATGCAGGGTTGTTAGCTGAAAACTTGTTTTTCAGCTTCTCAGAGTATCTTCTTTTAGCCATTCTAATTTCCTTATTCAGTGTGTTCCTGGCCTGATTGTACAAGACTTTATCCCCACCTCTGTAAGCATCCTCTTTGGCCTGACGATCATTGTGTAATGCAGTAAAATATCTTCCCTTCCCTGCAATCGATACCAGACACGTGACCAAGAAGGACGATGAGGATATTTAATTTAAAAAAAAAAGAAAAAAAAGCTGAAATCGGGACATTATGTGTGCTCCCGTCCAGATGCCGCCCCTGTCTCTCCATGATGTACTGTAATGATTCCCTCCCGCTCTGTCTTTGCTAATGTAATGACGGCAATAGGCCATCTGCTCATGCTATTGCCGTCTAGTGGCATCTTCATGTTAAGGTGATAGCGGTTTAAAGGTTTAAAAATTGCAACAAAAACAAAAGCTAAATATTTTTTCATATTATTAGTTTAAATGAGTTTTTTCAGAGCCATGAAAATTTATTTTAGTTTAGTTTCAGTTTTTCCAATTATGTTGATTTTTATTTTTATTTCAGTTTACGGAAATGTTTTTTTACATGTAGTTTTCGTTAGTTACGATAATATCCTTGCTCCACACCGCTGTCAATCCCACAATCCACCTCGAGAGTGTGGCACTCAAATTCCATAGGAATAAGCAGTTTAACGTCAATATTATGCCACAAATGTTGTTGATTATAACTTGAATTGAACCTCGGATATTTCTTTAATTGATAGTGCAGTTGGCTTATTGCATTCCTTTTTGGGAGTAACGTGTTCTTTACAATCAAAACGAGCTATTTGCCCAAATGGGTGAGAAAATGTATTTTCACTTTTCTAGTTGTTCTTTTCTTCTGCTCTTGATGTACTTGACTAGTTCCAGTTTTTATTTATTATGAACGATCGATTTGAGCATGTTATTCTAAAGGAAAAAAAAAAGTTTGCATTTGTAATCTTCAATCAAATGTAATAACTTGCTCTTCCTCTGAAACAACTTTACTTTTCCACATCAGCCGAACTTGCCAAAACGATACTGTTAACCAAATAGCTATATAGGTCTGACTCCATTCTGGTATGCAACACCCGCTTTTCACAATTCAGTCAATACCTGATGGTGTCAATAAAGTCCTTCCCTACATTTTATCTTAGAGTATCCTGTTTCCCTCAGAAATATTATAGAAGTAAAATGGTTGCAAACGGGCATTCATATTGACTTTAAAACTTTTATTTATCAGAATGTAGACAATGGTGTCATAGGGATCATTTTATCATTACTGTGCTATTCATGCATAAACCAATCAGTCTCTTTGCAAAACTTCAGAGGTGTCATTTTGCTTAGGTAAAATACCTGTACATCATATTGAGTCTCACTCCATTTGTGAGAGGGTGTTCTTCTTACATCAAACAGGAAGAATTGTATTTCTTTTAATGTATATTTCACAATTGAATTCAGATTTGTATGAATTTGCTGAGGATGTGCCTGCAGTTGACTTTTATAGCAGTAGCAAGACAATAAAATGAAACAGAACACCAATAAACTGACGAGTTGCTTGAACAACCTGATCAAAATCTTTGTTGTGTCCTGATTCCTTAATCATCGATGCTCACACTTTTGACAAATTTCTGTGTTGTTTTGTATCTCATAATCGCACTTTGACCTTTGTTGTAATTGCACGTAGGTACAGACAGCAGTGTAATGTACCATCAACAGTACAGTATAGTTATTTTAGTAAATAATGTTTAATTTGATGTCCAATTGATGTGTAAGTGATGCAACATCATACTGTATGTTGGACCAAGCAAGGCTTTTTTAAATGCTGTGTTGGCCTTCAGCTACATTTGTGGCTTAATAATAAACTAAGGTAAAGTGTATAATTTCTGCACCTCTTGCATCACCTACCAGAATTGCAAATATACAGTAATGATGTTTTTCAAAAAGGTTTTCCAAACACTCCCGTCTGTCATTGATCGGCAAAAACAGACATCCCAAACTGATGTCTTTGGTCTGCACTGCACTGTTTTGATAGCACCACAGAGATGTTTTCACTTTTAAGATATTGACTACGAATGGCTTACAGTTTGATTGTCTCTGCATTTTAAGCTGATATAGGAGAAAGTATTTAAACGCTGAAAAAATTTAAAAAATAAAATAAAATATGTAGATGTAGAAATATATATGTATTCATTCATGATGCACAGAGGTTACTTTACATAATCACTTATAAACTAGTTCAACTGAATTGCTCCTCTTATTCATTTCTTTCTTTTTTCAAATGTCTAAAATACTGTGTTTGTTGAACGATAGACTGAACCCTGGTATGTTTTTAATGTCCAGCTACAAAGTGAGACAGAGGCAGAAAATATGTGAAAAATAAAAATCATCGCAGTGAGTGTGTGCAAGCTAAAAGCAGTAAATCTGCTCTTGGACATCTGTTTAAATCTGCAGGTTTGATTTTCAGAGTTGTGTGTTTGGGGAGAGAATATTTGCCTTTGTTTTCTATTCTCTGACGTCAAGCCCAACTGCAATGCCTGTAGTCCAGTGCAGGGCCGGACTAGGGTGATCTGGGAAAGTTCTGCTGCTCTGAACTAGAGGCAGCTGCCCTCATCACTTTTTAGTTTCCTGACACACTTGAGAAGAGCTTCACACACACACACACACACACACACACACACACACACACACACACACACACACACACACACTCCCAGACACCTCATCTTGATGAATTAAGAAATCCATTTGTCAACACACTGCATTTCAGTTTTTTTTCTTCTTCTAGTTATTCAGCCTTAGGCACAGTTGAAAGACTTTTTTCTGCCACACTAAAGAGAAGTCAGATGTTATTGTGAACATCTCTCTTTTTATATTTCTACATTTTTGACATAAAACTATGAGAGAGAATGAATACCAAATTTCCCTGTTTTTCTCTCTCACTGTCTATGGTTGTGTTTGGAATGGAATAGCATACTGGTTTCAACTATACTAAGCAGACTACTTTTAAAATATAAAACAATATGTACTGTGATGATGAATATCTCAAACTGCAGTATGCTTCATCGTCACATGACTTCATTATGTTTTATGTTTAACTAAGTGCCATCCAGTCATCATCTTGAACCCAATTTTGTTGCTTTACTTTTGATAATCCAATCAAATAATGAGCTTAAACTTATAATCACAGTTTATATTGATTCTTGTTCATTTGTCAAATTGGAACTGAAATTGTAAATGGAAATGTGCTCTGCACATTTTGACAAATTTTGTAGGTCATCCCAATATTACATGTATACTGAAAATTCTTGCACCATGCACACTGCTAAAATAATATGAGTTGTATTATAATATGCTATTCTGAACATGATCTTTTTTTTCCCCCATAGTTTGTCTGATGAGTTTGGTGGAGGTGGAGGAATATTACCATCCTAGATAGCACACGTACAAAATTTCTTGTGTTTTTAATATATGGGTTAAAATCACTACATTTGTTCATTCGAATAAATATTGAAGCATTGTATTCTTCTAATAAGCAAATATTTTCAGTGAAGGAAAACTGTGTTGAGCACCCACTGTCGACCCAAGATGTTCAGTGTCTTACTTTTACCACAATGCAATGCGAATTAGACTGTCTTACTAAAGACAACTGTGTGCTTGTTTTATGCAACGGGCTATCAAATCAAATCAAATAAATCAAATCCTTTTATTGTCACAACACCATATCCACCAGTGTACAGGTGTGAACATTTTGAGTGGATGTTCATCAACTTTGCAGTGTGGACAAATGTCAGACCACAAAATACACAATAGACACATTTACAGTATGAACAATATTTACATATACAATATACACAGATATACACTTAGACATAGTACTAATCTACGGATAATATACAATGAACAGTGCACGAGGACTAATATATAAATATGAATACATAAAATATAGTGAATATATATAATAATGAAACATACAGTGTACATAAAACAATACGTAATAACTTGGAGTGCCAAGGGACACAGAGTAATGATGATAGTCCAGTCTACAAAGCTGGAGTGTATGCCTGTGTGGAGCGGTACATGAGACATACAGTACTGTGTACCATGATCAGTCTGAGACCAGTGTAACTGATAACTTATAAAGTGCAATGCATGGGAGGATGGGGTTATGCAGTGATGTTCTTAGTTTGAGTTCAACAGTCTGATGGCCTGCAGACAGAAGCTGTCCCGCAGCCTGCTGGTGCGGGACCTGATGCTGCGATACCGTCTATAGCGCCTTTAGCTAGTCAGACTACTTGTTAGATGGAGTCTTAAGTTAATGACTATGTTTATGCAACCGGCCCCAGATTTACAAACAATCTAGATCTGCTGAATATCTTATTAACATCTGAGACATACATTGACATACGTCTTATAGATGTATTGCAGATGAGCAAACAACATAAAAAAAAATACATCTTCCAGATGTAAACACACACTTCAAATAGATGTCTGTGTGATGCACGTGTGCTATCAGGGATGTTTGTCAACAGACAGCTGAGAAGAGGTTAGTAGAGCATCTCCATTCAGCAGTTTCTAATTTGCTTTCAGTATAGTGTCCCCTGTCGTGCAGATATGTCGTTTTTAATTTGTAATCATAAACATAATTTGCAGAACATCAACAACCACAGCAAATTCTTGTGTCACTCCTCCCTATTTTACACGATCACAGACACAAATAGACATATTTACCTATACTCACGCATCACACTCTAATCAGATCCCAAGTCTAACCCTAATTTCACAACTTGCACCACAAATCCTCACACTTCTTGGAGAATCAAGTGTAGCACACCACCACAACAGAAATCACCTCATGTCAGATAACTTGTGTGCTGTCACAGGCATCGGAGAGCTCTTCATTAAAGGAATGCCCAGTCGCCATACTAATGAGACCTACTTCCTGTTTCCCAAGTGTCACTTCTTTAGAGACCTGCCTACTAATTGGCTTGTTTAAATAATCCACGAGAGCGAGACCCCACTCAGCCTTTTAACACAAATTTAATGACATCACAGAGGAACATGTATGATTGCCAAGAGACACGGGAGATACGTTTGATTTCTCCTTTAGCAGATGTTTGATTCTTAATAAGGGCTTTTGTGTCTAATATGGGTGCCTTGTTGTTGTGCTCTGCTCCTCTCGTTTATTGTCAGGGAAACCATGTGGACCAATGGAAGGTCATATGATGATCGCAACTCAGGTCTGCAGTCTGTTTGACCAGAGCCTTTTTCCGATTAACATTTTTTATTGATTCACACAAATGAAACAGAAAAGCAAACATATATACACCGAATCAACTTTTAACCCCCATTATTCCCTTTCCCCCTCCCAATCCCAAACCCCACCCTGACCCTCAACAAATATCCCTGTGGTCCAGCTTAAGAATACACACAAAAAAATAAAGAAAGAAAGAAAGAATATATACTGTATATATATATATATATATATATATATATATATATATATATATATATATATATATATATATATATATATATATAAATCACACATATTTAAAACTACACATCTCTCTCCACTTCCCCTCCCCGAGAGCCTTCCAAAAATGCCAGATAGCTTCTCCATTTTTTATTAAATAAATCCAAGTTTCCCTGCCTTCTATATGAAATTTCTTCGAATGCCACCACCCTGTCCATCTCTATCCACCACTCCTGAAATGAGGGCGCTCCTGCCGACTTCCATCCCCTAAGGATGACTTGCCTGCCGATCATAACACTGGCTAGGACCCAATTTTTTTATGTATTTATCCCCTTAATCTGGGGCAAAATTAAATTTGAGTGTCCAATACGTCTCACATAAAACTCTGAACCCTCAACCAAAAATCTTGGATCTTAACACACAACCATCTTTTGATTGGCATCGCCAGCAGGTGGGTGTGTCTTCAAGACCAAGCCTATACAATCTAGAAGAGGTCCAATAGAATCGATGTAAAATCTTAAATTGCATAAGGCACACCCTTGCATCTCTAGATGTAGACTTGATGTTTTTTAGAATCCTAGCCCACACTTCCTCCTCCAATACCAAGTTTAAATCTTTCTCCCATAATCTCTTGAAAGAATTTGAAGCTCTGTCCCCCAGACACTGAATTAGCAGGGAGTAAATACACTGATGCCTCAAGACCTTTTCCAAAAGCAGCAGTCACCACTGCCAGAGAATCTGCCGCTTTAGGGGGGTGTATGCTACTCCCAGAAATAGTACAAAGCAGGTGGCGCAGCTGTAAATGCCTAAAGAATTGAGACCTGGCGATCCCAAAATGTTGAACCATATTTTCAAAGGATCTCAACACTCCATTCTCATATAAGTCACCGAGCGTATTAACCTCCCTCACAATCCACTCTGTCCAGCAGAAAGGGGACTTATTAATACATAATTTTGGGTTCAGCCATATGCTCGAAGCAACATTTAAATAAATGTCTGAATTAAACACTCTGGACACTTTTGTCCATACCGAGTGCAAATAACGGGGTGTAACTTAACTTCTCCGGTTAGTTTGATAGAAAGGTTTTGCAATGGCGAAATAGGGGCAAGAACTTCCTGTTCAATACAAAACCAGGGAGGGGCTCTCTCAGGTGGAAGCATCCAGTGAGCCAAATGTCTGAGACCGAATGCATAATAATAAAACAAAATCTTGGCTAGGCCTAGCCCACCTTTGTCAATCAGCCTATGCAGTTTACTGAAATGTAATCCGGGACATTTACCATTCCAAATGAAGGACTTTGCTATGCTGTCAAATTGCTTGAAATAAGAGAGGGTGACATCTATATGGAGAGACTGTAGCAGGTAGTTGAATTTTGGAATACAATTCATTTGAATAACATTAACCTTCCTAATCATAGATAAATGTAATGAAGCCCACCTGCCCACATCGCACAAAAAATCTTTTTATTAAAGGGTCAAAATTAATTCTAACTTAATCACACAAATTTGCTGGGAATAAAATACCCAAATACTTAATACCCTGATTGGGCCACTGAAAGGTGCCTGGCTGAAAAGCGGTTACTGGGCAGTATGCTGTCAGAGCCAAAGCTTCGGATTTAGACCAATTAAATCTGTATCCTGAGAACTTAGAAAAGGAATTAATAATTCTGTGGAGGCAAGGCATAGATCTAGTAGGGTCAGAGACGAATAATAAAATATCATCTGCGTAAAGCAAAAGCTTATGCGCCATACTTCCTGCCACCACCCCTGGAAAATCATCCTCCTTTCTTATCGCGGCTGCTAATGGTTCCAGGGCAAGACAGAACAATAATGGGGAAAGAGGGCACCCAGAGTAAAATAATCTGAAATTAATCCATTCGTACCGCCGCTACTGGGTGTCTATAAAGTAACTTAATCCAACCAATAAAAGTATTCCCGAACCTGTACATTTCCAAAATCTTAAAAAGATAATCCCATTTTACCATATCAAACGCCTTTTCGGCATCAAGTGAGATGGCAGTGACCGGAGTCTAATCATTCACCACTGACCATATGATATTAATGAAACGCCTAATGTTATCAGAAGAGCTGCGGCCCTGAATAAACCCCACCTGATCTATATGTATAAGAGATGTCATAACTTTACTTAATCGGTTAGCCAAAATATTTTAATGTCTAGCTGGATCAGGGAAATTGGACGGTAACTCTTACACTCGCTTAGATCTTTGTCCTTTTTAAGAATCAGTCTGATCCGGGCTTGTGTCATGGTTGGCGGAAGCTTTCCATTCTTTAATGATTCCATATAAACTTCTAGCAAAAGTGGAGCCAGTTCTGTAGCATAAGATCTAAAAAATTCAGCGGCAAAGCCATCTGGCTTTGAATAAAAATGTGCGCATTAACTCTGCGCACGACAGCACCAACTGGCGTCAATCCCTCCAAACTCGAACAGTCCATACATGCCTATGAGAACCCCTGTGACAACTTTGCCATCGGATTGCTCAAGTCTGGTGTTTCTATACAAATTTTGTGAAACAGAATTACACAAAAAAAGATAATCTATATAACAAACTCCAGCCAATAGGTGGAATAAGCACAAAGAGCTTGTAGATTCATCCATAAAACTGTCCTGAAGGTGTGACACTCCACAAAATAAACTCCAGCCACTAGGCGGAACCAGCACAAATAAAAAAAAAAAAAAAAAAAAAAAAGAGGTGCGCAGATTTCTCAAACAGTCAAGCGAATGTTCAGTGAGCCGGTCCACTTGGTTGCAACATGAGTACAAGCAAATAACTTACTCCAATGACTTTGCAAGAAATACTCCACAAAACAAACTTCAGCTGATAGGCAGACCAAGCACAAAGAGCTTGTAGATTCATCCATAATACTGTCCTGAAGGTGTGTTACTCTACAAAATAAACTTTTTGCCAGCACAAAAAGAGTACGCAGATTCTTCAATCAGTCAAGTGAATGTATTGCATCTATTCTCAATTTGGCCGGGAATATCAGCGCAAAAGCGACCTTCCATTGATGTAAAAGTTTCTTGCATTCCTTGAATCGATCACGTTTCTCTCTTGTCGAGTTCGCAAAGTCTGGGAACAAGAAAATGCTGTGGTTCTTCCAAGAAAGCCTTCCTTTACTCCTCGCCTCAGGTAACACAAGATCTTTATCGGATGATCTCAGAAATTTGGCCAGAATTGATCGGGGTCTGTCTCCCTCTGTGGATCGCCGAGCCGGAACCCTGTGAGCTCGCTCGATTTCCAGCTTATGGCCTGCCATGTAGAGTAGACTCAGAAAGAGCCCATCCAAGAATTCCACCATATCCTGTCCCTCCACTCCCTCCGGGACTCCCATGATATGGACGTTATTCTGCCGGTTTTTCATGTCCTCCAACTTCTCCCAGACACGCTCCAAATCCACCTTGGTTGCTAGTGGATTAGTAGATAATTCCCTCTCCGATGACTCCAGGTAATCGATCCATTTCTCAACATCCCCCACTCTTGTAACCACATCAGTAAACTTTGCCTCCATGGCAGTGATCGATCGACAAATCACAGCAAGATCCTCCAAGTCAGCAACGACCTTCATCAGCATTGTCGACATGTTCAGCATCTCCCACCGCATTTCCCGCACCTCTCCGACCAAATCGACTCCCAGGCCGGCGGCCTGCTCGGGGGTGTCAGCTTGAGCATGTAAGTGTCTTTTAATGTCTCCAGAGCCCGAGGATTTTGAATTCTTTGACATATTGTCCTCCTAGAACAGTTATGGAACACAGTGTATCGAATCTCACTGGTTTATGTCATAAAAAGTATTAAAACTAGCAAAGTGCGCAGAGCTCGCCATTCACACGTCTGATCCTCACATGGTGTTACGTGACTCGACCAGAGCCTTTTTAAGTTATGTCCTAATCAATCAAACATACAGTGATGGGCAATTGTAGACACATACTGTAGTTATAGTGTGATTATGATTAGCAGTGTTGAAATTTGCTGAGATTATCTCTGAGACTTTTTTAACCTGACTTTAATGTCTTTGTTTGAACATGACTTGGCTCAAGATCTGTGTCACACCTCAATCTTAAAGGGATAGTTCACTCAAAAATGAAAATTGAGTCATCATTTATTCATCCTGAAGACATCACCCAGTTCCAAACGACTTACTTTATTCCATGGAACACAAAAGATGTTAGGTGGAATGTTAGGGACTGACAGCCTCTTGGCAGATTTATACTTCTGAGTCAAACCTATGCCATGGTTTGCATTTATAGTTCTGCATTGGTGTGTCTGTGTCGTTCTATGAGTACATGTATTGGTGAGTAAATGATGACAGAAATGTCGGGTTTTTTTGGGTGAACTATCCCTTGAAAGAGTCTCACCCACTCTCTGTGTCCCTTCTTCAATAAGAGAGATTTTTTTCAGCAAATGGAAAGAACATGTTGAGGAGAGGAAGAGAGAGAACTGGCATAGAGGTTAATGAAAGCAAGAGACCCAGTATAAAAAGTCCAGAAACCTGTATTGACCTTTTCTTCTCAGCTACCCACAAATGTCTATCCACTCAAGGTAAAACTGTAGGTGGAGACTCTCTTCGAGAGCACCAGTCTTTCTTCACCATTGCATGCTCCCTCCCTTTCTCTCTGATTTGTAGACACTCTTCAAATCGTGTTGCATAATACCACCTACTTCCCTTAACTTAAAACACTTGAGGGCTGTACTGCATCAGTTTGCTTCATAACCACATCCAATTCATATATATACACTGGCGGCCAAAAGTTTGGAATTATGTACAGATTTTGCTCTTATGGAAAGAAATGGGTACTTTTATTCACCAAAGTGGCATTCAACTGATCACAATGCATAGTCAGGACATTAATAACATGAAAAATTACTATTACAATTTGAAAAAATTTTTCAGAACTTCTTAAACTACTTCAAAGAGTTCTCATCAAAAAATCCTCCATGTGCAGCAATGACAGCTTTGCATATCCTTGGCATTTTAGCTGTCAGTTTGTCAGAGATACTCAGGTGACATTTCACCCCACACTTCCTGTAGCATTTGCCATAAATGTGGCTGTCTTGTTGGGCACTTCTCATGCACCTTACAGTCTAGCTAATCCCACAAAAGCTCAATGGGGTTAACATCCATAACACTCTTTTCCAATTATCTGTTGTCCAATGTCTGTGTTTCTTTGCCTACTCTAACCTGTTCTTTTTTGTTTTTCTGTTTCAAAAGTGGCTTTTTCTTTGCAATTCTTCCCTTAAGGCCTGCACCCCTGAGCCTTCTCTTTACTGTTGTACATGAAACTGGTGTTGAGCGGGTAGAATTCAATGAAGCTGTCAGCTGAGGACATGTGAGGTGTCTATTTCTCAAACTAGAGACTCTGATGTACTTATCCTCTTGTTTAGTTGTACATCTGGGCCTTTCTTTCTCTTTTTGTTAGAGCCAATTGTCCTTTGTCTTTGAAGACTGTAGTGTACACCTTTGTATGAAATCATCAGTTGTTTTTTTTTTTTTTGCCAATTTCAAGCATTGTATAGCCTTCATTCCTCAAAACAATGATTGACTGACCAGTTTCTAGAGAAAGCTGTTTCTTTTTTGAATTTTTTTTTTAATCTAATATTGACCTTAAGACTTGCCAGTCTATTGTATACTGTGGCAACTCAAAAACAAACACAAAGACAATGTTAAGCTTCATTTAACAAACCAAATAGCTTTCAACTGTGTTTGATATAATGGCAAGTGATTTTCTAGTACCAAATTAGCAATTTAGCATGATTACTCAAGGATAAGGTGTTGGAGTGATGGCTGCTGGAAATGGGGCCTGTCTAGATTTGATAAAAAATGACTTTTTTCAAATAGTTTTGGTGCTGTTTTTTACATCAGTAATGTCCTGGCTATACTTTGTGATCAGTTGAATGCCACTTTGGTGAATTAAAATACCAATTTCCTTCCAAAACAGCAAAATTTGTACATTATTCCAAATTTTTGGCCGCCAGTGTATATAATTGTTTTTCAAGTTATGCTTCATAGATCTATTTCTTCTATCAATCATTTTCAGGCATCCCAGTTCTTTCAGGGGTGATGATATATTTTGTTGCTAATAAGAAGGCTGAGCTGAAGTTCTGCTGAGGTTAATTCCAGCTGTTATCTCCTCAGTGAGATGTTTATCTCTGTAATGTTATGACTTTACCCACTCATGGGTCTGTTCTGAATTTACTGTGCCACAACATTTGTAGAAAGTGCAATATCTCACTTACCACATCTCTTAGAAGTTGCCTTTTCCCTCTCAAATACAAACCTTAATCATTTTAAAAGACTGGCCTGAGTACATTGGGTTAGAGCATCATTAGGTGTCTTTGGTCTTTATATGAAAGTCTTTGTTGACTACGGTTATTGATCTTTCTTTGCTTCTCTTTCAAATTGATGTTCATTACTTATGTCGTTGAATCTAGTATAATTTTTTATATCTAGCTCTATTTGATTTCTAGATATGAAACTTTAGCACTCATGCTCTTGTATACAGTTACAGGGTGTCATTTGTATAGACTGTACGAAAGTTCAATGACACTAAAATTATGTGTTATTGCCTGAAGAAAGAGCTGAGGTGTAATTGTGATGTTCACATGAGATAGCTGCAATGTCGCCGGAAGGGGGGTGCTGAAGCACTGGAAAATAGTATCAACAAGATTTCATATATTTCTTTGCATTTATGCAGTATATATAATTCAGTTTTCGCTATCAGTATATCAGTCATTTATGTTAAAGATTGCGTCCCGTTTCTGTAACGAAGACGCCGGGGCAGTAATGTTAAGATCCATATGCAGTTTAATAAAAGTATAAACAGTACAACAAAGTAGCAAATCAAAGGGTAAACAAAGAGCAGGCAAGGGTTCGGTACACAGGAAGACAGTCCAAGAAAGGCAAACCAAGTAAATCCGAGAGACAGAGGGGTAATCCAGTAAACCGGCAATAGGTCCAAAAACACACAAGCAGGCTGGGAAATACGATGAACAGGCAGGAGCCAAAACACAGGGTAAACAGTAATGGTAAATAACACTCAGAATTGCAGACTAGGCAGAACAAGACTTCACACTGAATGCGTGTAAACAGGGAACTTAAATAGACAGAGATAATGTGAAACAGGTGGGCGAGTAATCAGTCTGAGCGGAGGGTTATGGGAAATGTAGTTCATGAAGGAAGGGTTAGTACTCTGGAGATGGTGACCTCTGGTGGCGTTCAGGAGAGATAGCAGGTGCTGCCAGTGTAACAGAGCCCCCCCACCCATCCCCCCAGCCAGCGGCTCCTGACACGAGGAGGTTGTCTGCGTCGGGGTCTACCACGACCTTTGGGAGTGGGACGATTAGGGAAATTGTGGTGGAATTCAGAGATGAGAGAAGGGTCCAGAATGTCCTCTGAGTTCATCCAGGAACACTCCTCAGGACCGTAGCCCTCCCAGTCAACCAAGTATTGGAGAGTCCAACCCCGGCATCGAGAGTCCAGGAGCTTGTGTACCCAAAAAGCCTCCTCTCCATCAATAAGGAATGGAAGGGGTCTCTGGGGGTCTTGAGAACCCTCCTCTCTTGGAGGCGCCGCAGGTTTGAGCAAGGAAACATGAAAGGTGGGGAAACAAAGTAATTAGCAGGGAGCTGAAACTTGAAGGACACAGGATTGATTTGACAAAGGATTTTGAAAGGACCCACATACCTGGGACTTAATTTCTTGCACAGGAACCAAAGACGAAGATCTCGGGTGGACAGCCAAATCCACTGCCCTGGAGCATAGTTGGGGCCAGACCGCCGATGGAGATTGGCCTGTTCCCTCTGTCAGCGAATAGCATGTTGTAAGCGGATGTGAGCTTGATCTCAGATACCCTGACTGCGCTGCATCCAGTCGTCGACTGCAGGTACATCGGACGGCTCCCCGGACCAGGGAAAGAGTGGGGGTTGAAAACCTAGGATGCACTTGAAAGGAGTGGTTCCGGTGGCCAGTTTGAACGGAGTTTTGAGCACATTCGGCCCAGGGAAGGAAACGTTTCCAGTCGTGCTGGTTCGCTTGACAGTAAGCCCAGAGGAATGTTCCTAGGTCCTGATTTAGACGTTCAGATTGTCCACTGGATTGAGGGTGATATCCAGAGGTTAGACTCAAGTTGCTGTTGAGCAATTTGAAGAATGCAGACCAGTCTCGGGAGGTGAATTGAGGACCACGGTCAGAGACAATGTCTTCTGGTAGGCCATAGAAGCAGAAGACATACTGGAACAGGTTCTCAGCACATTCTATAGAGGAGGGGAGCTTGGGCAGAGGGATGAATCTACAGGCCTTAGAGAAGCGGTCCACCACGGTTAAGATGGTAGTTAAACCCTGAGAGTTGGGTAGATCCGTGACAAAATACACAGCGATATGGACCAAGGACGATGAGGGGCAGGCAGAGGTTGAAGGAGACCAGACGGGAGCTGTCGAACAGACTTAGAGGTGGCACACACACTGCAGTTCTTTACATAGTCAGCGACCTCAGTCGCTAGATTCTCCCACCAAAACCTGCAAGTAGCTTGTGCGCCTGGATGTCCGGAGCAGGCCGAGTCATGTACCCACTGAAGAACTCTGTTGCATAAGAATCTGGGAACAAAGATCTTATCAGGAGGGCAGTCAGTGGGAGTGGGTTCTTGGTTCTGAGCTTGCATGATGTCTGCCATAATGTCCCATTGTACGGGATTGACAATGAGGGTTGGTGGGATTATCGAAGTCACAGGGTTGTTGCAGTAGTGGACCCATAAATGTGGGACAGGGCATCGGCTTTGGTATTCTTGGAGCCAGGTCGAAAGTTTATGGTGAAATCAAACCTGGAGAAGAATAGAGACCATCGAGCTTGACGAGGATTTAGACGCTTAACAGACATATGGATGTATTCCAGGTTGCAATGATCCGTGATTACCAGGAAAGGATGACGAGCTCCCTCTAACCAATGTCTCCACTCCTCGAAAGCCACTTTCATGGCCAACAGTTCACAGTTGCCGACGTCGTAATTTCTTTCAGCAGCTGACAACTTGCATGAGTAGAAGGCACAGGGATGGAGTTTGGTGGGAGATCCTTGTCGTTGAGAGAGTACTGCACCAACTCCTGAATCTGAGGCATCCACTTCCAGCACGAAGGGTCGAGTGGGGTCTGGATGATGGAGAATGGGTGCAGTCATAAAGCGTCGTTTGAGGTCATCGAAGACTTGACGAGCAGAAGGTGTCTAGATTAGTTTCAGAGCTTTTCCTTGGAGCAATGAGATGAGTGGAGCAGCCACCGAGCTGAAACCTCGGATGAAACGTCTGTAGAAATTGGCAAAACCAAGGAAGCACTGTAGTTCCTTGACAGACACAGGTAGTGGCCATTGCAGCATGGCTTGCACCTTAGAAGAGTCCATGGTGACCCCCTCGGGGGAGATGACATACCCCAGGAAAGAGATGGTAGATTGGTGAAACTCACATTTCTCCATTTTGGCATACAGTTGATGTTGAACAAGGTGGTTGAACACCACTCTGACGTGTTGAACATGTTCATCAAGGGAAGAAGAGTATATCATAATGTCATCGATGTAGACAATAACCCATTTGCCAATTAAGATCATGAAAAATGTCATTTATATAGGCTTGAAAGACAGATGGACTGTTGGAAAGTCTGAAAGGCATCACCTGATATTCGTAGTGGCCAGTGTGTGTGGAAAAGGCAATCTTCCATTCATCCCCCTCCCGAATGCGGATTAAATTGTAGGCGTTACAAAGATCCAGTTTGGAGAAGATTTTGCCACATCGTAACTGCTCTAATGCCACAGGTACCGGAGGGAGAGGATAGCAATATTTGATGGTGACTGTGTTCAGGCCTCGGTAGTCAATGCATGGCTTTCTAGGGACTCCGATATGTACTCCTCCATAGCTTTAGTTTCAGGAGCAGATAAGGGGTATATTCATCCACGTAGAGGAGAGGTGCCTGGCAGAAGGTCAATGGCACAGTCACAGGAACGGTGAGGAGGAAATTGCATAGCCTTTGATTTGCTGAATGCCTCCTGGAGATCCGAATAATGTGGCAGGTTCGACATCTCCTTCTCAGTGAGGATAATCGTGGTGCTTACAAGAGGGAGAGAGATGGGTTCAGGAAGGTTGAGGCAAGACTGAAAACAGGAAGCACTCCAACGAGTGATTTGTCTATCTCTCCATGAGATCTCAGGGTTGTGAAGTCTCAGCCATGGCAGGCCAAGAATAATCGGGTTCTTAGGAGAGTGAGTGACTAGGAATTGAATCTCCTGATGATGAAGGAGTCCAACTTGAAGACGAATGGGTCGGGTGATCTGTTGAATCTTGCCAGAGCCCAGAGGTCATCCGTCTAGCGTTGATACATGTAAAGGAGGGACACAGGGGACAAAAGACAGATTCAGATTCATGGCGAGACCCAGGTCAATAAAGTTACCTGCAGCCCCAGAATCTAAAATGGCAGATGCATGATGTTCATGATTTAACACATGCAAAGTAACAGAAATTTCAAACTGTTCGATATGAATTAGGTTTGAAAGTTCCAAACTCACCACCGTGTCCCTCTTCCTAGGGGGACGAGTAGGGCAGGCAGCCAGTAAAAGTCCTGACTGTCCGCAGTAGATACATAATCTCTCCCGGAGACGGTGTCTTCATTCTTCAGAGGAGAGAGAAGAAAGACCCACTTGCATGGGCTCATGATAACTGGTTGCAGCGATGTCAGAGTGAAGTGTCTGTAGAGGGCTGACTGGACGACAGGCTTTGAGCAGGTTATCCAGGCGAATGGCTAATTTGATGAATTCATCAAGTGATCTCCCCTCATCACGGCATGCTAGTTCAGCTTGAAGATCAAGATTTAACCCCTGACAGAACAACAGTTTCAAAGTTTCCTCTACCCTCACAGTTTGCACTGCTAGCGTGCGAAAGGATAAAGAATTCAGCAGCAGACCTCTTCCCCTGTTTTAAACACAATAGAAGTTCACCCGGGTCCTTACCACCCTCAGAGTGTTTAAAAGCCTCCCGCAAACAAGCTAGGAAGTGAGACAAAGAGCATTTTAAAATGTTCTCATGACTCCATACTGCAGTAGCCCAGTCTAGTGCCTTTCCTGACAGCAGTGATACAATAAAGGAAACACGAGCTTCATCACTGGGATACATTTGAGGTAATTGAGAGAGAAAAAGCTCACATTGCAAGAGAAGTCCTAGACACTTACTGGATGATCCATCAAACTTCTCAGGAAGCGAGAGTCAAGGATTAACAGCAGCTGTAGAGTGCGATATGCTGCTGGCAGAGTTGCTAGTGGAAACCCCCAACGGAGATACTTGCAGTTTTGGCTGCACGGATTTAAAGAGTTCTTCCGTGATAGAGGTGAGCTTGCACAGCTGCTGATGGTGACTGGTAAGCATTGCTGCTTGCGCTGTAACAAGCTCGTATAACTGTTGGAAGGCTGCTGGATCTAAGTTTGGTGAAATCTTCTGTAGCAAAGACGCCGGGGCAGAAATGTTAAGATCCATATGCAGTTTAATAAAAGTATAAACAGTACAACAAAGTAGCAAATCAAAGGGTAAACAAAGAGCAGGCAAGGGTTCGGTACACAGGAAGACAGTCCAAGAAATGCAAACTAAGTAAGTCTGAGAGACAGAGGGGTAATCCAGTAAACAGGCATTAGGTCCAAAAACACACAAGCAGGCTGGGAAATACGATGAACAGGCATGAGTCAAAACACAGGGAAAATAGTAATGGTATATAACGCTCAGAATTGCAGACTAGGTAGAACAAGACATCGCACTGAATAAACAGGGAACTTAAATAGAATGAGATAATGTGAAACAGGTGGGTGAGTAATCAGTCTGAGTGGAGGGTTATGGGAAATGTAGTTCGTGAAGGAAGGGTTAGTACTCTGGAGATGGCGACCTCTGGCAGCATTCAGGAGAGATAGCAGGCGCTGCCGGTGTAACAGTTTCTGAGAGATTTGTCATGCTTGTGGGCAAGGCTCTGCTGAACTGAAGAGAGCCCTTGTGATGGATACTAGTGAACTTTTTATTCTACATTTTTCCTTTTATTTGCACAAAAGCAAAGAAGTGATTGTTAAAAATGAAACAGTAATTTGACATTGTATCAAGTTATTGTATCAATGCTGTTGTTAAATAATAAATATTGTAGTGTAATATTAAAGTTTATCTGAATAAAAACAAATTAATCAACCTCAATCTTAAGTTTTTTTCTCCATAAAAGTATTATGCTTTACTAATGTGTAAGCTCATCCTTTGAAATTATAATAATTTACACACACACACACACACACACACACACACACACAAAACAGAACAGAACCGGTTAGAGCTTTAGTGTTTTCGTGTTTCATCACGATCATTGACACCTTGGGTATTGAAAATCTCATGAAGATGGTGAATTTGAGCAATCCGATGGCAATCCGATGCGAAGTTCGGACATGTGAATGGCGAGCTCTGTGCACTTTGCTAGTTTTAATACTATTAATGTCATAAACCGGTGAGATTCGATACACTCTGTTCCATAACTGTTTTAGGAGGACAATATGTCAAAGAATTCAAAATCCTCGGGCTCTGGAGACATTAAAAGACACTTATATGCAAAAGCTGACACCCCCGAGCAGCAGGCCACGAGCCAGGGAACCGATTTGGTCAGGGAAGTACGGAAAATTTGGCGAGAAATGTTGAACATGTTGGCAATGCTGATGAAGGTCATTGCTGACTTAAAGGATCTTGCTGTAATATGTCAATCAGTCACTGCCATGGAGATTAAATTCACTGAGATGGTTACAAGAGTGGGGGATGTCAAGGAATGGATCGATTATCTGGAGTCATCGGAGAGGGAATTATCTGCTAATCCACTAGCGACTAAGGTGGATTTGAAGCGTGTCTGGGAGAAGTTGGAGGATTTGGAGAACCGTAGCCGGCGGAATAATGTCCATATTGTTGGAATTCCTGAGGCCGAAGAATGTCAGGATATGGTGAAATTCCTGGACGGGCTCTTTCCGAGTCGGCTCAACATAACAGGCCATAAGGCGAGGAGTAAAGGAAGGCTTTCTTGGAAGAACCACAGTATTTTCTTTTTCCCAGACTTTGCGAAATCGACAAGAGAGAAATGTGATCAATTCAAGGAATGCAAGAAACTCTTACATCAACAGAAGGTCGCTTTTGCACTGATGTTCCTGGCCAAATTGAGAATAGATGCTAAGGATGGCCATAAAATATTCACATGTCCCCATCAAGCGATGTCCTTCATAAAGTCAATGGAGTGACTAGAGTAAGTTATTTTGTGGTACTCACGTTGCAGCCAAGTGGACCGACTCACTGAACATTCACTTGACTGTCCGAGAAAACCGAGTGCCTTTTTCGTTTCTTTTTGTGCTAGTTCTGCCTAGTGGCTGGGGTTTGTTTTGTGGAGTAACACTCCTTCGGGACAGTTGTGTTGATGAATCTGCACATTCTTTGTGCTTATGCCTCCTATTGGCTGGAGTTTGTTTTATAGATTATCTTTTGTTGTGTAATTCTGTCTCACAAAATTTGTATAGAAACACCGGACTTGAGCAATCCGATGGCAAAGTTGTCATGGGGGCTCTCGTAGGCGTGCATGGACTGTTTGAGTTTAGAGGGATGGATGCCAGTTGGCGCTGTCGTGCGTGGGGTTAATGCACACGTTTTTCTTTTTTCTGTTTGTTTGGTTCGGGGGAAGTTTGGGGTTTGATTGTTGCACTAATGTTGGAATATGGTCTTTATAATTTTGCTTTTGACACACAATCTATTTTTTCTTATATGTCAAAATGTAAAATGTTAATATGAGTAGATTGTCTCTCTCCACGTGGAATGTGAATGGGTTGGGGCACCCCATAAAAAGAAGGAAGATTATTTCTATTCTTAAGCGTAAGAAATATGATATAGTGTTTCTTCAAGAAATGCATCTTTCCCTGCAGGAAGCTGAAAAATTTGGGAAGATATGGGGTGGACATATTTTCTGTAGTGCTGGCTCAAGTAAGAGCAGGGGAGTCATTACGCTGATAAGTATGCATCTACAATTCAAATGTCTCAAACAGATTAAAGATAAATTAGGAAGAGTCATTATTGTTTTAGCAGAAATTCAGGGGCAAAGTCTTATTTTGGCTAATATTTACATACCTAACGTTGATGATCAGGGCTTTTTATAGATCTTGAAGGGATGTTGCAAGCCACTGGCACCCCTCATGATATAATATTGGGAGGAGATTTTAATCTTTTGATGGACTCGGTCCTTGATCATAGTGAAGCAAAAGTGTGTAAGCCCCCTAGAGCAACACTGACGCTTCACAGACTTCTGAACCCATCTGGTAGGGACTATACATTTTTTTAAACAGTCCATAAGATTTATTCTAGAATAGATAATTTATATATATACATATATATATATATATATATATATATATATATATATATATATATATATATATATATATATATATATATATATAGATTGATAGATAGATAGATAGATAGATACCTAAGTCCCTCATTTCATCTGTTGTTGATTGCTCATTGGGAAACATTTTAGTCTCAGATCATGCCCTTGTGTGTTTAGAGGTGTTGCCACATATGGAGAAAAATAAATCATATAGTTGGCGCTTTAATGTATTCCTTTTGCAAAATCCTGAATTCCAACAAATGTTAAAGGCTGAAATCAATGTGTATATGGAGACCAACTGGTCTTCAGTATCCTCTGTGGGCGTGGCTTGGGAGACACTTACAGTGGTTCTTAGGGGCCGGGTCATACAGTATGCATCATTCACCAAAAAATCCAAAGCACAAGAACTCGTGGAGTTGGAATGGAATATTAAAAGTGCCAAGGCAAAGCTGAAGCACCGAATGTTGTCTGATGGCCTCAGAGAATTGACCTGAATGAAATACAGATATAATACTATTTTGTTGTGGAGGGTGGAGTTTTGGCTATTCAGGGCAAGACAGTTATACTTTGAGTAGGGGAACAAGGCAGGAAAACTTCTGGCTAGATATATAAAACTGAGAGAGTCTTTTTCTACCATTCCCTCAGTGAAATCTGCTGGTGGTGAAATATTTACCTCAGCCATTGATATTAATAATGCTTTTAAAGAATTCTATCTTGATCTCTATAGTTCCACGTCTTTCTCTACTGATGAGGATATTAGAAACTTTGTGGAACCATTAGAACTTCCTAAACTGACATCTGAGCAAACAAATGCTCTTGATTCTGAGATAATCTTGGAGGAGCTTGGTGAGGTAATTAAGGCCTTGCCTACAGACAGCTTTGCCGCTGAATTTTTTTAGATCTTATGCTACAGAATTGGCTCCACTTTTCCTAGAAGTTTATACGGAATCATTGAAGAATGGAAAGCCTACGCCAACCATGACACAAACCTGGATCAGTCTGATTCTTAAAATGGACAAAGATCCAAGCGAGTGCAAGAGTTACCGTCCAATTTCCCTGATCCATCTAGATGTTAAAATATTATCAAAAATTTTTGCTAATTGATTAAGTAAAGTTATGACATCTCTTATACATATAGATCAGGTGGGGTTTATTTGGGGCCATAGCACTTCTGATAACATTAGTCATTTCATCAATATCATGTGGTCAGTGGCAAATGATCAGACTCTGGTCGCTGCAATCTCACTTGATGCCGAAAAGGCGTTTGATATGGTAGAATGGGATTATCTTTTTAAGATTTTGGAAATGTCCTGGTTCGGGAATACTTTTATTGGTTGGATTAAGTTACTTTATAGACACCCGGTAGCGGCGGTACAAACATATTGATTAATTTCAGATTATTTTACTCTGGATAGGGGCACCCGGCAGGGTTGCCCTCTTTCCCCATTATTGTTCTGTCTTGCCCTGGAACCATTAGCAGCCGCAATAAGAAAGGAGGATGTTTTTCCAGGGGTGGTGGCGGGAGGTTTGGCGCACAAGCTTTTGCTTTATGCAGATGATATTTTATTATTCATCTCTGACCCTACTAGATCTATGCCTTGCCTCCACAGAATTATTAATTCCTTTTCTAAATTCTTGGGATACAGAGTTAATTGGTCTAAATCCGAAGCTTTGGCTCTGACAGCGTACTGTCCGGTAATGGCTTTTCAGCCGGGTGGCTTCCAGTGGCCCAAACAGGGCATTAAGTATTTAGGTATTTTATTCCCAGCAAATTTGTTTAGTTAGAGTTAATTTTGACCCTTTAATAAAAAGGTTTTCGAGTGATTTGGGCAATTGGGCTTCATTACATTTATCTATGATTGGGAAGGTTAATGTTATCAAAATGAATTGTATTCCAAAATTTAACTACCTGCTACCGTCTCTCCCAATAGATGTTCCTTTCTCTTATTTCAAGCAATTTGATAGCATAGCGAAGTCCTTCATTTGGAATGGTAAAAGTCCCAGAATACATTTCAGTAAGTTGCATAGGCCAACTGACAAAAGTGGGCTAGGCCTACCCAAGATTTTGTTTTATTATTTATGCATTCGGTCTCAGACATTTGGCTCATTGGTCACTTCCACTTGAGAGAGCCCCTCACTGGTTTTGTATTGAACAGGAAGTTCTTGCCCCTATTTCGCCATTGTAAAGCCTTTCTATCAAACTAACTGGAGAAGTTAAGTTACACCCCATTATCTCGCATTTGCACTCGGTATGGACAAAAGTGTCCAGAGTGTTTAATTCAGACATTTATTTAAATGTTGCCTCGAGCATATGGCTGAACCCAAAATTATGTATTAATACGTTCTCTTTCTACTTGTCAGAGTGGATTGTGAGGGAGGTTAATACATTCGGTGACCTATATGAGAGTGTTTAGATCCTTTGAAAATTTTGTTTAACATTTTGGGATTCCCAGATCTCAGTTTTTTAGGTATTTACAGCTGCACCACCTGCTCTGTACTATTTTTGGGAATAGCATACACCCCGCTAAAGCGGCAGATACTTTGGGAGTGGTGATTACTGTTTTTGGAAAAGGTCATGAGGCATCAGTGTCTTACTCCCTGCTAATTCACAGTCTGGGGGACGGAGCTTTAACTTCTGTCAAGAGATTATGGGAGAAAGATTTAAACTTGGTATTGGAGGAGGGAGTGTGGGCTAGGATTCTAAAAATCATCAAGTCTGCATCTAGAGATGCAAGGGTGCGCCTTATGCAATTTAAGATTTTACATAGATTCTCTTGGACCCCCTCTAGATTGTATAGGCTTGGTCTTAAAGACACACCCACCTGCTGGCAATGCCAATCAGAAGATGGAGACACAATCCATGTTTTTTGGTGATGTGTTAAGATCCAAGAATTCTGGTTGAAGGTTCAGAGTTTTATGTGTGATATATTGAACACTCAAATTTAATTTTGCCCCAGACTCTGTATTTTAGGCGATGGAGCGGTCATCAATATAGGGGAAAAACACATAAAAAATTGGGTCCTAATGAGTGTCATGATTGGCAGACAAGGGGATGGAAGTCGGCTGGAGCACCCTCATTTCAAGAATGGTGCACGGAGATGGGGAGGGTGGCGGCTTTCGAGGAAGCATCATGTAGAAGGCTGAGGAATTGGGATTTGTTTGATGGGAAATGGGGCAGCTATTTGCCATTTTTGGAGGGCTCTCGGGGAGGGGCAGTTGAGAGAGACGTTTAGTTTTAAATGTGTGTGATTATTATATATATATATGTTTTTTTTTTGTGTGTGTGTGTGTCTATAATCATGTGTGACCACAAGTATGTTGTTGAGGGTCAGGGTGGGGTTGGGGATTGGGAGGGGTAATAGTGGGGGTTAAATGTTATCTATATGAATCTATATGAATCAATAAAAAATGTTAATCAGAAAATCTCATGAAGATATTAGCAACACCCCTGAGCGCAAGACCACATTTGGGGTCTTCAAGTAACAGGTAGGACATTTCTTAATAGCTTAATATTTTAACGCATGGGTTCATTTCAATAGTATTTTTGTCTGAACGATTATATTATTTTATGGTTATTTCTCACTTCACACTGACATGACAACAGTTTTGAATGTGGTAGAATGTATATAATGCATTGGCTGGCTTACTGAATGACTTAATTGCTGGTGAAAACTTTGCATTGCATTTTGTGTGTGTGTGTGTATGGTGATCTCTGATGCCCTCCTTAAGTGTGCATGATGTGTACAGTATATCGTCCGCCTAAACTGCAGCACTCTTTGCAAAAAATTTGTTCCCGTGACTATGGATAGCTATGGTATCCATAGCTGACCCATAAGCCCTCCGTCAACCCCCAAGTAAGTCCCAGAGCTCTGGATCTTCCAGGCCCCTCTGAGAGATTTCTGTTGTTCCAAGAACCAACCGAACTCATGCAGCTGGGGAGCACTCGGATCTCTCCTTTGGAACGTCAAGGAGAGATGCTATTTATACTGCGGTCAGTCCCGAGCACTTTCGTTCAGTCTGTCCTGAGCTCTCAGGAAATGCCCAGTCCCATCCAGTTGGGGGAGGACTGTGACGGAAGTCACCCAAACCTCTCCAGCCACCAACTTAGGACTTTACCTGCCTGCCAAGGTCACCTGGAACGATCAGCAACACTCCCTCCAGGTCTTGGTGGATTCGGGCACAGCAGGTAATTTCATGGATATTTCCCTAGCTGAGAACCTCAAGATCCCCATTCACTCTATTCCCTCTCCTTTGGCGGTAACAGCCTTGGATGGAAGAGCTCTAGTCCACGGGAAGTTTTCCCATCAAACTTCCACCCTGCATCTTTCCATTCTCCAACACCAAGAGGAGATGAGTTTTCACCTTATTCAGTATCCCGAGTTCCCTGTAATACTTGGTCACCCTTGGCTTCTTTGTTACAATCCTCACATCGAATGGTCCACTGGCACTATCCTCGAGTGGGGTCCCACCTGTCATGCCACCTGTCTCTTCCTGAGTTCCCCTGAGCCAAGAGTCTCAAGATTCCCAAGAGCTTTCTCGAGTCCCTGCCCAGTATCATAATCTCAAGGAAGTATTCAGCAAGCAGAGAGCCACCACCCTACCACCACACTGTCCATATGACTGCACCATTGATCTGCTCCCAGGAACATGTCAGCCTAGGGGCTGCATCTTCCCCTTATCTACTCCTGAGCGTGCAGCTATGGATGAGTACATTTAAGGACTCCCTTGCTTCCAGCTTCATTCGTTCCTCCCTCATCCACTGGCGCTGGGTTTTTTTCTTTGTGGGCAAGAAGGATGGTGGTCTATGCCCGTGCATTGATTACCGAGGTCTTAACAGGATCACAGTCCATAACCTCTATCCCTTGCCCCTCATGGCCACTGCATTTGAACTACTACAGGGGGCTTCCATCTTCTCCAAACTTGACTTGCGCAACGCATACCACCTCGTGCGCGTCAGGCAAGGAGACGAGTGGAAGACCACTTTAAACACCCCCACTAGCCACTACGAATACCAGGTCATGCCTTTCAGCCTCACCAACTCCCCTGCCGTTTCTCCAGAGATGGTTTTGGTGGCCTACCATCAAGGAGGATGTCAAGACATTTGTTGCAGCCTGTCCCACATGCAACCAAGGGAAGGTGCCACACCGCTCACCTCAGGGATTGCTCCATCCACTTCCTATCCCATGCCGGCCCTGGTCACACCTCTCTATGGATTTTATCACTGGACTCCCACCGTCTCGAGGTAATACCACTGTTCTCATTATAGCTGACAGATTTTCGAAGGTGTGCAGGTTCATTCCCCTGCCTAAGTTACCCACTGCTAAAGAAACTGCTGAATTGATTGTTAACCATGTTTTCCGAGTCTTTGGAATACAGCAGGACATTGTGACAGATCGAGGACCCCAGTTCTCCTCTCGTTTCTGGCACTCCTGTCAACTTATTGGGTCTACAGAGAGCTAATCCTCTGGGTACCACCCTAAGTCCAATGGCCAGACAGAGAGGTTAAACCAGGATCTGGAGACAACCCTGAGGTGCATGGCAGCGAACAACCCGTCCTCCTGGTCGCCCTACGTCATGTGGGCCGAGTATGTCCACAACACTCTGCGCTCCTCAGCATTTAACCCAGCTGACACTCAAACGGAGACAGACTGTCTCCGTTCGAGTGTCAGCTGGGGTAAATGCCTCCATTCTTCCCGGACCAAGAGGCTGAGGTCGGGTTTGGACTTGTAATTCTTTGTTTTATCCACCAGTGGGCCTCAGTGGCCTCCATGTTGTTTTTTCCCTGTGTGTCATGATCATTATTACTTTCACTTGTGTCTTGTTCCCCTGTGTGTATTTAAGTTGGTTTGTTCCCTTGTTTCTGTGCTAGGCGTTTAGCCATCTGTGTACCTGTTCCTGAGTTTCTCACCTTGTGGATTTTTCCTTTGCCATTTCTCTTTGTGGAATATATTTTTTTGCCCTGTGGATTTTTCTTTGCAAAGATTGCTTTGTGGATTATACTTTTCATTGTGGATTTTTCTATTGGATATTTTTTGTTGCTTTACATTTTTGCTTTGAGGATTACCATCTGCCTTTGTTTTCCCCACTTCCCCTTTTGGAGTATTTTTTGTTTCCTTACCTATTTGTATTTTATTAATAAACTCATTCTATTTTGAACACTACTTTGTTCCCCATGTAAGCCTTTGCAGTTGACTTCATCACATCTCCTGTGGCTCACCAGTTGTGTATCCCACTGACCTGGGTTTGAGCCTCGGCTCTGGCACAGTTGTGCTTCTTTAGCTAAAAATCAAGCAAAAAATCTATTTTTCAGGCTATAGTCTAATATACATGTTCTTGAATAAATATACAGGCAATATCTCAATTAAAAAGGCAACTGGCTCTATTAACTTAAAGGCAGGACTTCTATTGCAACCTGGTCTCATAGAATCATGTTACTATACCTACATTTTTGCAAAAAGATTCTTATGTGGCTCATTGTGCATATTATGGCAGTTTTCTGGTTAAATATACACTAGAGGAACTTTTATTCATACAAATCACAAGTAAAATGGCAGATTATCAGTTCATAAACATTAACTTTTTGCCCTGTTCCTTAAACAATGGCATCTTATGCTATCTAAACATTTTTACTATAGTGCTTGACTTGTAGGTGATCTATATTAAGGATTGCATTACATAACCATATACGCTTGTTTGGCCATGATCAAATTGCATGGTAGCTCAACTGATAAAGCATTGCACTTGAGATCTGAACAGCACTCGTGTTGAGGTTTAGGGTAGGGAGGTCATTGCATCCAACAGAGAATTACCCTTAAAAACATCATCTGTTTGGGAGAAAATTTAACACCATTTTAGCACCACTTAGCGGACATTTACTATTGTAACTGCCACGACACGTGAGGAACCACGTACAGCAATATTATTTTGCAAAAACTTTGACGCAGTCATGCAATTTTCATGAGATCAGGCTACAGCCAACATATTGAGTGTGCGATGCCACTATCAAAGAGGCAATTGGCTGTCTTAGCTAAGGTGCGACTACAGACGCCATAGTGAATGTTACAATTTCTCCCATTATTTTTATATGAGTGGACCATTTCCTTTCCTTATAATGTGTCTGGGATATTGCTCTGTCTCAAACAGAAGGCCATATTCCACTATTATTTCCAAAACACATTTCACTGCTACTATCTTTCTCTCAGAGATGATTTCACCTCATGCACAGAGGAGACACTCAAACTAATTAGCACATGCTTCACAGCAGTGTTACAAATAAATGGGGGGTTTGAAGCACTCATGTTGCGTGACTATAACCAGACACCGAGAACTCCAGGGGAGATGGCAAAAAAATGCTGAAACATGATGCTCTCTCGACCTCAGTCTCTCTGTTCCCCACCTAAAGTAAGTCCAATTCTATGGCCTTTTTTTCAGCCATTAAGTGCTGATCTTGAAAAATGATGAACAGAACATGGTCGTGAAGGTTTAACTGTGATAAGGAGCCACTGGTGTCATTACTTGTGTTTTGAAGGAACAGGGCAGGAACGTAAGAGCAAGGCCTTGGTGGATTCATATGCATGTGTTTTAGAAGAAAGAGGATGAAGGTTGTCTGACTGTATTCTGTCGTGGACAGCTGGCCTTACTGTGGTAAAGGATCTGTCAGGAACACCTGCGAAAGCACAAAGAAAAACACATTTTCACAAGTTAATTATCCATTCTCTGCTTTATGCACATGACTGTGACTTCTTACCAACAGACAGAGCACACCTACAGTATTGTGCTAAAGTCTTAGGCACATTAGATGTTTCACAAAAACATTTATCTTAAAGTGATAGTTCACCCAAAAATTAAAATGATCTCATTATTTACTCACCCTCGTGCCATCCCAGATGTGTATGACTTTCTTTCTTCTACGTAACACAAACTAAGATTTTTTGAAGAATATTTCAGCTCTCTACGTCCTCACAATGCAAGTAAAAGGGTACCAAAATTTTGAAGCTAAAAAAATGCACATAAAGGCAGCATAAAAGTAATCAATGAGACTCCAGTGGTTAAATCCACATCTTCAGAAGCGTTTGTGTTCAGCAGAAGAAAGAAAGTCATACATGTCTGGGGTGGCATGAGGGTGAGTAAATGATGAGAGAATTTCCACTTTTGGGTGAACTATCCCTTTAAGATGGTTATTTTATATCTTCTACCTTCATGTCAATAGGAAATATCAATTTTAGATTTATTTTGCAAATAGAGTAGATGTAGAACAAGCAGTCCCGCAACAGATGATTTGGCCCCCACAGAGCCTGGATCGCAACATAATTGAGTCAGCCTGGGTTTATATAAAGAGACAATAATTGAGAAACAATTAAGACAGCCTAAATACTGTACATAGAACTGTGGGGGGGGGGGGGGGGGTTTCCCCTTTTTCTCCCAATTTGGAATGCCCAATTCCCAATGCACTCTTAGTCCTCGTGGTCACATAGTGATTCGCCTCAGTCCAGGTGGTGGAGGACGAATCCCAGTTGCCTCTGCGTCTGAGACAGTCAACCTGCACATCTTATCTTGTGAGCATGTTGCCACGGAGACATAGCGTGTGTGGAGGCTTCACACCATCCACCGCAGCAACCACGCTCAAATCACCATGCGCCCCACCGAGAGCAAACCACATTATAGTGACCACGAGGAGGTTACCCCATGTGACTCTACCCTCCCTAGCAACCAGGCCAATTTGGTTGCTTAGGAGACCTGGCTGGAGTCACTCAGCACGCCCTGGGATTCAAACTAGCGAACTAGCGAACTCCAGGGGTGGTAGCCAGCGTATTTTACCACTGAGCTACCCAGGCCCCTCTCTGCCAAGGACTTTGAAAAACTGTGCACAAGTGTACCTGGGAGAAATAGTGCAGTTTTAAAGGGTGGTCACACCAAATATTAATTTATTATTTATACTTGGCCAAGAGGGCCAAAGAAAGAACCAGGGTGATTTTATTAAGAACCAGGGTGATAGAAATGTTATTTGGAAATCATTTTGGTTGCCATTAGAGTCATTTTTTGTCATAAACATAACTTAGTTTTGATTCTTGATTCACAGGCTAGCATCTGAGGCTTATGGCACCTGTGTGAAGTAACATTTTACCTCGGACCCTATATGCATGCGGTTGACATGTGTCTTGTGAATGAGGGATTTTGAATTGGTGGATCTAATTTAAAAAAAATAATTAATCTGAAGCAACTAACAGTGCATTAAATGTATACATATTTCCAGTTTACAGGTTCCCTGGGAACTGAACTAACCTTGGCACTGCTAGAGCCATGCTCTACCAGATGAGCTAAAGGAATACAAATGGCGACTGAGCTGGTGCTTGTTTTAAAACTACATTTCCCAGTATCCTTCATAACTCTCACATTCAAGTTCTGCTCTAACCATTGATCTGTGTGTGGCCTTCTGATCTCTCGTACTACCAAATAAGCTCATTTGCAAGTCTGAGGTCATTTGCATTGCAAATTTACACACACAATCTCACACTCTTCTTATCCTCTCTTCTTCCATCCATCCATCCAACCATCCATCCTTTTGAAGACTGCAGTGTAGTATCCTCTCCTTTCTTCTCCCCTGGCATGTTGCGAGATATTAAATTCTATTTTATACTAAATACTAGATATTTTATACTAGATACTAAAAACTCTCTTTTGTCCCATACCTGCAACTCAAAATTAGTGATATCAATTATCCAAGCTATGTGCATTATCTTGGTCATGCCTGCCAGTGCATCTTTCTCTCTCATTCTCTCCCTCCCTCTCTATCTCATAATCAAGCCATCATTTTATTTAAAACCTCCAACTGACACTGTGTTCCACAGGGATGTTACTGCACAGCATATCTGAACAAACACAGCAAGCCCAGCATTTTCATTCAAAAAGAAGGGAATGTTTATCCAAGCAATAATATAATTAATATATTACGGTTACCAACAATTCTTAATCTCCAGTATAATAAATGTTAGTGCAGTCTATGGACCTGTTAACTAATAATTACATAAGCTCTCGAGTACAGTGTGTTATTCCATTTGGACATCTAATGTTTGGATGATGTGTTTGTAGCAATCCTCATATGAACGATGCAACAAGACAACAGCAGTGTGTGCAGGAGGTGGCTCAGCCGTGATCTTACATCGTGACAACTTGTCATTCCATCAGTCGGTTTGACTAAGTGTTTCATTTGGAACATTACTATGACTGTGTGCATGTAAGTAGTCAACAGCGCTAATTGTTGTACATATCTGTTGCCCTTATTTATACATTAAAGGGTTCTGGAGGGTTTGAGAGGTCAGTGGCCGTATGTGGGATTTAATTGCATTTGCATGTATTTGTGTGTGTGGGGGAGAGATGGGTAACTGCGGGCATGTGCTTTGCATGTGTCAGGGAGTGTTGTTTGTGTATGAGTTTGTTTGTTTGTGTGTGAGAGGTGTAAGATGTAAGAAAGCAGGCTGAGTCATTGGTGCTGCATCTGTAATGGTAGTTTGAGGCTAGGAAGAGAGTGAAAGAACTAAAAACAGGGATTGAAAGCCCACCCATTGCCTTAATATCACAGAAACCACAATGAAAAGAAACCAGCTGGATATACAGGAGAGGAAAGGAGAGAGTGCTGAAGATGAGGAGGAAAAGAGAGAAGGAGGATGAGAAGGAGAGGAGAGCCCTGCTCCAAAGCAGTTTTGGGGAAGCTATTTTAAAATTGTATTAAAACTGTATAAAAACATTTAAAAATGTTTTCAGAGCTACAAGCTACTTATAACTTATGACTAAGTAGTTAATCTACATGCAACTGGTTCTGCTCAACCCACACCGAGCGGGATTCGAACCGGCGTCAGCTGGCATGGGAGGCAGGCATGCTAACGAGGAGGCTAAAGGCTACAGCTTCTAGTGCAGAGGTGCCCAAACTTTTTCCTATGGAGGGCCAAAAATCAATCTTGATTTAGGGCCGTGGGCCAAAAGAGAACATTGCTTTATAAGAAACTCAGGGGCTGGAATTTATTTCTGAAAATAAAAATCATTCACGTATTTCCAAATATTTTGGCTATTTCTCCGGATTCGCATATCTCCAGATTTGAAATGAGGGAGCGCCAAGATATGAAAGGCGTTCGCCGTCACACGCTTGTAATGTAAACAGCTTTGTTGATTACAAACAGGACGATATAGTTTTATCGTGTCATGCGCTTACGGAGACGTGGTGTAACACCATTTGTATATTTACAGGTTTAAAAAAGGTTTATACATCTGTAACATCTTAAGTTCAGTACCTTTGTGACAAAGCACTTTTTCACTTCGTGCACTCACACTTCTGACACTGCTGACAGCTGCACGAGAGCAAGCGAGGGAGAGACAGAGCGGATTTATTTGCACAGCTTCTGGAATTACAGTTTGATACAAAAACAAGTTTATTGATTTGATTTGTTCATCTGTATCTATTGGTTTGGAAATATAGAGACTAATTTGCAGCTGCACTATAAAGTGAATAAAAGTGTGCGAGAATATGAACGTGGAAATTGCGGGAATTATTAAAATTGTGCGCAATAGCCACAGTCCTGCACCGAATTTCAGGCTCTGCAAACTGTTTTATATTAAAATATTAAAGTTGCCCTTGTTCCTCTCTTTTATAATTTAATTATAAAAAAAAATAAAAATTAAAAAAACATTCCTCTGCAATCTGCTAAATTAATGCAATGAAAAGCTGCGCCAATAGCATTTTTTTTTTCACTCTTGTCATATACTTCAAGGCGGGCCAAATCAAAGTTCAGAGCAGTTGGCCCGCGGGCCCTAGTTTGGGCATCTCTGCTCTAGCACCAGGAGAGTGAGGTTTACACACACTGCACAGCTATCACGTAACAGCTGGCTCCCGTTACACTCAACCCCCTAAACCTCACTCCCATCCAGGTGACGGTACCACTGCAACCAGTCGTGCTCAACCGGCTCAGAGCGGGATTTGAACTGGCGTCAACCAGCATGGGAGGCGAGCGCACTAACGAGGAGGCTAAAGGCTACAGCCTCTAGCGTCAGTCGCTAAAGTGCCTCTTGAAGGATGTAATATATATATATATATATATATTACATCCTTTACAGCTAAAAACATGCTTTAAATTAAAAATTGCTTTTGGCTCCCATCTATATGGGCATTTCACACAGAACATGGAGCTCACATGTGCCATACATTTAAAAGCACTTTCTGCTTTGGCCACTGGGGGTAGTGCTTCAAAGCGCCATACCAACTTCCCGTCTGATCATGTTGCTCGTGCCAATTATGAATTTCACTCCCTAACAGCTGCACAATACTATATCTCTCCAAATAGGACTGAGCCAGCAAAACATTGGACTAGGCCTATCTCACTTGAAAAACTCCCACATGTCATATGGCACAAAGCACCTGCCACTGATACCAACTGTTGAGAATGCTGAGAGCAGCAAAACAGCCTGAGAAAAAGAGTGTACAACAGCCAGAAAAAAAATGGTCAACAATTACATGAATCATAACACAGAGTGGGGGACACTCTCAGGGACACATACTGAAGTACCTCAGACTAGTTTGGCCCTGTCCCAAATGCCACACTTGTTGTGGACATGTGATCTTGTGGCCTTGACTTGTGCATGTATGTGAAGTCCACAAAACTGTAGGGTATCCCATTTGTCATTAGTTTCAGAAAGGTTTCATTATAGGTTTCTCATGGTTGTCCACTTTGCTACTGCAATACGCCAAGTCTACACTGGAACAACACGGGGGTGTGTAAATGATGATAGAGTTTTTTATTTATGGTTGAACTAACCCTTTAACAGCTGTCAGAAGATGGCATATACCTTTAAGCCTTATCAGACTGTGGTGAATTTCTTGAGCTCAGAGCACTTTGAGTAAAAGAGAAATAAATATAAAAAACACCAGGCTTCCTGACACATTATAGTGTTTATAGTCCTGGCTAATATGAGTATCCTCTCTCTTCTGCTGTCAACAGTGTAGCTATAATCATGACTAAAGCAGACTGATGACTGCTTTCCCTTTCCCCCCTACTGACTGCTGTCCAGAAGTTCTCACCCTCACAAAAAAACATTACTTTAGGATCACCGAGCAATGTTACATATGTGTGTACACACACACACCGATCAGCCACAACATTAAAACCACCTGCCTAATATTGTGTTGGTCCCCCTCCTGCCGCCAAAACAGCGGCAACCCGCATCTCAGAATAGCATTCTGAGATGCTATTCTTCTCATCACAATTGTACTGAGTTACCATAGACTTTGTCAGTTCAAACCAGTCTGGCCATTCTCTGCTGACTTCTTTCATCAACAAGGCATTTCCGTCCGCAGAACTGCCGCTCACTGGATGTTTTTTTGTTTTTGGAACCATTCTGAGTAAATTCTAGAGACTGTTGTGTGTGAAAATCCCAGGAGATCAGCAGTTACAGAAATACTAAAACCAGACCATCTTGCACCAACAATCATCCATGCAATTATCTAATCTGCCAATCATGTGGCAGCAGTGCATAAAATCATGCAGATATGGGTCAGGAGCTTCAGTTAATGTTCATATCATCCATCAGAATGGGGAAAAAATTTGATCTCAGTGATTTGGACCGTGGCATGATTGTTAGTGCCAGACGGGCTGGTTTGAGTATTTCTGTAACTGCTGATCTCCTGGGATTTTCACACACACAACAGTCTCTAGAATTTACACCGAATGGTGCCAAAAACAAAAAGCATCCAGTGAGCAGCAGTTCTGTGGACAGAAACGCCTTGTTGATGAGAGAGGTCAACAGAGAATGGCCAGACTGGTTCAAACTGACAAAGTCTACAGTAACTCAGATAACCACTCTGTACAATTGTGGTGAGAAGAATAGCATCTCAGAATGCTATTCTGAGATGCGAGTTGGCGCTGTTTGGCAGCATGAGTGGGACCTACATAATATTAGGCAGGTGGTTTTAATGTTGTGGCTAATCGGTGTGTGTATATATATATACTGTATATGTACACACAGTAACGTATGTTGCTGGCACTGGCAAAGACGATGACGAAGTAGTGAAGAACCCAAGTGCAAATTTATTCCAACATTGTATCCAAAACCCTAACTACAATCATAAATAAACAAACATGAACTTGACATAACATAAACTTGGCTTGGCATAACTAGACTAGACATAAACTTGAATAATCCAACAAAGTTACATTCACAAACAATACCTGACAATGGACCATGGAAAACATGTGGGTTAAATACATGACATGGGAGAACACATGACAAAGATAACCAATAAACACAAAGAACTCTAAACAAGATAACAAGACAATCAATCAATGAAAACAAGACACATAACATGGAGGGAAACATGAAAATCACATGACAAGGGAACCACATGACATGAAACAGGAACTAGAAATTTCAAAATAAGACATGAAAAACATCAACCAACAAAATACACATGACATATCCCCCCCACTAAGGGGCGGCTCCCGACGCCCCAAAACATGAACCAACACATAAAACATGGCATAAACTCAAAGTTCTGTAGGGAGCTGAAGGTGGAGCCATGAGACTCGAGAGGCGAAGCCTTGAGACTTGAGGGGCTGAGTCAGTGAGAGACTTGACGGGCGACACCATGGAACTTGGTGCCCAGAGAGTAGCCGACGACTCGAAGGACCATGGTGGAGCCGGAGGTTCGGAGAACCGAGGTAGCGCCCAAGGCTCGGAGGAACGAAGTGGAGCTGGGGGATCGGAGGACAGAGGCGGATCCAGTGGGACTGAGGACCAAGGCGGAGCCATAGGGAAGGAGGTCCCCGGTGGAGCCACAGGCTCAGATTGATGAAGCATATATGGAGGGACGAGGGACCCCGTGAAGCCAAAGGGACATAGAGCCAAGGTGAGACTGAGAGCACGGAAAACCAAGGCAGAGTCCAGGGCTCGGAGGGTCTAGGCAAATTCGGAGGGTCGGAAGTTCCCCTTGTCTGATCCTGAGGAAACATCCATAAGGTGGGTACAAGGGTGGGAACCATCTCCAGGTCCAATAGCTCAGATGTGGCTATGACACAGCGTGGAACAGACTTAGGCGTGGCTGTGACATGGCATGGAACAGGCTCAGGCGTGGCTGTGGCACGGCAAGGAACAGGCTCAGGTGTGGCTGTGACACGGCGTGGAACAGGCTCAGGTGTGGCTGTGACACGATGTGGAGCAGGCACAGGCGTGGCTGTGACATGGCGTGGAGCAGGCTCAGGCAAGCTGGACGTGGCGTGGAGCAGGCTCAGGAGTGGCTGTGACGAGGCGTGGAGCAGGCTCAGGCATGGCTGTGATGTGGCGTGGAGCAGGCTCAGGCGAGGCTGTGACGTGGCGTGGAGCAGGCTCAGGTGAGGCTGTGACGTGGTGTGGAGCAGGCTCAAGCGTGGCTGTGACGTGGCGTGGAGCAGGATCAGCCATGGCTGTGACATGGCATGGAGCAGGCTCAGGCATGGCTGTCAGGCTGAGGATCCAGGGCAAAAGATGGCGGCCATGACGTGGAACTCTGGCTCAGCGGCCATGACGTGGAACTCTGGCTCGGCATCCGCCTCCCCCACGGTGAACGTGGAACCAATAATCTGCAGGGCGAGGTCGATATATTGAGCCAGGCTGTGGGTACTCTGACCGCCTGGCATCAGAGAAGAGATGGGCTCATTCAGTCCAAATCTGAAACAGTCCTTGAAGGCCAGAGCGTAGAATTCCTCCACATAATCCTCCAGGGGATGATTTCCCTGGTGAAGTCAAAGAAGCTGGATTGCTGGGTTCATATTGTGGTCAGGTATTCTGTAACGTATGTTACTGCCACTGGCAAAGACAAAGACGATGATGAAGAAGTAAAGAACCCAAGTGCAAATTTATTCCAACAGTGTATCCAAAACCATAACTATAATCATAAATAAACATAAACATGAACTTGACATATCATAAACTTGGCTTGGCATAACTAGACTAGACATAAACTTGAATAATCCAACAAAGCTACATTCACAAACAATACCTGACAATGGACCATGGAAAACATGAGGGTTAAATATATGACATGGGAGAACACATGACAAAGATAACCAATAAACACAAAGAACTCTAAACAAGATAACAAGACAAACAACCAATGAAAACAAGACACATGAACATGAAGGGAAACATGAAATTACATGACAAGGGAACCACATGACATGAAACAAATTTCAAAATAAGACATTAAAAACATGAACCAACAAAATACACATGACACACACACACACACACAGTATATGCGTATTCGGTTTTACTCTGAGTGTAAAATATAGGAAGTTAATATATGATCTCTCTGTATCCTCTCCTAATATTATTTTATTGACCTCATAAAGTGTTGTTTAACTAATGTAAATCTCATCTTACTTTATGAGATTTCTGACAAGTCTAGTTTACTGCCCCGCCCAAGGCATGGTAGCATTTCAGAATATCAATTACAGTATCATGGACATAAATAATCTTTCAATGTTGTTTCCCTCATAAATGCCCTTGTTTTCTAATGTCTAACTTGAAACCAAAATTTAACTCTTTATGGGTACTGTGAATTACAATAATTTAAAAGAGGACAACAAGAAAAGTCAGATAGTGACATGGACATTTTCTACTCTCATCTTCAGTTTGGCATAATTTTTGCATGCTAAGTTTTGTTTGATTTTCCATCTTGAATTCTGTTTGCAGAGGGACACATCCTCCCTGGGAGAAGCTCCCTGCCTTTGAGGACAAACAAATGTCTGCAGACCTGAGAGCTGGTTGTCTGGATCATCCTTGCTTGACTTGAGTGTAATTCTGTTCCACCGTATTTTGGTGGAAAAGGTG
Organism: Myxocyprinus asiaticus; assembly: GCF_019703515.2. NCBI lineage: Eukaryota > Metazoa > Chordata > Actinopteri > Cypriniformes > Catostomidae > Myxocyprinus > Myxocyprinus asiaticus. Next base: position 39,029,863 of record NC_059347.1, on the reverse strand, counting down.
AGTAATATATCACTGTATTCTATTACTGAATGTTTTATATAGGCTATAACTCTGTGTGAGATACTTGTGCACAAGCATTCAGGACCAGAAGAGTAAACAACAAACTCATTGAGCATATTCACATTATGTTTTGTTTAAATGGCTCTGACATAGAATTTCTGTTATTATTTACAGTATAAGAATCACTGTTGATGTGCGCTTCATTTCATTAATGATTTATATATGATTGATTATGTTAGCTCCACCCCTTTTCAAAGAATTCCTATGGAGAACTTATAATCAGTTTGTTCATATAATCCTACCAATCACAGGGCTGAGAACAGATAACCTCTTTGCTTATTGAAATTAATTCTTCCTTCACATCAGTTCAAGTCTCTAAAGTACTAATGCTAAATAATAAAGTCTCATACTAAAGCCCTTTCATTACTAAAAGAAAGCCCAGCATTCCAATTTTTGCTAAGTTGGTCTAACAGACCTAGACAATGTAGCTGTAGCTCGACTTGTATTCAAGTTAATCAGATCACAACTGGCCTTGACATTGTGCGGAAGGTCCGAAAGACAGAGGTGACACAACCTGTATATAGCAAACGCAACACAAACAAGGTAGAGGAACCATGGCAAGCACTAAGAATGTACATTTTGGGATGGTTGAGGAGATGACATTCATGTTGTTGCAACTCAAGGAGCTGAACATTCTTCAATACATGGACGAATGAAAAAATTATTTTGGTTTTGCATGCACAGTCTACATCACTTCTTCAGCTGAGGTGCTTCCTTCAAATGTTCAATTATGCAGTGTGTCATAAATACTTAGACAGAAAAATGAAGACTTGAGTTTGATTATGACTTTGCATGTAAATATACTGACGATTGATTTATCACTTGTTTGTTATTGCCTTCTCTGCTTCTCACGCACACCTAACATATCGCTTCTGAAGACATGATTTAAACACTGGGGTTTAACTTTTAAGCTGACTTTATGTCCTTTTTGGACCTTCTGAGTTCTGGTCACCATTCACTTGCACTGTGAGGACCAACAGAGCTGAGATATTCTTCGAAAAAGTTTTGTTTGTTTTCAGCAGAAGAAAGAAAGTCATACACATCTGGCATGGCATGAGGGTGAGTAAATGATGACATAATTTAAATTTTTGGGTGGACTATCCCTTTAATGTTATATTGGAGACAACCACAATTGCTGCAGTCATTTTTTTACATTGACAATTTATATGAAACAATCCAATATGAAATTATATTCACAAGAAGTGTTCTTTAGTAAATACTGACACAGTGGCCAAGAGTCTCAAAGGAATCACTCAAGGACAACACATTTTAGATAGACACCTTAGCAAACCCTTAAATGTGAACCCACAACACATTTTATTTTTTCAGTCTCTTGTCCCAGCATAGGCCTCAACCAGATAACATTTTTAAAACAGGTCAAACAGCCAAGAAAATGACACTTCCCAGAGGACCTGATCTGCTTCTAGAATTCACATCCGCCTAAGATGTTTTATATCTAACTCTCTAGAACTTCTCTGTTTCTAATTCCAAAACATTCTCTATTCTTAGTTTTAAGGGACTGAAGTTTATAATAAACTGATCCAGAAAAGAGTAAGTTAGAGGATTATGGAATATAGTTTTCTCTCAGAGGACTCTATAGTATGCAATAACATGAGTTAGTGATAGATTAGTTTCCCTTGGCGTAAGCCCCGTCCTTCAGTTCAGCTTCAGGATTCTTGCTCGAACCATCAGATCCTGCTGGAAGGCAATGAAGGCAGGGGAGAGGAGCTTACCCCTTACAGCAGGATGGGACCTAAACTGGAGGTGTTAGGGTGGCAGTGGTTGAAAGCAACGCAGCATAAAGAGCAATGAGAGACAGCTGTGGGACCTTATAAGGTATTGGCTAGATCATGATTGGATGAGATGTCAGAATAGAATGATGTAATGCTTTCTACGAATCCTTTGCCAGAATTATCGCTTAGGCTTCCATTACCACTATAATGGATAAAAGAACAAGATATGACTTTTTTGTACTGTATATACTGTACTTTTTCTGCTCTGATGACCATCTGCACAGTGCAAATTAAACATCCAACAAAAAACAAATTTCCAACACATTAATTCTACAAATTGTTCCTTATTCAGAAAGTCCTCAGTTAATATAAATATAAATATATATATATATATATATATATATATACACCGATCAGCCACAACATTAAAACCACCTGCCTAATATTGTGTAGGTCCCCCTCATGCCACCAAAACAGCGCCAACCCGCCTCAGAATAGCATTAGGAGATGATATTCTTCTTAACACAATTGTACAGAGCGGTTATCTGAGTTACCGTAGACTTTGTCAGTTTGAACTAGTCTGGCCATTCTCTGTTGACCTCTCTCATCAACAAAGCATTTCCATCCACAGAATTGCCCCTCACTGGATGTTTTTTTGTTTGTTTTTGGCACCATTTGGAGTAAATTCTAGAGACTGTTGTGCGTAAAAATCCCAGGAGATCAGCAGTTACAGAAATAAACAGAAACAAAACTGTCCTTCAACACAATTCTTATTGTTTTCTGTTGACATTTCAATTATTTGTTGCTTTTTCCCCTCCACTCAAACATAGACTAAACTGCGTCAGTCATTAAAACCAAGGCTATTATGTTTCGAATTTTAATTACGTTTTTATTTCTACTTAATTTTCAATTTGTCAATTTAATTTAGTTTTATTTAAAATAATCCCTATCTAAAGAAATAATAGTCTATACTGAGATTTCTTAATATTTTTTCTCTATCTGCCGACTGATTTGGGAAAAAAACAGTACATACAAATGAGTCAACACAGTAGTAATTAGCACTCGCTGCGAAGTTACGTCTCACGATTTGACTGCAAATACTACATCCAAAAACACTGGAAAACTGATAATATTAGGGCCATGTCATCACAGACAAGATTTTCTAGTTAATTTGCAGGAAACCGCACAATGCAGGGCAGTTCTGCATGCTGCTCATGTACCTAAATCCCTGATGCGTTCGTGTAATAAATAAAAAATAATAATAATTGATATTTGCTTGAGCGGCAGCCACGTTGGTCTGCAATCAGTCTGAAATCTTTAAATACCAACCAAAGAAAATTTCATTGAGCTCTTCTTTAACTGCAAAAACATGGAGAATAATAATTTTGAGTCAAACATTTAACAGAATTGTCCTTCAAAAGTGTCAGATATGTAGGCTAAAAAAAGACGTGCATAAGTTATCCGGTGGTTTAACCTACAATAAAAACTAAATTCATCTCGTAACATGAAGTTTAGCTTCATACACAAACTCTGTCATCGAATAATACATTTATTTTATAGTCTATAATTAAATTATAAACAAAATATTTCACTGCCCAAAATATCTTAATATTTTATTGTGCATGGTTGAATGTTGTGAATGGTGGATAAATGCTGTAAAAGAATGTATTTTAAGCAGCTCGTCAGTGCATTGAAAATAGTCAATCAATAATAAATATGTGCTGTTTATCTGATTAGAGTTGCTGTCTGCTTTAGCAATAATACTTTTTTCCCCCGAATATTTAAAAAGTTACACAGTTAATTCATCAAGTTATTATGGACCAGTTCAAGCTGACAGCACTGCGTGAACCACAAGAGACTACAGAAGCCTACATGTGTAGATACATTACGCCTAAAAAGACTTAATATCCAATATTAATACTATTTTTAATTCGATATGCTGTTTTTAGTAAACTGTGAGAGACATGATGTGGGTGACTTGACTCATTTAAGTTCTTGATTTTAAGTTTTTAACCACGATGAAACCGCAATGCGAGCACTGTCTTGGCTACACAAACGCCACACACAATTTTACCAGTTGTTAGGTCCCGTGTCATGTGAAACTACCTTGTTTAGTTTCTATTACATTGGATACATACCTGTCTTTATGTTTTTGTCGTGCCAGCCACCGCGGTAGTCGATGTTATACAGTTGTCTCTGTAGTAACATTCAAGCGTATTGGTTGACTGATGAATGTGCCTGTGCACGTGCGTATGTGTGTGTGCGTATGTTTGCTTGAACACAGTGAAACAACTCTGGCTACGTCTATAACTTCAGGGGCTAATACAGCTGCATGCAGACAGAGATGTGTTCATTAATTTCTGTTTTGTTATTATTATTATTTTTTTCATTGCATCACAAATGTCATGGACTCAGCTGGACTCGAATCCCGAATCCCAAAGGCCCTTGAGTCCGTCTCAAGTCCGAGTAAAAATGCATCCGAGTCCGTGACAAGTCCAAGTCCATTAAAATTGGACAACGCGAACTCGAGTACCCCAAGTCTTGTAACTGTTCTTACTAATTCTGTCATAGTCAAAGCTCCTCAAGACATCATTTATTATAACAAAAATAATTATCATGTACAGTTGTGTCTGTTCTTGTTTTTCTTTTTAAGAGTTTAAATTGTATAACTGACCATCTAAATGCTGGAAAAGACATTTTCAAAATACTGTTTTAAAGCTGTCACAATGATTTTCCTAAACCAACATATATTTATGCAAGAAAAGGAGACAAAGATTGAGAGTAATATGCAATAAACTGTAGATGAATAAACAGATAAGCATATTCTTTACCCAGTGTAGTGTAGCTTTGCAGTCTAAAGATGGCTTAAGAAAAAAGACCAATCACAGTATGCATACAGATGAATCTAACAATATAGTCAAAAAGAGATTTTTCAAACTTTAATCTATTTTCTTTTTAAAGAATGACATAAAAACTCATACTAGGTAGCAAACCTGAGACTGAAATGAATGGAGTCTGTACATTAGGCAGGTCAGGCTGAATTAATAGCAGAAATTGCTGAGAATTATTAAACTGAGGGTGGAGAGGAGATTTCTACTAAAGAAGCAGCTGCCTGTTCCTTATTACAAATTATATGACTGAGGAAACACTCATAATCTACAGAGTGAGTAAGAAATGGAAAGAAGATAAAGGAAATGAGTGACAAAAAAAAAAAAAATTATACACAAAAACGTGTATAAAATTATACATAGATACTATAAGAGAAGGATTAGAGATTAGAGGCATTTTAAGAGGAAGCACAGAGAACATTGATCCTTGTAAACTGACAACAAGTTGACAGACGGGATCACAAGCCAGGGTGTGATACACTAATCACTTGGACATGCTTCCTCCTTTGGGTACTTGTGAGCATGCTCTTTTAATAAGGCAGGTAATCAAAGGGATTTAGAGTGCAATTAGAAAGTTTCCTTTAAGTCTCAGTCTCAGGAGCTTGGAGAGATAAACCTATGACTTTTGCACTGGGGGATAAGTCACAGGTTTTTGAGTCTCTAAAATCTACCTCCAGAAAAAAGATGTCTAATTAGATATATAAGGGGGCCAAATTTTCAATGCATATATTATATTTATTTATGTTAGTAAATTTAGTTGTTTTTCAAAAGTGGCCAGCATTAATATTTATAGTGAAATTTTTCATGACATATAGTATTTATAATATTTCACAAACCAGGAAAAGTACTGTACAGTATATTACTGACCATGGATTCATGAACTGACAATAAGCACTACTTAAAGGAATCTTCCATCTTCAATACAAATGAAGCTTTATCAACATGATTTTAGTGTGATATATTGGCTTACAGACCTTATCCGTGCAAAGTTATATCTAATCCATGCTTTTCCTTTCTGATCCTGGAAGCTTGTTTTCGTCTTCCGGTCTTCAGTGTTTTTCAGTGATTTTCACTGGCACATATTCTTAGCGGATAATGTGATGTTTAATGTATACAATTTGTAAAAATCGGCAAAAAAATATAAAAATAAAAAACATGTAGCTGCATAGTGCCGATACTTTACAGACCGTCTTTTGACAGCGCCTCACCCATCAAAGTTTAAAGAGAGTGGGTAGATGACATGAAGCTACAGCCCGAGGTTAGTTACGTTAAAATTATTCAAGCTGTTATGAGAGTCAACAACTGCACATGTTGAGCCTTAATTCATTTTACTACATCTAAACCAGAAAAATCAGCGTCTTCATGGCGGTGTCCAATGGTTGGTCAGGAAAACTGGATATTACAACTTTGTTGTCATGATGACATAAAGGCTGTAAACCCTGTAATCTGGTAAATGCTGAATCGCTGCTAAATCCCTCATTTTATCACGCTAAAATCATGTAAACACATACAATGTTTATGTCTTGTGGCTATATTTGTGTGTACTTTAAAAGTGTGAACATTAATGTTTATGGACTGGCCCAATTCGCTTGCATTGTAGGTGCCTTAAAGAGACCATAAAGGAAAAACAAAGAGTAACAAGAAAATACTGAGTATAGGGAACATAAAAAAGGACATAATTAAAGGTAAATACTGTAATTTTACCAAAAAGTGTGAACACTGTCACTTTGTGGCACTATTAAAACATTGCTATGTTTGTTTAAGGATCCTGACAAGCCAGCCACAGAAACACTGGTTCAACCAATGTCTTGAGTCTTGGGGTGGAACTATCTATTTGTCCAACCAATGGCAGATGGGGGGAACTCCGGAAACCTGTTTGAAAAATTTATAATTTTTTCATTTATTCAATTCCGTTTGGTGACATAAGTGGTGCAGAAATTACATTCTTCACCCCCTTTCTGTCTGTCTCTCTCTGCCTGATTATAAAATGCCCTTCTTTGCCTTTCTCCTTTTTCCTGCAGATTTAGTAGTGCAATGTGCAGTTGTTTATAAAAAAAAAAATAAATAAAAATATTTTACAACTGGCCAGCTTAAGCAGCTTTGGCTTTGTAAATTATACATATCGATATCTACCTATGCCCTTTCTTTACCACTGGGCCCTTCTGTCAGTATGAGCTGAGCTATCAGTGACACTAGTTCCAATTCAATTTCTCTCTCTGCACTTCCCATTCACACTTTCTCTTTTCTTCTTTTGCATCCCTGATTTCACCTTGCCTTAGCTGCTCTCTTTTTTCTTATAGCCACCCTTTTTCTTACAGTTTTGTGTCTTACAATTTGGTTTATTCTTACTCACTTTTTCTCTCACTGAGTCTCCCTGTTTATCTTCACCTCTGTCTATTCCCTATTTGAACAATGCACTCATTGCAAAGCAGATAAACAACAGTGTTTTGGTCTGTGTATTTATATTTAGTAAAAAAAAAAAAAAAAACACTCCAGTACAATGAATAAACAGGTTTAACTACAGCTGCTATCATAGTAGGCTAATAAAAGTTCCATATGCCTTAGAAAACAAAAAACATTTGTTAGGACTTTAGATGTTCATTGTTTTTCTTCTAAGAGGAGTATTACTTTGACTCAGAGTAACACCCAAGGTACTACATGCATTCTGCACATGTTCCTTCTACACTGCATACCTTTAGATACAAATAATTAACACTGATTTAATTTAAAATCTCTCGGTTTGTTTGGTGCTGAGGTTATTGTGATTTTTCTTTTTCATGTTTTATTGAAATGCAGTGCAGAAGATTTTCTCTGTTTATAATCTTTCAGTGCATTATGAAAATACAGTGTTATATGTTAGTGGTTGTCCACACAATATATCGCCCTTCATTCTATTCTTTCTCTCTTGCTCTTTCTGCGTTTGTAATACTTTACATTACTATGTGGTAACATTTACATTAAGCATTTGTGCATAGCCTGAAACCCTGATAGTTCTTACTACAGTGCTTCATTTCTGACAGACCATTAGGAGTGAATGATAACTCAGCAAAGGGCGTGATATCTTGCACTGGGGAGTGCTAATAATCTTAAATATAGCACAGGACTCAGTTTTGAACCTTTGAACTGTAATCTCCAAGCAGAAGACATAAAATGGTAAATTGGAAGTTAATGACCTTCTCACATCTGAAAGCTTTAAAATGACTTAAAAATCAATTTGAAAATGTATAATTGGTGGTGCACAGTTTAAGTATGTGCATTCATTTCATTTTCTATAAACTTTCTTCATTTCCTATATAAAGTAAGTGCTACTGCCTCTGGGGGAAAATGACACTTGAAATGGACTGAAACGAACAAGATAACCATAATGAGATGGGGGGGGCATACGTTTTGTTTTGGTATGTTACTTGTATGGACCATCTGATTGGCTGGCATTTAAATAGTCGGCAGCATTCACTGCTATAGTGTTCATTTTAGACTGTTTGATTTCATTAGGCAATGACTGGTAGATTGGCAAAGCACTGAAATGTGACTCACTGTGCAAGTGTAATATGGAGCAAGAAAAGATGATGAATGAAGATATGAAAAGTGTTAGTGTGTGTTTTCACATCATTCATAAAGCATTTGAAAATGCACTACATTTTTATTCATATTGCCATTCATATGGTCTCTCTGGTTTCTTTTTCCATTTCCTCACTGTGTTTCCCTTTCCACATTTTCTTAATTTGAAAATATAAATTTTTAATCCTCAGGTTTTGTGATCTCATCTGGCTAACATACTTAAAAGACGACTACATTTGTGGATCATACATAATCCTGGCTCTGTAATTCAGACAAACCTCTGCCTTCTGCCTCCCTCTACTTTCCAATCATTTTCATCCTCTTTCCCTTCTCCCTTTCTGATCTTTTATTCCCGTCAGGCAGACTGGCAGACGGCGCACTGGCATCCCCTGGTACCATTCTGTGAAATGACTACTGCGTCACAGATGCGATGCGCTTGGATTCTGTGTGTGACAGAATGAGAGAGAAGGGTAGAGTGAGAAAGGGAGTGAATGAGACAAAGAAAAAGGGGAAGAAAAATGGAATACAGGTTTTTTTGAGAGATTGAATAGAGTGTATGGGATGTTAGAATGTGCGCAGTCTCTATATATCCATCTCTACTTCTTTCTCTCTCTCTGTCAGGTGCAGCTGCTGCAGTCTGGGGATTAGTCTCAGTCCTGATCTCCTTGAGTTAAAGTCAGTGAAGGTACCACAGTCCTGTGCTTGTAGCAGATCACAGCAGCTCCTTCCAATCAGTACAATTGATGGGTTTAAAATGCTATTGCTGATCACTTCTTACTAAACTTTACTAAAGGGTGTCTTTTTCATCTTAATATTTTGGCATTAAAATTAAAATGCCATCTTTAATAAGGGGACATAAAGTATATAAAGCTCTGTATTTATTGTCCAGAATAGTAAAACAAGAGAATTAAACTATTGTACCTATTTAGGGTCTGGACTGATTTCCATTATGCAAAATGATGGCGAGTCCAGCCGAGCTGAAGGCAAATGCAGCTGGGAGGCTCACAAACCTGAGTGGAAAATTTGGTGTGTCTGAAACTGTAACTCGCACAGACATCCATTGTATGCCAGTGTGGTAAAAGTTAAGAGTTAGGGAGAAGGGGGAAGGATATCCTTTCTGTAAGGGCTTTGGCATTCAAGGGTTTCCCTTCCATTTTTTCTTCTTTAAGGGGAGGTTGGCTTGATATACTTTGGTTTGAAATCAAATGTATAATGGTGTCAAAATGAATTTTTGTGGTCACCGAGACACAAACAGACATTGTGATTCTTGGATCCATGCTCAAATTGTGTGGTCAAATAAATTGGACCAATCAAACCCCAATGTAGTGACAGGCATGGCATTTGGACTGATGTAACAAGCTTTAAACAAGCTCAAACACACACACACACACACACACACACACAAACATGGACCTCAAACAAATAGGTTTGTTTACTCCTGAAATGATGGAGGGGAGAACTGGCTCATTGCAACTGTTAACAAGAAGAGGTTTCTGCAACTTAATGCTGAGTCATTTCAGATTTCCTGAAAGACTTATCACACTCTGATGCCAAACCTGTTTGTATAGGAAATAGGAAGTGGTAACCGATGCCAATGATGTCCTATTAACATTCCTTTCCAACAAGACAATCTGATCCATCAATCTGTATTAGTGAGCTGCTTCAAGCCACTGGCTTAACCCAGGGAGACCTCTATCTAATTCTATGTGGAGTCAAGGAAGGTGTCAGGGGAGGTGCCAGAGAATTTTGGCCTCAGATGCTATGAGGGTGCATCACTCTTAAGAGGGAGTGCTAATTTCCCAACTAGACTACATGGCATCTAGACTACATGGCAACGCGTTTCACGATCGCTAAACAACCCAACACCATACACATCATTGCATCACGAATCATGCCTTCAACATTTTTCTTCAATAACTAAAAAGTTGTTTTAACACTATCATTGCCTTTTAGTTTGTGTGTGTGTGTGTGTGTGTGTGTGTGTGGTTATAAAGGTAAAACTGATACCACAAATGAAAAGCAACATGCACAACATCACCAACTACTTACTCAGCAAGTGCACTCTCTAAATGCAGCATAACAAAGTGTTAACACAGACATAAAAAAGCCTACTCACCCTCAGTTTTTTCACAGCAGGATTATGCATCTGTTGTTATGGCAAAGATGTCAATGATCTTTTCAACATCAAGAGCCCTTGCTCTTGTTTAGTTTATGGCCAACACCGCTAAATTGCTGGTCCAGGTATCCCCGCTACTGTTCCTCAAGTATGTTTTAAGACACCGGAGACAAGAGAAACTATGCTTGCAGCTTGTGCTTGTAATGGGAAGCGTGACTGATATGCAAACAGTTTATACAGATCCATAAAGGCATCTTTATATGGCTTCATGAGCATGAGAAAGTCAAGGGTGCTGCTAATGGTGTGTCCTTGCTCTTCTTTTCTTTTCAGAAGCCACTGAACCTGGTGCAAATCTGCATCCAGGTTCTTCTCACTTATCCCATAATAGCAGGCCACTGGCAATAAACACTGCTTGTCCAGAAATGTCTTGTGTTTAGGATTGACTGTTGAGACACCAGTCAGCACATCATTCGCCTCTGTTGAAAAACGTCTTTTCATTTCGTTCATGGTTTGCAGTCTGTCAAAATGTGAAATGAGATAAAATGTGTGTTTTTGTGCATTATCCAAGTCATCGGTTTCTTGCATCCTTCTGTATTTGCTTACGCAAAAAAGTCCTGTAAGTGACATGGTCCCTGTGGCCGTCTCTTCTTATACCGGGGGCTAACTGCAGTGACACTCATATTTGTGCATATATCTTGAGCACGGTCTTTTATTTCTTCCCATGAACTTTCTGAACGTTTCTCAGAAATAGTAGTGATAACAGACTCAGCTAAATCTCCTGCTGAAGAAAGTTCACGGTCAGGTGACAGTAGGTGATGCGACATGAACTTGGTCACTTTAAAAAGATCCTCAAACAATGTTAGGTGCAAGACAAACTGTGTGTCAATGAGTCCATTCAGAGACATTGCCTCAAGTTTCCTGCGTGGGTTTTTCTGGCTGATTACATCAAGTAGTGTAGCACGTATGGCTGGGAGCGCTTTCTTTATGGCCCATAATGCAGAATACTGACATGCCCAACGAGTGTCCAATAATTTCTTAAGCTCGACAGGCTTCTCTGTTGGTGTTAGTTCTTTCTGTTTTGTTTTTTTTATAAAAATGTTGTGAATGACTGATCCAAAAAAGAAGTTATACAGCATTTGCACCATTTAAAAAAACTCAGCTGCCAATCTGACTGCACTCACACAATCCACTAATACTAGATTCATCCTGTGTGCATGACAGTATATGTACAAGGCTCGAGGAACATGCTGACGAAATTTTTCTTGTACCCCGTTATGACAGCCAGACATCACGGCTGTGCCGTTGTAGCACTGCCCAACGCAGGTGCCTATATCAGTGCCACACTGGCTAAGTGTCATTTGAATCTTTTTCAGTATTGATTCAGCAACCAAACCTTCTGCTGGAGTGAAGTCAAGGACTTCTTCAATCACCGCTTCATTGCGCAAACCATCACGGACAACAGCTCTTTCTTACATATGTCTTTGCATTCATCAACCATTACTGGAAAACAGCCAGCTTCCTTCACCTCGTCACTGATTTGTTTCCACAACATACTTGCCATTATCAAGAAAACTTCATTTTGTATGTCATGATGTGCATTCTTGGCACTGTTGGGTTGAACTGGCTTATAACATGAAGCAACTCTGCTTCAGTTCTGCTTCTTGACATTTCATCACCCTCATTACTCTCCTTATGTTCTCGCTGTGCAATTCCTTGGCATGCAGTGTAGCGTAAGCTCTCAATAACTGCCTTCATGCACTACCTATTCTCTTGTACCTTTGCTGAATGTCCCTTTATCCAGTAAGCTTGCTATCTTTGAGCCAGTTTCTTTGGTCTGTTTGAATTCGCTCCATGCCCCGAAAGCGTTTTTGTGTCCTGCAGTTTCACCGTGAGATTTTAGTGTCTTTGTAGCTTCAGGCCAATTTTGAAAGCCAATGGATGTTAGTGCTGGTTCACAGTTGTATCTCTGTGCATGTTTCAAAAAATACCTGCATGCAAAGCAAAATACTTTGTCCTCTGAAATGGAATACTCCAACCAAGAAAACTGTTCAAACCAGCATTTATTGAAACTTCTTTGCTGCGGCCCAAATGTTCTAGCAGGATATTTTTGAAGCATCGGGCGTTGCGGGCCTTCTTCTGGAGTTTGACTGATATCTGCTGGTCCTGGTGGCACAGTGATGTTGCTAATTGAAGAGGTCACTGGATGCTCTTCAAATTCGCACTCCGTATCACTACTTTCAGGAGTAGGTCTATTTGAAGTTGCTTCTGCGCTGACATTAACATCACACTCTGGCATTTCTGTACTGACATTAATACCTTCTAACCGCGGATGTTTGGTGAGAAACCTGTCCATTTTGCACGCCTGGTTGAACTAAGCATGTAATGTAATTGGCTTTTTTATTTTTACAAACGTACGTACGCACATACTGAGGTCAATATGTACATAGGTCGCGTAGATGTTTTCCCAGAACCCTTTTAATAAGGGGAGCCTACAAGCTTCGCATAAAATAGCATAATGCAGCGGCCCCACAGACATTCTATGGCGGTACACTGGTGAGTTTTTTTTTTTAAATGGATGTCTATGGAGGAGATGCTTCCGTGTGTTATTGAGGACACAGCTCATCATCACTTAATAAATTGACCAACTGTCCGCTAATCTTCAACCTGTTTAACACTAAACAATCCTTTTGGAATGAACTATGCGTGGACTACAAAATTTTAGGGGTTGCTATGGGAGTGCTAAGCCTATTCATGAAGGTGCTTAAGCACCGGCTAGCGCCCCATCTGGTGCTGCCTCTGGATGGAGTCAATATCTAAACTGAATTGATCAAGTGCAGAAAGTGGTCTGAATACTGATCACCACCAGTGCAATGATGCTGACTAAAGGCAGTTTTCAGGTTCAGTCAGAGGTGGGTAGTAATACATTACATTTACTTGAGTAACTTTTTGGGAAAAGATTTATAATAAAAAAAAAATTACTTTTACTTCGTTACAATGGGCGGCATTATTGAGAGATTATTGAATGGGACTTTTACGACAGCGGAAGTTCACACAGTTGCGCGCGCTGTCACAGACTGTCACTCAAGCTGAGTCCATCACTGCTGCAGCATCGAACTCTTCAAACTAAGTGAAACACTTTCTTCGCTCCGCACATTGAAAAAAGAATCGTTTTGCCATGCGATGCCTCCATTTAACACCAAGACAAGAGGATATTTCAAGATTAAAATTGAAGCTCCAACTTAAGGCAGCACTCTGAGGTAAGTAGTGGCTCAATGATAAAGCGGGCTTTTCTGTGACATGGTGATGGTCATTTTCAGGGTGATTCTGTAAATATGGGCTCTTGAGACATCAGTTTTTAAGTACATTTTTAAATCTGCAGCAATATATCAGTGCACTTTGTACCACGTCCTGCATGTCATAAGCAGTATTTACGCATTTACCCTGAACCCTCGTGGGAGTACAGGAAACTATCGCAGCTACTTCGGGGTGATCAACTGTATAAATCCATGTAAACATCCACGTTAAGTGTAAATGCCTTTTGCTCTGTCGATCGTGTAATTGACAACTGGAGTGTGAACAGACAGCATTTCTGTGCATGGTGCCCTCCGCAGGCTGCGTACTCTGCGTTTAGGGAGCGGCGGTACTATGTACAGAACTAATTATCTAAATTCTTTCGACACTGAAAACTGTAACTACACTGAACTAACAAATAAAAGCTATGAAATACCGAAAGTAGGTTTAATAAAACATGGTCTTGCTTTGGTTTATATTCAGCATTATATATAATGTCCCTGTGGGACATTGTTCACGTTTTCACTGTAATAATTAATAGAAATGTTTCCAAACCTCTCTTCTTATTGACAAATTCATCCAGATCTGACAGGAGCCCTTGAAGGGATAGTTCACCCAAAAATGAAAATTCTCTCATCATTTACTCACCCTTATGCCACCCCAGATGTGTATGACTTTATTCATCTGCTTAACTCAAATGAAGATTTTTAGAAGAATTTCTCAGCTCTTTTGGTCCATATAACGCAAGTGAATGGGTGCCAACATTTTAAAGCTCAAGATCACATAAGTCAGCATAAAAGTAATCCATAAGACTCCAGTGGTCAAATCAATATCTTTAGAAATGATGTGATAGGTGTGGATGAGAAATAGACCACTTTCACATTCTTCTTCTTGTGTTTTTGGTGATTCATATTCTTCTCTGCATATCGCCCCCTGCTGGGAAGGGAGAAAAACTTCTAGCAAAAAAATTACTTGAATATTTGTCTGTTTCTCATCCACACCTATCATATCACTTCTGAAAATATGGATTTAACTACTGGAGTCATATGGATTACTTTTATGATTCCTTTATGTGCTTTTTGTGCATCAACATTTTGGCACCCATTCACTTGCATTGTACTGACCTACAGAGCTGAAATATTCTTCTAAAAATCATAATTTGTGTTCTGCAGAAGAAAGGAAGTCATACACATCTGCGATGGTATGAGGGTGAGTAAATGATGAGAGAATTTTCATTTTTGGGTGAACTAGCCCTTTAAAGTAATAGATCAGCCATAATTTAATATTATGTCATTATTTCCCTACCCTCATGTTGTTCCAAACCCATGTGACCCTTTGTACACTGTGGAACACTAAAGATGTTAGACAGAATGTTAGGAACTGACAGTCTCGGTCACCATTTACTTTCAAAATATAGTGGAAAAAAAACATATTCACTGAAAGTAAATGGTGACCAAGACTAACATTCTGTCTAAAATCTCCTTATTGTGTTGCATGGAAGAAAGAAAGTCATACGGGTTTGGAACAACATGCTGGTGAATGATAACAGAATTTCCATTAATAATAATAATAATTCTGTAATACATGTTAAATGTGTATTATGTAATGGAATATAGGGGAGTTAACATCCATTATGTCATTTGTGAAAGTTACTCACTACTTGATTACTCTTTTAATTGGATACTTTCTTACTCTTACTCAAGTAATTATTTATGTTAGCACTTTTACTTCTATTTGAGTATATATATTTTTTAAGTAATTGTACTTTGACTTGAGTACAGTTTTTGGCTATACCCAAAGCAAGAAAACAGTGTAACTTCAAAGAACATCATAACTGAGTAAAGGGCTATTATTTGCTTCAGATCTGAACTTAATAATCACAGTTAAGTTTTAGTAATCTTGTCTAAACAGAGCTCCTGTACTTGAGTGGAAGCTGATGACCTGGGCCATTCTGTGATAAATTTAGCCCTCTGAAGCACATTGTGTTTAGTGGCAAGGGTTTAAAGTAGGGTACCCACAGTATTCTCAGAGAAGACATTGTTAAGGCACAGCATTACTCTACAGAAGCATAACTACAGGGTAGAGTTTTATGTGCATTAAAATATCTGTTGTGTCTTCACAATGCAAGGTGTAGTTCATTTTAGCGTTGCTAAGTAATTTGTTCTGCTTAAAATTACTTCAACCTGTTCATCGCCATCCTATTCACCATCAATGCAAAAGGCAGCAGTGACATGGACTGCAAAACGACACTGCACCTGAGAGGTCAATTTATTCTGTGATTCCAGCTTTGACCTAATGATTACCTCATTTTGTCTAAAGATCTCCTATCATTTCTGCAGGCAAGGATGATGTAACATAAAGTTTCTTGTATTAATGTAAGTTTAGTTAGCAGTGTATATTTTCTATTTATAGGCTTTGCACAGGGACAGAGGAGAAACTATGAGCCAGGAAAGAACTGGAGCACCTTGTTCTAAATCCATCTCCCCTCTGCAGTACACTGCTGATTTAATAATGTTCTCCTTGCATGGCAGCTCTTCTGTTTTAACATGCTTTAAAAGTTCATTATTTTAGCTAATCTGAGAATAATTTTGCACTTTGTATTACTATGGTTTTGTTTCAGGTCAAAAAAAGGCAGATAAAGGGTACTGTTTCTGTCCTGCTCAATCTCTTAATTGTTTATTCCTTGCAACTTTATTTAAAAAAAATAAAAAATAAAAATAAAAAAGAAGTTTGTAAAAGTCAAAGGACTCTTAAGTATGAAAACGTTTATTTCAGATATAATGGTCGGTTAATGGTTGTTATCTGCAAGATATATTTATCAGATCAGAGGCACAAGTTGCAACCGTGATGGTTGGACAAGCTGACAGTGATAGATGACGTGCGCGAGCTGGGTAGTGAGGTCATCTGCGTTGCTCACAGTAACCTCGACAGCTTCCTTCATCCACGACACACTGCTTACCGTTTTATTCTTCTCTTGACATGGAAATTAGATTGGCGCAGTTCTCGATTACGGCACTCTTTCTCCTCGTATGTGTATCAATGTAAATATGAGCCTTTCTCTTCGTTCAGGTAAAACGAGCCAATGAGAGCTCGCGGACGGTGCTTAAACACGCGAGCTCACGGAAAAAGAGGCGGGAACCTCGCGCACCTTCAGAGAACTCGGAGCGCGCGCGCATTCACATCGCTCGTGCTCACAGAGAGCAGCTTCTGGACTCACGGAGGTACACGGGTTCAAATAGGCGGCTTGCAGAAGGGGCAGGTGGACGTCTGCGTTGACTACCACCTCCGCTTGGCGGTCAGATAGCAGCACCTCGGTGAAGATTGGTTGACTTCTCAGAGCCCGTCCGTAACCTCGGTGTAATTTGTCAGAAATACATGCCGTTCAAGTGCTCGTAGTAAACAGTTCCTCGAGATGGAAAACACCCACACTAAATCCGCATCAGAAGTTTTAGCAAACTTCGGTGTGAACGAAAACACTGGACTCACGCTGGAACAAGTGAAAATTAATTCAGAAAAATATGGACCAAACGGTATGTAATCTAACGTGTGTTTCACTAGTGGTGTTTATAAATGTTTATTCTGCGTATGAATGAAATGCATAAATCATGCCGGTGGAGCTGTTCATCCGCGCAGCGCGACGCATCCCCTCCAGCGGAAGAAAGTTATTCTGTCGAATGGCTCAAACGCTTTTTTTTTTCTTCTTCTGTTTGTCATATGAAAAATGACAATAACATCGAGATGCCAGCTTTATGCGGTGCAGTGGAGTACGTTGCTGGAATGATGCAGTTTCAAGGGCACTCACCAATCTTTCCTAGTTTAGGTTTTTATTGAGATGAACCTTTACACACATCATTAGCACTTTGTTTAAAGCTTATGCTATAAATAATCGTGACAGAGTAATTTATTGTCTTAATTCGTCAATCTTGATTTCAACAGTAGATTGGTAATGTAAGGGAGTTTCATTACAATGCCAGTGCCATATAGATGAAGTGATATCTGCCAGATATCCTGCAATGACTGTTTAAGCCTTGGGACATTATGACCAGTGAGAGTGGCATTTTCCATTCACCCTCTTTTATGACCCCTTAGTTTAAATTATGGCAAATCAGAATCGATTTGTCCTCTGTGACGGACCTGGCCATCAGTCTCAGAGAGTGGAAAACCATTCAGTTGAGATAGCATTGAGCACCAGTATTATGCAACTTGACAGGATGCAGATTCAAGTGTACATGTACTGCAGAATTTCTTTTACCCATCACTCTGAGCCATCAGCTCCCACATACAATCAGTTGCAGAAGTTTTTGGCTCAAAAATGTAGGCTATCTAACATGTACATGGAATGGCTGTCCCTTTGAACAGGAAGCATTGTTTAAAGAGATAAAGAGCTAAATAATGCACTGGTGACCAACATTATAGAACTTGAGAAACAAGTTTTCTACTTCCTCAGTGAGACAAAATGTTAATGGAGAAACAGTGCGCTTCAGGTTACATTGTTCTACTGCAGTCTATTTTTGAAGATGCTCAAAAGTACTTAATTATTTTCACCAAATCAGTGTTCTGGAAGACTATTGTACAGGAGTATTCAGTTTTTGCTTTGTATTGAACAAAGTCTGAATTGCTCTTAGCCTAGATTAGAAAACGATCAGTACATTTTTAATACATAATGTTGTTATACTGGTGTGGAGAATATATTGTTTGTACATGAACACTTATCATTGTGCCTGTGTTTCGAAACGTTACTCATTCAGATCATAGCTGTGCAGTGCATGATTTATTTTGATACACAGTAACACTGAAGAGTGCGTGTGTTACGAGGAGAGTCATGTAATTTGGGGGGGTGTAGCTGCAGTATGGCAGTGGCATGAAATAAACTGTCTTCGTCCTGCATGTCATGGCTTCGATAGGACTGCCTAGAGACCTCACTTCTCTCTATCAAAGTTTCCCTGATGTCCAATCTTATCTACAATACACTTAATTTCAGTGGCTCTGAACACATCTCTGTGCAGATGGAGTAGGTTTCGTGTCTCAAAAACATGATAAATAGGATATTAAGATATTCGTACAACTCCCGTATGCCTGGTTATTCAAATTTAAAAGGGTGATGCTTCCATTTTAACAATCAAAACATAGCAGAATTACCATTTATTACAAACTTTGCAAGTACTAGCATCCCATGCCCCTTCAAGAGATGTTTACGGGGACACAGGTGTCCCCGCTGTGAACTGGTGTTGGTGTACAGATTTGGCTCAGAGTGACTAATGAAGAATTCCCATCGCATCTGACCTCCCTGCAGTCTCTACTGCTGCATAAGCACAACGTCTCGTGACTTTCCACTTGGGTCAGATCAAGCGACACACTTATTTACTTATTACATACACACTCAGCAACATTCAACTTAAACTGGACTTTCTTTGCTGTATCAGTAAACTCCTTTAAAGATCTTTAACCTTGTGCGAACCCACGTCCTTCTGCACGGACATTGTGTTTTGCTTTGCTATGCCAGGGGTCAGCAACCTTTTTGACATGGATTGCCATTTTTTATTTTCCTGGTCAATGGCTTTGCCAAACATGCACATGGATGTGATTTTCCGAAGTTTGAATCCACAAATATTTCTGTTTTGCATTTTTCCTAATTGATTAAAAATGAGTTAACACAGTTAATGCCACAAATTTGCTTATTTGATTACTGATCTCGAAATTGTGTGGAATCTTAAATATTTCTTTTTTTATGTCATACATTTTTCAAACTCACGCAGAGGGGTAATCACTAGCAAGCAACAGCGAGAGAGGAGCAGGCTATTTTATTTATATGAAATGCACCTGCATTCCAATCTGTATGTTGATGTAATCTTTCCTCATGATCACGCAGTGTGTTTTCATGAGGCTAAACACTATTAAAGTGTGATGAGACTCGTGCTGCATGTGCAAGCCATTCGCGCATCTCAAGCCGATCAAATATTTGGCCTTTTTCAGTGAATCGCACCTGCAAAATCCTAAAACTTTATTTCCAAGTTTAATTTATATTTTGAACAGACACAGATTTTTGAACCACACAATGTGGGTTTTATGTTTTCTCTTTTAATTGTTTAATGTAATTTTGAGTGTGACTATGGTTTAAGGACGGTGTACCTATATGCTGGGTTGGAAAAAAGGATTAATAGTGGTGATTTCCTTATTACATCACGTGTTGTTCTGAAAGCAAAAAGAAACTAATAAAACAATGAATGTAGGTCATTCACGCAGCCTGACCGAAGCAAAGCAGGCGCGTTTACTCGCGTGATTAACTGAAAGTGAAGCGCTGCCGGCTCGTGATGCGCGAATGGCTTGCACGTGCTACACGAGTCTGTTGGGTATACTGCAGTCTTGTCACATTGGGTGATGCTTGCCATTGTGATTGGGTGATGCTTGCCATTACTTTGAATCAGAATTATTTGTGCTAATTTCTGATTGATAAGATGCTTCAGCACTGGCTATCACTTGTTTGTTTGACAGTGTAAAGAGAGAACATTGAGATTTTGTTACCAAAGTAGAAAAAAAAAAACGTTGTAACATAAAAGTAACATCAAGTCAAATAATAAATCGTCAGCAGCCATATCACCCTGCAGCTCTCGCCTGGTTGCCCACTAAAGCTAAGCAGGGTTGTACCTGGATGGGAGACCTCTGGGGAAAACTGTGGTTGCTGAAGGAAGAGATATTAGGGAGGCCAGCAGGGGGTGCTCACCCTGTGGTCTGTGTGGGTCCTAATGCCCTAGTATAGTGGCGGGGACACTATACTGTTTAAAAAAACAAAAAAACAATGTCTTTCAGATGAGACGTTAAACTGACGTTCTGACTCTCTGTGGTCATTACAAATCCCAGGGCACTTCTTGTAAAGAGTAGGGGTGTACCCTGGTGTCCTGGTCAGATTCCTCCCATTGGCCCTTATCTATCATGGCATCCTAATAAACCCCATCCCTGAATTGGCTACATCACTGTACTACTCTCCTCTCCACCAGTAGCTGGTGTGTGGTGAGCGTACTGGTGCATTATTACTGCCGTCGCAGCATCCAGGTGGATGCTGCACACTGGTGGTGGTTGAGGAGATTCCTCCTATACAATGTAGAGCAATTTAAGTGTCTAGAAAAGCACTATATAAATGTAAGGAATTATTAAATATTTGTATGTTTTTTTGTTTGTGCTTTTCCCAATACACATTGTTCTAAAGTAGCTTTACAGAAAATCAGCTGTAATGCCTGTAATGTCTTAAAAACATGAATAATCAACATTCATTGAAACATAATAAACAATTTGATGGGAAAATTAAAATCTGTTTCTACAGCGTGTTATTTAAAATTTCACAACTTAGAAAACTATTTGCTCTTCAAAATAATTTTTTATTTTTTTGCATGTTTATTATTAGGGGCTACTAGTTACAAATCAAAAGGGAAAACAGAACATGCACACAGCAGTTATGCTCGGGTCTCAGGAGGTTAAATGACGTTCCTCTTTAAGGTGCACAGGGGTTTTGATATGAAAGAGGGAGCTAAACTCTGTTTAGATAGTATTAGATACCTATTTTAGCTAATATTGCGATTTTAACTTGGCGACTACCGTTGCCTTTTGCTGGATAGATGAATGGACAGGTACTTTATTGATCGGAGAAAGTATTTTTGTAACAACTACAGCCGCACTGAACATAAGCTAGATACAATAAAGAGTACAGTGAAAATTTGCATGGTGGTTTGTGTCTGGCCTGAGCTGTTTTGCAACAAGATTTGGAAGACCTCACAGCAACCATTTGTATGAGGTTTAGCGTACCCTGAGGCCAACAGTTACTTCATGGAAAAAGTAACATCTCATAGATTGTGTTTCTCTCGGTTTGAGTTGTCAACTTCCTGGTTGACATGCAGCGGAAAGCCTCAGGGAATACCCTTTGCTTTTTTACCTTATTGCACCCCTCAGTGTTAAACATTGCTACTGTATATGTTTATCTGATTTAGCTTTTTAAACATATGTTTTATATACGTGTACTGTTTAGAAATGCATTCATTATTCTTAAAAGGTGTACTTTCTTAAGTTGACATCAAGCTCTAGGTGTTGTGATTAACACTGATGGCTTTTGATGGTTGTTTTGTTTCAAATAAGTAACTCATTTGCATGTGCTCCCTGATGCAGTTAGACAATCCCCCCCCCCCATTTGTTGCACTGCATTGTTTATATCCATTTTGTTTGTGTAGCAGAGTGCTTTTGTGCAAGGCCTGTTTATTTGTTTTGTGTATGTGTGGGTGGGAAAGGCACCAAACCCTTTTGAGATTATTCTTTGACATGCTGGCACGTTGTTAATGCATGCAGATAGGTTTTGTTTACCATAAATCATTATTGTACTATATTAGCATGTTTCCCCCTTCAAGATAATTCTGACACAGACTTTTGCATGATGCTCCTTAAATCCATTATCAGAATACCAACCTTCCCAAATCCCCACCATCAACCTTCCCAAATCCCCACCATCCTTCTCCTTTTCTTCTGTGGGATACCCCTTGTAAAGTTCCAGCATTCTTTAAGATATAGCCTAGTGGCATTCCTTGAAATGATAACTAAAACACCATGAATGCTTAGACATACTAACATACCAATAACAGGATGAATTGTTCTCCAAATGAATCTTATACATCTTTCTACCTATTACGCCTTTTACACACTGCATGCCAAGGCAGCGCCTATAAGAAAATGCAGCGTTACTTCAGCAGCAGGCTTGTGATGAGCTTACACAATGGCAGTGCTTTTGCTGTGTGAGCAAAGAGCTTCAGCTTTATTCAGAAAATGATAGTGATTTCTGGGTTATTATATAAATATTTCCTTTAACAGCCATAAATGATAAAATAATCATGGGGAGTTAGCCATTGAGAATTGTTACAAACTTGATCATTGTGGAATCAAAATTTACATGAGATCATTGTGGAATCACATTACATGCACATGGTGATTAATCTAAATTGAGAGGAACACAAACCCCAAAGTGTTGCTGTAAACTGCTTAAATCATCTGGATTAATTCAGTTTTACTGAACAGAAAGTGTGTTTGTGTAGTACCTGTCACTGCTTGTGGAATTTGCATTAGGCCCAACATATGTTTTTTGACCACTGCAAAAGATTATATGGTTAAATAGGATTATAGTGCATTTTCGCTTCAGCACGTTTCACGCAGCAAAAATAGGCTCCATAACTCTTGTCTCACTGTCACGTCTGGTATGCTCCTGCTATGCGACAATACGCTGCTCACGTTCCCAGTGTGAATAGTCTAACCTGTTAACATGGGCACGAAAAGAATATGTGCTGCTTTTGGTTGTGGTGTGAAACAGGCCTTAGTGCAAAAAGGAAGTTGTAATAAATGCGTAATAAAATTCAGTTAGTTTGCTTCTTTAAGGCCTTTTCACCCCAAGCGTGAATATTTGCTGCAAACAAAATGAGTATGCAAACAAATTTGAATATGGAGCTATTCCTGCTGTGGATGAAAACACTTTTAGAGTCTGCTTTATCTATCTAAACTCAACTCTCATTTACGTAGAAGTTGTCATAAAAACATATCCAGATCTGTAAGTTATGAAAGGATCTCTGAAATCAGGTCTATTTCCTGTATCACAGCAAAGTCAACCTCTCTTCTTCTCTTTCTGCAGTCTTCTTTGTGAAGTTATGGCCACTTTCATGGCCATTTTCTTAAAAGGAGGGAACCTGTCCTCATTAATTGACATTAAAGCAGTGGTTCTCAATTTTTTTGGTCACACCCCCCTTTGAAACAAGGAAAATTTTGCACGCCCCATCTTACACTTTGAGAACCACTGCATTAATGCCAGTATGTTAAACACTAAGTAGAACAAACAATATGTAGATTCAATATGTAGAAGATTCTACAGCACTTATTTCTGTGCTGTGCTGTATTGAGGTCATCCCCATTGTGTAGTTCACCTCTCTGCAGAAGGAGGCCAATGGTTAGAGGCTGTTGTAACTGGTGGAGCCTCTGGGGTTGAAGTTATTGTCTGTTAACTCATCCATTTGGTTAACTGGGCATGTGTTTCCCACAGAGCAATTCTAGGGGTAGAGATGATCCGCATTTGCTTTAATAAAAAATGGGTGTCCTGTGTTTGCTATTGAAAAGGATCAACAAATCTTATTCTCTTCCGCTGCATCAGGCTCATTTAGACTCACATTGGCCTGTAGTACACTCTTAAAGATTTTTCCGTCAAAAAACGGTAAAGAACTGGCAGCAGGGTTGCCAGCATGTTACTGTAAAATTAACGGTGTCTTGCTGTTGCTGAAATTAACAGCTAGATACTGTTTTTACAGCTACAGTATATAACTGTAATTTAGCAGCATATAGCTGACAAATTACATACTATATACTGTTGTTGAAATTAACTGCTATGTTCCCAGCATGCACTATGGCATGAAGAAATTACTTTGTTTTTTTTTCATATTTACTGGTTTATTTTGATGTTGTTTTTGTTGTAGTCTAAGTTACTTGGATTTTAATGTTCAGCTCTTACTTATTTACGTAAAAGTGTTTGTTAATTGTCACCACTGTTGCGTTTTGTATGCCGAGAGTTGATATCTGTGTGTGTCTTGATAACAACTCGAGTTATGCTGTAAGTTCATCAAACGCTCAATTTGCTGATATCATTTTGCTGAAATATCCTTTATTGTTTTTGCTTTTATGTTTTTATGTGTAATGCATCACTATTGCCACATATAGTGCCATTTGCAAGGTAGGATCAGACATTCAGGCTGACCTTAGGTTTTGTCTTCCAAGTAGCACAGTGCGACAACTTGTCTTTTACTTAAATGTAAATTGACTGGCTGGAAGAACATAATATAATAATAAAGAAGGTCCAAGGTGCCAGCTCAAGAGATCACTAATCACCATAATGGTGACTTCAATCAAAACACAACTATTGATAACAAAACAACAACACTAATTAAACTAAGACTTTTATTAAGTCTGAATAAATAATTTTGTACGTGTTGTTTTTTTTTTGTTTGTTTTTTTTTTTTTTTTTACAATTTTTGTAGCTCCAATGCATTTGCCAAAGCATACATACTTATTCAAGTGCAAAGGCTTATGGGTATTTCACCATTATAACCCACAATGCTGTGGTACAGGTTGTTGTTGTTTTTTTTTAATTTATTTATTTATTTTTTTTCATAAAAAATACACCGTTCAATCCTGGCAAAATTGAACATTTAATATGTAAATTGCTTCTAAGGTTGATTTTTTTAATTTGACTTCTCATTAGACAGACAAGTGAACAAGTGAGACAGGCTGATGTGAGATGATAAAGAACAGAGTTGTTGGTCAGAAACATCATGAACACTAACCACGTGCCAGAAACAAAAAATTTCATGGTGGGGGTTTAAATATACATTTCAAAATGTCACTATAGCTTTCACCAAGATGATATCATGATTTTAAATGTTAATCTTCCCCTAATGCCTTGCACAGAACAGCTGTTTACCGTAAAACTAGTCACTTCACAGTGAGCCTGCTCTTGATCTCCCAGAATGCAAAATTTTTATGTATTTAAGAATCACAGTAGATTGCTGTTGGAATTTGGCTGTAAATTTACAGCAATTTTTTAGTGTAGACACTGTAACATTTGCACATCTGTTCCTACACTGCTGAAATGGTTTGTGAGTGTGCAAGGCAAGCAGCGGCTTTTTTGCTTACAGCTGTGTTCTAAGGACTCTATAGAGGATGTTTGGTTTTTCAATCTTTGCGGTGCAGAGTTTTGTGCGCCTCGCTGAAGAGCACTTTTGCTCTAATGTGTGTGAGTTTTGTGTGTTTGTAAAGCTGCACTGGCAGTTAACATAACAGAAGTATGCTATGTAGACAGTGACTGCAACTGTACACAATACAGTCTGCTGGCATGCCAGACAGACACACACTGACGGTGTGGCCAGTCTCTGAGGACCCTGTTAATGTCTCTGTATCACTGCTGTTTCTCTAATAGACCTTACTCGTATTCAGTTTTTGACGGGAATGAAAACAAGGCTATGAGTGATAGACTTACCAGAAAGGCATGCACTTTCTATAAAAGTACCAGATCTAATCTTCATAACTCGCGTTTCTGGAGTGTTTTGGAGCGATGCTTTATCAATATTTTGCCGCTTTAGGCCATGTCCACCATAATACGTTTTCATTTGAAAACGCATTCTTTTCTTTACATTTTTGCCCTCCATCCACACTAGATGGCGTTTTTGTCAGCGAAAACAGAGCTTTTTGAAAACACTTTCCCATTTGAAAATGCCGTCTTTGTGTTGTAGTGTGGACTGGGAAAACTGATATATCTATAAACTATGACATATTTGTTGTCATGTGACGCAGGCATGTGATCCATTCAACCTAAACAATAAAGATGTTACCCTGTGTTATAGCGGTGCTTTTGTGCCTGATATTCATTTTGATAGTGTTGTTAATGATAAATGTTACTTTGTACAACATTCACATTGCATTCCTTCAAAGACGATGGGAAGTTTACTCGGAATTGGTGTCTGGGGACTGAACACGAAGACAAGTGTGTTTCAGACTATACATGCAAAGGCAATTTTTCTCATGCACAGTAAGGGGATTTAAGCTTTTTCATATGTTTCAGTGTGGACAAGCAACTTTTGGAAAATGCTTTAAAACGGCAGTGTGGCTGGAGAGCGTTTCGAAAACGCAGTTTCGGATTAATGTATATGTAGCCTTAAGTAACATACAACCCATTGGGACCGAAAGACCCTCACAGCCTTCTTTTCTTTCCCGTCAAAAATTTAATATGGAGCTACTCTGAAAAAGTCTATAACTCTCATTTTCACTCTTACATCTCTCTCTCTCTCTCTCTCTCTCTCTCTCTCTCTCACACACACACACACACACCCACCCACTCTTCTCCCTCACACTTTTTCTGATGCTCTCAAAATGCCTTGTATTGAATATAAACAGAGTTGGTTTTTTCAGAGAGTTGAATTTGTTTTGTATGCCATATAATGCATGAAACTGCAGACTTCTGCTTGGATGTTTTTTTGTTGATTTCCTCCTCATCAAATCTCCCTAATTACACCAGACCAGAAAACAAAATGCCACATTCCTCATACAACAGATCTCAACACTGATAGTTGAGCTGCTGGTTTGATTAAAACCTTTAAAAATGATGGTCATTCTGTAAAATGCCACAGTTTCTCCTATGACTTGAGCAGTTTAGGCCTAGTGGGTTACAATCAGTTCCCTATAAGGCTGTGCTCATAAAAACAAGCACTCGAGTTTCTTTAGTGCTGTAAGCATATTTTTTCATTGATAAGCATAGTTTATGTTTAATTGATGACTTGTTTCTACATCCTCTTAAGCACTCTTAGCTATTTTCTGTAGGCTTACTGTATTAGCATAACCACAAGAAAATATCGTCAGCTAGTACAAACCACAGAAAACGCCTTGCGCCAGCTCTACAAGTGGTGCATTTTCCACTGGTTCTCCAAGCATTGCATCAAAAGCCAACTATAATTTTGTTGCTGTTTCACCTGTACTAAAACTAAACCACATAAATTCTGCTTTTATACATGCAACAAAATCTGCAGAAGTGAAATACTGAGGTGTTTGTGAAGCATGTGTGTGTAAAATCACCATGCAGAATATACTGCCTCTAAATATTTTTTCATGCTCCTAAAGGAGTGATTGAAGTAAACTAAAGTTAGAGCATTATCGTTAGCACATCTTATGGAGTGGCAGCCATGCCTGGCGTGTGTGTTTGTGTGATCCCATAACTCGTCACTGTGCTCATTCTTACCTCCCACTTCTGCTGGCAGCATCACCTCCTTGTGGCAAACCACTCAGTTGACTTATTTTAAATAGTTGAGTGTAGTGTCTTTCATACGTGTTTGCATTTTAATGATAATTAGCTCAGTTTGCATGTGTTTAGTTTACTCTTAGTGATCAAACAAAGAAATGTTTTTATGTCTATGTTTCTATATGTCTGCCTAGTTTGTTTGAGTGATGTTTCTGCACATAGTCCTGTTCTTTTAGCTGACATATTTTGCCTGATCTGCATGCCAGGCAGAAGAAAGAAAATGCATAAAGAGGCATAGTTTGTATTTGTTGCAGACATGTTCTGGTTAATCTCTAAGGCCTGAAACATTCTACCCAAGTACGAGAATGCAAATGCTTCTAGTTATGCAAGCTTGATTTTTGTCATTGTTGTTTTCTGAAATGTGTCTGGCCACAGTTCAGAGCACAACACAGGTAGGTGTTGCAAGGGGCACTATATTGAGCATTAGTGTAAACAGCCTTTTTCTACACTACAGGCAGTACAAGTCAATCACTGTCATGGTGGAGCAATACTTTGGAGAGAATCTTGCTCCACAACTCGATATGTTTATAGCAAACTCTGGCTAAACCCGCTCTGTCTTATTCCAGAAATTAATGATTTGCATGAAATGAAGGATTCTAAATTTGGTCATTATTAGCCCCATAATATGTTTACAGTGAGCTGTTTCTCTACATTTTTCTTCTTTCCCTCTATCTCATCTCTTTTCTACACTGTTATGAGAAAACCTCTTTGAAGTTAAAGTGGAAGTCACTCATAATTTCTTTTCCATATTTCATACTCTGAAGCCCTGTGTCCTGATGGCCTCATGCAGTACTTCACAACAGTTCAGCATAGTACGTGAACTTTAGAACAACAATTTTATGCTAACTACACTAATGCTGTTGCCTCATGCTCTGTTCACAATCTTTACATATACAATTATTGCAGCAACAAAGCAATTGGAAAGTCATTAATTTAGTGAATGTTGGCGATTTCTGGCACCATGTCCAACTCAGATACAACAAAATTGAGCTCATGTTATCCGATGCCTGATTTATTTGAATGATGATTTACATGTGTTTTCAGGGCAACTTGAACCTGACTTTAAAGTTTAATATGAGGTTGTGCATGTTTAATATTTCAGTAAAGAATATTGTTTATGTTCACACACGCATTGTCCACTACTTTTATTCTTTATATTTTGTGTGTGATATTTACATGTTACTACTACTCTTTCTATATTCTTGAATGTCACAGATGAATACACAGATAAGTCTATTGTTTATTCACAATAATGGATTTACAGTAATGTAGCTCTAAAATGTCTTTGTATTCTAGTTTTTATGAGGACTGTGAAGGCCTCTTTACACAGCTGAGTTAAGGTTGCTCTGTGCCTGCTCAAATTCCTGTGTAATGATGCAATGCTGCACAAAAGCCAGACTAAATTATGCCTGCTCTGATCCACCTCAGCCACTAGTGACAAAGGCAGTTCTGATGCTGCTCTGGTTAATGCCACCTCTAAGCAGCATTAAACAGTTTGTGTAAATACACAAATGCCACCTCTAGAGGTTGACCGATTTTGGATTTTGCTGATACTGATAACTAAGCTGGTGGAAATGTCCCATAACCGATTAATCGTCCGATAGTTTAAAAAAAAATTGATTTCTAGAAAAATTTATAAAATCCCAAAAGCAGTATATTGTGCCACCAAAATCCTAATAATAACCGGAGAAATTAAGATTTGGTGCAAAACGTGGGAATTTAAACTATAAACAAGCCGGAAACACACCAGGGACTCTTATTTTGAAATAATAGATACTTGGCTCAGTTATAATGCTCAGTATGCAAGTATTTACCAAATGTATCTTTTTAAAGCCTATATTTTCACCAGGTGAAGAGATTTGTATGTATATATTTCACCAGATCAGATTAATTGATAAGGAATAAAAAAAATTAGGGGAAAAATGTAAATAAAATATCGGCAACTATCGGCCTAGATTTTTTCAGATAAACGATAGTTCCAAAAAACAGTTATCGGCATCGATTATTCAGTAAAACCAATATATCGGTCTACCTCTAGCCACTTCAGATGCAGTTTCTGTGCCACCTTTGCAGAAGTCAATGACCATGTTTACATGCACTTAAGAAAACAGTTTATTCCATGGTTTTAGCAGAAAGCAGCATTCTGAAACATCATGTAATTAAGAACGCTGATTTCCTTATGCCCTTTAAAGGGGTTATGAAATGCTCTTTTTTTTTATTGTTTCATTATCTTCCCTGAGGACCACTGATAATATTAGTAAAGTTTTTTTTTTTTTACCAAAACATCATCATTTTGTAATAAATGATAATTTTCTACCCTGTCTCTGCCCATCTTTCTGAAAAGCTCGATTTTTGCCTCAGCTCCTCCTTTAAACTTCAGTGTAAACGCCCTCTGTTATGATTGGCTAACAGCGTGCAGCCCCTCAAATTCAGCCATTTTTGAAACTCAGTCGGAAGAGAATAAACAAGCACCAAAACATTAGAAATGTATATTTCACGGTTTACACACAACGCACATCCAACACATTGCATCCGAATATGTTACACTATTCATTTCAAGCACAACTGTTAACACTCACACCCTGTCTACACCAGACGCTATAATCAATGATGCTGTCTACCATGGAAGTGTCCGTTGTGGCTTGTCACTCCAACAGTAAACAAACAGGTGTCCCATTCCATTTTGCGCTGGCGCTACTACTGCCAACAACACAAAGAAATGTTTCAGAAAGTTCATGTCGACACGCCTTGTGTAGACAGCCTCAAGCCGTTGTGTTGTTGAGGTGATTTTCATGACATTTGAAATAATAATGAATGGAACTGTTTACTTATGTTTTTGATCGGGTTCAATAGGGTTTTATCTGCCCCATATCCTTCAGTGACAATTCCTTGGCAAAGACTCTTTTTATGACTGCTTCACAAGACGCACACATCCAGTTTATCATCCTGCACTGTAGTGCACATCGCCAGTCAAAAGACACAAATTCACCCGTTTTCTCATTGGAAATTGGTAAATTTCAAAATATCACTGTCCTGGTCACAAAAGCAAAGTTTGTGGGGAATAATAACAATTTTCTATACTTTTGAGGCATAAGCAATGAAGAAATAACACTTACTACCCAGGAACAAACACTGTGTTGCATAGTGTAATTATTCCCATCCCCAAACCAGGTAAGGATCATTCTGACGTAAACAACTATCGTCCAATAGCTCCGACTAGCTGTCTCTGGAAAATCATTGAGAGAATTATCAAAGACCGTCTGATATGGATTCTGGAATCAGAGTATAAGATTAGTGATTACCAGTGTGGGTTTAGAAGAGGCAAAAACACCTTGGACCACCTTATCAGACTTGAATTGTTTGTCCGGGACAGCTTCATTAAAAAAGAACATGCTGTAGTTGTCTGCTTTGACCTTGAGAAGGCCTATGATACCACCTGGAGATATGGAATACTCAAAGACCTGTACGAACTTGGGCTCAGAGGCAACCTACCCATCTTTATCTCCAACTTCTTGACAAATAGACGTTTTCATGTTCAAGCAGGAACTACACTATCAAACCCACATGTACAAGAGCTAGGAGTTCCACAAGGGATCATTCTTTCAGTGACTTTATTCAGCATCAAAATCAATAGTATAATCAAAGTTATTGACCCCCATATTTTTCAAAGTTTATATGTTGACGACCTATGCATATGCTATAGAGAGAAAAACATGAATATAATTGTAAGACAGCTACAACTATGCATAAATAAAATAAACAACTGGTCAATAAAGAACGGATTCAGATTTTTCAAAACAAAGCAATTATGTATGCATTTTTGCCCTCTCCGATCCTTACACCTTATGGAGGGAGAACCCATTAAAGTAGTAAATGACTTCAAATTCTTAGGCCTTGTCTGTGATGATAAATTCACCTTTATCCCACATATGAAGATGTTGGGAACATTTTTTTTTTAAAACAATGAATATTTTAAAAGTCCTGGCCAATACAAAATGGGGTGTGGACACTACCGTTCTTTTACATCTCTACAGAACATTAATTAAATCCCGACTGGATTACGGGAGTATTGTGTATGGTCAGGCAAGGTAGTCATACATTCGAACACTTGACACAATACACCATCAGGGAATATGTCTAGCTCTTGGAGCCTTCAGAACAAGTCCCATTCAAAGCCTTTATACAGAAGCTGGTGAACCTTCCCTCCAGAATAGGCATCTGAAACTGGCCTTACAATATGTGGTCAAACTCAAAGCAAATATAAGTAATCCGGCCTTTACACCAGTATTCCAGTCAGAATGTTCTTATCTGTATGAAGCTAGACCTAAAGCGATCAAACCTTTTGGAATATGGATTAAACCATACTTGGAGAATTTGAACATCAAACTGGACAACATAAGACAGTATCATTTTTTGCCTGTTCCCTCCTGGGCCTTGAAAAAACCAACTATTATTATGGCATTGGCACAACTAAAAAAGGCAGAAACACTTCCCAACGTGTATCAACAGGAATTCTTGGAACTGAAATGTAGTTTCCCACTCCATAGTTCAGTATTCACAGCTGGATCCAAAACGGATAACAGTGTATCAGCAGCAGTAGTGATTGGAGATCAACAGTATGGCATACGTATTCCAGAACAGAGCTCTATCTTCACAGCTGAGGCCCGAGCGCTGCTACTGGCACTGGAAAACATTGAGCAGAGTCGAGGAAAAAACTTTTTAATCGCTTCAGACTCAAATTCTTGCCTTCAAGCACTTGAATCCATCCCATAATCATAAACATTTTGACTAAAATACATTGATTACAGAAGAAGGAGTTCAGCATTATACTCTGTTGGGTGCTGAGACATATTGGTCTGGCAGGAAATGAAAAAGCAGATATGGCTGCAACAGAGGCATTAAACTTGGAGATCTCAGAATGTCTGATACCACCCTCTGACCTCAGGCCATTAATAAACTCATATATCACCAGTAAGTGGCAATCAGAATGGAATGAGTGCAACAGCAATAAATTATATGAAATAAACCCCAGGGTTCAAAGAAATTACTCTCAAAATTTTAAATCTAGGCATGACCAAATAGTGTTTACCAGATGCTGACTGGGTCATTCAAGACTAACACATGCATTTTTACTGACTGGTGAAGATCCTCCCATATGTATACCTTGCCAAACTCCTGTGACCATCAAGCACATTTGAATGAACTGTAAAACTTTTGGAACTATCAGACAACGCTTTTATACAGAGACTTGTTTAATAGATATTTTTTTAAAAGTACCATCTGAACAGATTTTACAGTTTTTATCTTGTATAAATTTTAAGTGTCTTATTTAATATTGTAAATATTTATTGATGAACCTTTGTTTGCCATGTGAATAGACTGGTTGCTGACATGGCGTTAAAACTAAATAAATAATGAGCCAAGTGAGCACCAAGGGTGTGATGATATTAAAATAGGCATTGATGTTATTGCTGTAGAGGTCGTCTTGAATTAATGAGTATCCCAAGTGACTTAGTGAAGTTGCGGAAGTAGAGAATGGGGCATTTGTTTTAATAAATGCTTTTGTTGCATTGGGGATTAAGTTTTGAGTTCTGGAATTTACTGGTATGTTTTTATAGTCGAATGACCTCTTATATTTATCAAGGAAAATTTTATTCCTCATGACATGACCCCTTTAAGGGATTAAGAGAAAGCGGCTTAATGTGGTCATGTAAACACAAGCGACATTCTTACAGGTGTTTAAAGAGTGTGCGTGTGTGGAACAGACCGGAAAACAAAAGTCATAAGGAGCCCAACAACAAGTCAACACAGTGGAAAGAATTCAGCATTTCTGGGAGTACAGTGGGAAAATCACATATACTATAAACTATACCCATTTATGCACACAAAAGCAAAATATCGACTGGCTCTCACGTTCGTGTATGCCCTCATACGTTGGGGGAATCCTGAAGTTTTATATATGAGGGACACCCCACTATTGCAGTGCAATTCTGCTACAGGTCGTGATAGAAACTGAAGGAAACAAACACAGCAAGCAACAACTTTGGAATATCTGGAAATAAAGTGAAGCAATGGAGAATGAAATAGCAAAGTCTTCCTCTTATTCCATGTTTGTTATTTACACAAGCGTCATGGGAAAATTACGTTGCTGTGGAGAAAACTACTTACTGACCGAGCCATATGTATGCGGGAGGAAAGAGGATGCCACTTATATAATGCATGTAAACCGGAATGCTGTTTTCTCGGAATAACCCACCTTCTCGCAATAAGCAGCTTTCTGGTGTCTATGTAAACATAGTCACTGACTCTGGTACAACTACATTTGAGCTCCTTCCAAGTTATTTTGGGAAGATAAAGGAGGCTTGGAACTGCTGTTTTAAAGGCTACTTTTTAATTGTCAGGGAATTATTTTCTGCCTTCAATGTTAATTTATCAAAAGACTCAGTTCACATGAAGTCAGACAACACCTTCATATATTGGGAGTCACTATACTTCTGATTTATAGTAGGATAGAGTCGTTATAGTTGAAGCGGGTGTAAATCAAGAGTAGGATTTGTTGCATAACATTTTATTTTGGGTGAATGTTGACACTCCTACAGGAAACAGCCACGTCAGCCAATGATATGCTGTTTCCAGCTTTGTCTACAAGCCAGGTGGTCATGGCAACTACTCTTAAAACTAAATGTTTTTATGGTTGAGAGAGAAGGAAAGAAACAGAAATGAAAGAAGATATGAAACATCATCTTTAAGTTTGCATCCTATAATAGTTCAGTTTCCCTCTGCTGCTGTTTAATGTGCTGTATTCACAAAACTTTCATAGAGTTATTTTGGTTTTCTACTACAAAATAAATTAAGTGCTCAGAATATAGACCCAAATGTGTGTGTTTTTGGAACATCAGAAAAAAATATTATTCTCTTATAAGTGGTGCATGTTTTTAATTTTTTTTATTACGTGGCTTGTTAAGAGGTGTGCTTTTCCAAGCAACTGGACACATACTTTTAAGAAATAATCTAGGGACCCGAATATCATACTGACTTGAGGGTGTGCTCTTTTGACTTGGGCCAGCAAGCAACCACTCAGGACACCCTAGCAACCAGACACAAGATTAATGAAGATCAGATATACCTTAAAGGAATATTTCACCCAAAAATGAAAATTCTCTCATCATTTACTCACCCTCATGCCATCCCATATACAGCAGAACACAAAAGAAGATTTTTAGAAGAATATCTCAGCTCTGTATCTCAGATCCATACAATGCAAGTGAATGGTGGCCATTTCTTTGAAGCTCCAAATATCACATAAAGGCATCATAAAAGTAATCCATAGCATAGTAATCCAACTCTAGTGGTTTAATCAATGTCTTCTGAAGTGATCCAGTCGGTTTTAGGTGAGAACAACCCACATGTAACTGCTTTTTCACTATAAATCTTGACAGCAGTCTCCTTGGCGATCATGATTTAAAGCTCTATCACACTTCCTATTGCGCCATCTCTACGCATGCATCAGTGTAATTGAGCTTGAAATCATGATCATGCCTAGAGACTGCAATGGCAAGATGTACAGTGAAAAAGGAGTTATATTTTGGTTTGTTCTCACCCAAAACCGATTGGATCTTTTCAGAAGACGTATGGATTACTTTTATGATGCCTTTATGTGATATATGGACATTCAGATTTCTGGCCACCATTCACTTGCATTTATGGACCTTCAGAGCTGAGATATTCTTCTAAAAATCTTCCTTTGTGTTCTGCTGAAGGAAGAAAGTCATACACATCTAGGATGAAATGAGGGAGAGTAAATGATAACAGAATTTTCATTTTTGGGAGAACTATCCCTTTAGTCAAAATGGTCAAAAATCTAGTTTCCTTTTATAAGTGCAACATTTTAAGGACAAGATGAAATGGCCTTCACAGTTAACTGTAACGTGGCAATATTATTTTTTACCACCGTTGCGTCCTTGGTCGCATTGGCAGAGATAGAGAAAGTTATTACATTTTGACGAAATATTATTTTAAAAACTTTTAGAAAAAACTTTATGTTTTTTAGAATAACGTGGAAATCATGTTATGACGAATATTGCACAGTAAGACCAGGGACAGTGAATAGAGTCCATTTTGATTTCGTGTTGCCTTTAAGTTTGCTGTGAGCACAGCTGGGCCACACTTTGACTGCAGCCTTCTGTGTGCTACAATGCTTTTGCTCTCTAATGCTGTAAAGCCTCCTACTTTTCTGTGTACAGATGTTACAGGCGGAGTGTTGTTGGCAACTGTTTCCAGGAAGTGTTTCCCTCTCCCACTGACTGCCGTGTTAACAGACTGGCACTTGTTTTCATATACTGTGTGGTTGTGAAAGAAAGAAAGCATGTTGAAAAAAAAAGATGAGTTTAAAAGGAGGAAAACAAACAGTACGTTTGTGTGTTTGTTATGTGTGAGAGCAGGGTGAAGTCACATTGTTGCATTGTGCCTGGGCCAGATGAGGCAGGCATGGCCCAGATGACTCTGAGGGAATCCCTGGCACACCCTGACAGGGGAATCCCTCCCTCATTCTGTCTCTCCCACACTCCTTACTCCATCTATTTACCAAGGACAGGTTTGTGTCCAGGCTTGTGGTTGGGCCCAGCACTGCCTACAGAGAAGTTGTTTCTCACTAAGAAATACCCCTTCTTCACTGATCTCAAGTCAGTTTATCAGTTTTTCTTTTAATGTCCAAAATCATTGTATATACTGTAGGCAGGGCAAATTTGTCCGCGGAAACCAAGAACGAGCGAGGTAAAGTAACAATATGCCCTGGCAAACACACACACACACACACACACACACCTGGAGACAGACAGGGAAATTCAGGGCAATTACTCCCACTGCCCTGCCACCCACTTTTTCCACACTACTGGAGGAACACTGCTGGTCTGTGAGGTGATTTCTTTCCACAACAGACTTTAGATGAGTTCATATTATTCTTACATAATATCATGTTGAATTAGAGGGGAACCCACTGTACTTATCGTAAGCAGCTCAATGTTATTGGGTTCAGGATTCAGAAAGGTGAAAGCACTTTATGGTAAAAGGTGCCTTGAGGTGAATTAGGCAAATTTTTACACCATTTAGAGCTTGGCAGGTGTCTCAATGCAGCTTCTGAGCTGAGTTGTAATTTTTTATCATTTATAAATAGTGTTCTGGGCCCTTATTCACAAGTGGTACAAAAAACATTTGTGGGTGGGTGGGGGGATTGTTGGCATTGGGCAGCTGAAAATAATGAGACAGCAGTATTCAGGAGACATGGGTGGTGTTTTTATTTTCTAATTATTTTTTGTCCCCTGCTTCCCAATGCCTTTTTCTCTACATTTCATTGGCTGTTGCTCCATACCAGTTTCTCGCTCACCAGGACGGTGTGCATACAAGATGCTTGATGGATTTCTAAGCAGCAACCCTGCTATTTGTGCCACTGACATCTGCTCTCTCACAGAAGCATATAGCTCATGTAACCATCCTGGACCAGTTGTGGTTATACTTAAAATAAAAGTAATTGCCTTGATTAATTCTATAATAAATTAATAATAATTTAAAATAATAATTTAAAACTTTTATATTAATATGATTAACAATACTTTTTAAACATACAAAAATATTTTTATATAATCAATTGAAGTATTTAATTTAATAGTATTGAGTGTTTTGATAGAGAGCCAGGGTCTGAAATTAACTTTTAAGCCCACCAGCCAGTGAAATGAAAACATTTACCAGCCAGTTAGATTT
Organism: Myxocyprinus asiaticus; assembly: GCF_019703515.2. Lineage (NCBI taxonomy): Eukaryota > Metazoa > Chordata > Actinopteri > Cypriniformes > Catostomidae > Myxocyprinus > Myxocyprinus asiaticus. Next base: position 38,992,606 of record NC_059347.1, on the reverse strand, counting down.
CTTACCAGGCATTTTTTTAAATTGCATGTTACAAGTGGATTTTATAGACATATGAGACAAATAAACAAAACTATATGCATGTTTCAAAGAACTGCATTTTTAAAGAATTGTATTGTTATATTATTTATGAAATATTTAATTGCCAGATAGTCTGTTTAGACAAATTTTTCATTTACTCACTTATTACATACAGTATATACACTACCAGTCAAAAGTTTTGAAACACTTGTATATTACTGACATGGTATATGCAGTGAAATCATGAAATGTATCTTCACATTTAAAGTGTTCATTGCATATCGAACCATTTTTATGTATAATCATAAAACCCTGCAGATGCAGTCCAGACATTAGAAAATGTTCAGCCTAGATGATCCCCCGTAATTCCTAGTGCATTAACTAATGTTAAAGGAATAGTTCACCCAAAAATGAAAATTTGCTGACCCTCAGGCCATCCAAGATGTATCTGAATTTCTTTCTTCATCAAAACAGAATTTAAGATTTTTAGGATTTCATTTCAGGCCTCCTCCTTTAAACAATGCAAGTGAATGTACTCATTTTTTTGACAGTCCAAAATACATATTTAGGGTGCATCAAAATAATCCACACGACTCCAGTCAACAAATAAAAATTTTCTGAACGCAAACGATTGATTATTTTTAGAAACAAAACAATACTTATATATTTTTTATCTACAAATGTTCGCTTCTACACATCTTTGCAACACCTTCTAACAGACGTCCTACAGGCGCGTTTCTGGTCTGTAGCCATGCTTTAAAACAGAGAATGTTGTGAAAACAGTCCAGGGAAAAGTTTAACCAAAGTCTGAGTTGACGTCATTAAATGCAATGTCAGTGACATTTCACGGCTGAACTAAAGCGATGGTGACAGATCTGGACCCACTGCTGCCAAATAAAGTCAATTTCCTTCAGGGCGCACACTCATGAAACACAACATGCTGTAATAGACGAGGCTGAATCCAGCTTCTTATTCAATAAAAGAATCGTGGCGCTCAAGTTCTTCTTCGTCACTACACAACCCAAGCTCTGGCGAATTAAATCTGAATGTTTACTCACCAATGGCTAAAAAAAAACAACACATATTTTAGTCGCATAGCACAAAACTTGGTCGCATATGAGAGTGATATACTCGTTATGTAGAGGGCGGCAATACAGACCCTGAAAAAGACAAATTGAAACTAGAATTCAAAATCCTGTGTTGGAATTTAAAATGGTTAAATAGTTCAAAATTCTGCACTTATATCACTTACACAGAGCACTCAACTGTAACTTTTCATGCTCTTTACTACAGACTGATCTCATAGCCTGAAGAAAGATGAAGAGGAGAATCTCTGCTGTTCTTCAGAGCAGAACACATGCTCTTCCATATGTCTTTCTCCCTCCCTATCATTCACTTCTACATCTGAATGAAGTCTCATTCCCTCCATTCATGCTTGTTCAGTTATGAAAAAACCTATAAGAAGCTGAATAAGACTGAACATTAATGAGTAAATATACAGCCACAATTGCTTGTGTTTTTCCTCACGCTATTTTTTCCCCCAAGTGTTGGTGGAAATTCAGTCATTGAAGGGCCATGTGTGTGTGTAAAGGCTGCTTGGCCGTGTGCCTTCTTTTCAAATGGGAAATGGGAATCTTGATGTTTTGCTGCTATGTAATTCTACAGGTCTACAATGCTACAGGTCTCTTGCCACGAGCGGATTTCATCTTGGTTTCCACTGCACATGCTCCAAGACTTTTCCCATCTGCAGTCCAGAGCCTGTCTGTGAGTGTGTTTGTGTTCAGGAGATTCTCAGGCCTGGAGACGTCACAGATGGTTTGCCCCATTCCCAGCCTCCCCCTATGTCTATGGTGCAAATGAATTCGAGTAAACAGTTACTGTAACAGAAAAAGAGAGAGGAAAGGAGAGCTGTTATTGAAGCATGGAATAAGGGAAGACCTCTTTCTTTCTGTAATTCCAAGATGGACAAATGCCATTGCAACAGAAACCTTTCTTGGTTATCAGAATGAATATGGATTGAGGCTTACACCCTGAGCAGAATGGCTGGGAACTTTAATAGTATCCGCAAAGGCAAGGATAAACTTGACTCGAGTATACACAAACACAAGCACTTTTGAGTTGGTGCCAAGGATTTTCCATTGTGCTTTTATATTTGGTCCATTCATGAGTTATCTACCAAAAACATAGTGTTCTTGCCTACTTAAGTGTACCCTTGTCAGACTAATATTAAAAGTTGTGATTAGTTAAAGTCCCTGTTTGTCAGATGCTGTTTAATGCTCTAATAGCAAGCAGTAATCACACCGATGGCAGCACATGTGCGTATTGCCTATTAATGATTCCTCATTTTTCCCACATAGATGGCCACGCACGCTAAACAGCTATGATTTCTCAAGATTTCATACTTGAGCCACAACAAAGAGGGCATCTGTGTTGTAATTATGATGCTTGTGTGTGTGAGAGAGAGGGCCGTGAAGCTCTGTCCCCTCCCACTCTCCTCATGCTCCTCAGCTCCCACACGCTCTGACTTGAGAACCCTCTAGAAATGACTAAACAGCAGTGTGTAGGCCACAAAGCTCAACTATGTCATATGACTCGTGCACAGTGCCAGAAATGTTTGTTCCATCATGAAATATCCCTCTTCGATGGAGGAAGCACATTTCATCAAACAAACGGCATCACAGTTGTTGTTCCGTCTGTATATTTTCCACTACAGATGATATTCTTTGGTTGTCGTTTTTAGCCTGCTATTTACTCATGTACAAGACCTGCAATGGATTTTATTATGTGACTCTAGACACAAGCCCAAACACCACATTACTTTAAATGTTAAAAGGCTGAAACATACTCTATGCAAGTGCATGAATGCTTCAACCTAGGCTAGCTTGATTTTGTGGGATGTTGCATTCATAAATGTGTCATACCGCATGTACTCATTGCCTTCTCAATGTTGCCACAAGGGGCAATGTGATCCAACCACAAAAGCCAATTCATTTTATAGTTTATATTCTGATGCATTTTATATACTGGAACATGATCAGTATTAATGTGTTGAGGCTTCTTTAGGGTTATGTTTGCAATGTAGTAAGGCAGATCTTGGAATTCAGAATATCTGGTACTGAACTGCTCTGATCATAGAGGCGGCACATCAAAGAAAATGGGTTGTTCCTTGACAATGTGGACCACTGCAGTTCATTTTTACAATGTTGGAATCTTTTCAGAGATTCCAGTGTCTGAAATGACAGAATACAGATACATGCAAAAAGTTTTAATTTCTGTTCGAAGCAGGAGGGCGTCCATTAATCCAAAATCAATAATTGCCTACACTAATCTGTAATCTTTTGGTTTAGTATTGCGCTGCGTGCCACTGTGTATTTTAACATTCAAGCATAAAATCAATCCAGCTCACACCATCACAGGCAACACCGTATTAATGTAAAAGAAACTGTTTAAACAACGGTTTTACCATGTGGCCTTTCTAACAGAATACCCTCTGTTTTGTTCTCTCTTTTTCTCTCTCTCTCCCTCGCACCCTTCCTCTCATTCCACTACGAATTGCCTCGCCGTGTTTTGACTGACAGAGCTCCCAGCCGAAGAAGGTAAATATTGATCTTTCCATCATGTTGTTACAATTCTCTCTTTATGGGTTGCATCGTTAGCACAGGCTTAGTCATTCTGTTTTACTAGAAAGAGGTACACTTTTAAAACTCTGCTGTTACACACACAAACACATGCACAGGTTTATATTTGTATGCAATGGTTTTCCAAAAGTCCTGGTGCAAACAAGTCCCAGATGTCATCAAATATTTAATATATTATAATTATGCATAATATTGACAGGTATTTATAAAATTAACCCTAATTCATAATAATGTTGAAGATCCAATGCAAAGCATTTTTGTAGGAATGTTTTAAAATCTTTTAATCAATCAATCAGTCAACCAGTCACTTGTTCTCTTATTTTTCTTCCTCACAGGTAAGTCGTTGTGGGAGTTGGTGGTGGAGCAGTTTGAGGACCTGCTTGTGAGGATTCTACTGCTGGCAGCCTGTGTGTCTTTTGTAAGTGACTTTATCTCTGGTTCTGAGATTTAATTTTCACATTCATTTTATCCTATACTCAATAAATAGTAACATACAGTACAACCAGACCTCACCATAAGTTTAATCACAGGTATAGTTCATGCAGCAGGTGAGGTAATGCAGAACTAGAAACTGCCACTATCTAGTTTTCATGTCTACACCTTTAACCTCAATTTTCACTAAATGCTTGTAAATGGTCAGAGGGAGAGAGGGAGAGATTAGGTGAGATTTATCCCATGTATTCTTGTCTTTACAATATCCCATTCTTATTGTTAAAAGTCTGTCTTTTTAGTCAAATGATTTATGTAAAACCTTCGTCTGCACTCATTTGTGTGGCTTAAGGTCATTTACCTCTGTGGATTTCGTGCTTACTAGAGAACACACAGGTAAATGAATGAGGTGACTTGGAGTCAAAGCACTCATTTTTCCATAACCATATTGGCAAATACTACCAATCAAGATTTTCACTGCAGAGACTTGAGCTGGACTCCGCCATCTCTTCCACTATGACTCGGAAAGAAAGCACTAAACAAATTCAGTGCAGCACAGCGTTTTAACACCTGCAGGTCCGGTCTCAATAATCCGGTTAATTCAAGTATAAGTCTTTAAAGATGACATTCATGCGCCATATGCATTATCTTATAGCTGACTTTGCATAAATAGTGTAGATTCATGGGACTGCCCCTGTGGAGTTAGGTTGAGGTGTGGTGTTTATACTGTGAGGTAATGATTGTGTTGCTGTGGTACTGCTGAGCAGGACTCCAGACTTTCCAAGCCTCTGACTTGTTAAACTGGTGAACAATCTGTTTTTCTTGTTGCCTTTTATGAATTTACCTTTTTATGAACTTTCCGTCTGACTTCAAGTAGACAAGGGGGCCATGGCCGAACCTCTCCAGCCCCCCGCCATTCTGAGAGAGTAATATAAAATGGCCACACACACATACTCACCCACAATGGAACAGACAGTCAACTATTCTTAATTTCACTAAAATGCACATTAGCCGCTTTCTCCATGATCTTTGTGTTGAACAGACACACATGTACTTGCTCCATTCTCTTTGTTTCCATGCATTTGCCTTCAGAGTCAACCTCAAGAACATCATCTTTTGGAGCTCTGCTTATGTCATCTATCATTCTGTCTTTCATCCACCTCCTTTTTTTATTGTCTCAACTGTGGTTAAATTCTATAAGTCGAGCAGCAGTCTTCCAACCACTGGAATCCTGTGGAGCACTTGAAAATGATAAAAAAATTATTGCATTATACCTCCCAGAAAGCAGGGTGCGTTTGTGTGTTGGACAAAAGCGATGGTGCAATGGAAATACTCTGGGGAGATCAGTCCAGTCTTTGAACTCATTTGTGTGCCTTTTTGAATATATTAAAATCTTCTGCATTCTGCTCTCCTGACTTTTTTGCATGAACAAAGCCATCTGTATCTAAGCGACAGTGGAGCTGTGGAGACAAAAATATAGTGTTTTTTTTATTATTATTTATTTTGTGTTTTTAAACAAGTGATATGATAGTATGATAGCCTGACTCATAGAACAGCATGTGCTGGGAATGAACACTGTTGGATGGAAACAAACAGATCCACAGTACATGGGCAGCCATGCGATTGCTGCTCCCAAGACATCTGAAATGGTTGCCTACTCATTCTTACTTAAGTGTTCATTTCAGATTAACTAGCCGCATTAATGTATTGCTTTACGTTTTGTATTACTTTCTGCCTCTGCTCTATTTCATTCCTTCTCTGATCATTTGTTTGTCATTAGTCATTCTTTTATCACATTCTTATATCTGTTTTTCCCCATTCCTTCTTCTGTATACTGTTTTATTGTTATTACCACATCTATCTTAGTGTGTTTCTACAGTGGTATCTGTAGTATCAGCCACAGTTTCAGCAAATTTCTTACAGACTGTACGTTGGTTTAATTTCATTAGCTTTAGATTAAATTATAAAATAAGAATCTGCCACACAGACCATGAGAGCATGAGAGAAAATGTCACCTGAACAATATATTGACTTCCTGTATTTAAATGGTAAGGAGACTAGGGCTGCCGATAGGCTCTTCAATGAGAAAAGTGCTTCAGCTGAGCAGTTCTCATGAGGTTTTGGCTCTCAGGAGAGAGGTGAGAAGATATGACTAACAGAATTTGGGGGGGGGGGGGTCTGTGAAAATGCTGGCATAGCAAATAAAAATCTGTCCTACTTACCTGACCGGGCTAACAAAAAAAGCTGCGCATTATGATCTAAACCAGAGCTCTTCAACTACTTTATTGTGGGGGCCAGATTATCCAGATGTAAACTTCATAAGATCTGGCTGAAGAACAAACATGATATACACTAATAATTTTTGATCAACTTTACCTTTTGGGAAAAAATAAATAAACAAAATATAGTAATCATTTTAACAGTTTAGGGCTATTGTTTACAAATTATAAAAACTGAGGAGGAACATTTAAATTTGCTAAAGCCCTCTCACAATATCAACCCACATATGAAAACAACCATATAGAACTGTCATGTTTGCTTAAGAATTAATAAATGTAATTTTCTTTAAAAAAAAAAAAAAATGACTAATCTTCCATTTTCTTTATAAAGTATCATCCTATTCAGTGAAGAAGAAATTAGTCCTGCAAATATTGTGAATTTGCACATAATAGCCAGTGCAGGAGCCAGATATTTGTGCAGATAATCATTGGCAAAAGAAGAACAAACTGAGTTGATGCTGTCCGTGATTAAGAAGGCTGACTCACATCTGTATATTAAACCAAATATAATCAGGATATTTGCAGGTTCAGTTTCACGTTATCACTTTTTTACAAACACTACAGACCCTGAACAGGTTTTCATCATCGATTTATGTTTTGTTGCATAAGATGTGCATATGTGCTGACAACATTCCTATAACAACTGCGGTGATAATTTTTTTACATCTGTAGATTTGACCGCACTCCACACAACTAAGCAATTTACATAAATACATTTGATTGAAAAAGATGCAATCAAATGCTCACCTAAATGGTGCGATCCATGTTTTGCAAGCAGTGGAACTAAACTATTGCCAGAAAAGCTTAAACACGGGCTCCAGTCTGGACAACTGATGACGGCTGAATGCTGTTGCACGCGCCACTGAGCAGCGTTGTTAAACTCGCCGCTGATTGCTTTGGCCCGCACCTATGAATGCTGAGTTTTGCGCAGAGTGCACTTTGGTATTTCAGACGGCAAGGCAGTTTTATTGAAAATCAGTCAGAGGGCCAGATAAAGATGATTGGCGGGCCAGATTTGGCCTGTGGGTGTCAGTTGACTAGCCCTAATCTAAACTCTAAGCTACTCTGTGACTTATCTCAATATTGCAGTATTTTAAATTTTCAGTATACATTCTTTCACAAGTTTTGTTTTATGGATTCGGCTTTGCTCCTCATCCTTCTCTTATTTGGACTCTTCTACTATTTTTGGTCTCTGCATTTACTCTCCCTCCTTGTTTGCCTGCCCATCTTCCCAGTTCCTCAGTGACTTAAACAAGTCTCTGTGTGGGACCCATCAGTTAGTAATGAAAGGTTAAAGAGAGACTGCTCTGTGACTGAGCTGTTGCTCAGGTATAGATAGAAGGAGAGAGCATGCGGTATGAATACAGAATATGAAAGAGGACATTGCGAGGATATCTTTGAAAGGCTGTGAATTCACAGTTTAAATATTATTTGTGTATTTATGGTTACACAATTTCGGCCCTCCCTCCATTCTTTCTTTTCTCTCTTTCCTCCATTACATTTTTTCTCTGCCCTTCTCCTCCTTTCTCCCTCACTTTCAAATTTGAATGAATTATTTAGGACATCTACAAAGTCAATATAGGTGAACTGTTCTCTGCCTGTACTCCAACCTTTTAAAGAAATCATACAATATTGGACTTTAAAGCCTTCAAACTTCTCTGAAAGTTTCAGTCTTTGATGTAAAGTTAAGCAGATGAAAACTGTCAAAGTAAACTTCAAGGTTGTCTCAGTGATCTGCAAGATTTAAGCCATCACATCCATTCCAAATTGATTCAGGCTCCATGCATAGTATTTACCTTATTATTCAAATTATACAAACTGCTTTTAGCTTCTGTAAGATACTCACTTAAGGTTTTTCTGAAAATGCTCCCCACCCCCAACTCATCTCTACATATTGCCTAGGGCATGTACCTGATGACATAGTTTTACTGGAATATTTTAATGGGTGTGGGTGATCTATTAATTGTTTCATACAGACAGAGGCTGGTTGTTTATTGTAGTATTTATTACAGTGTTACAGTTGAGTCCTACAGATAAAACTAAACTCATGTGCTAGTACAATCTTCAGAAGAAAAGATGCTTTAAGATTCACACATCCATACTTTAATTCTTTAGAGATGCACATTTAAGGCAGTTCTCCTAAGGAATGATTAAGACCATTTATTAACTTTTTTTTTTATTATTTATATATATATATATATATATATATATATATATATATATATATATATATATATATATATATTTCTTAACAGATCAGAAGTTAATGTACATTCATGTGAATTTATGAGAATGTATTAAATCAAGGTTTCATTACATTTTTAACTTGTTAAATGTATGTTAACTAATGATATGTTAAGCAGTATTTATTGCAATGATGGTAATGAAAGATACAGTGTTGCTGATGATTATCACCTAATCATTACTCTAAAACAGTAGTTGAAATTATATCACTTTTTTTCTTTTTTTTTTTTTTACTTTCTCAAAGCAGTCTTCAAAATATGTGCGAAATGGAAAAGCAGTCACATTTTTTAAAGCAGCTAGATGAAAGTTTGTGAAATGTTTAAAAATAATTAGGTGGACATATTAGGACATATTAGCATGTCGGTAAGAACATGAGGATGTTATGTGCATGGTTTGGTAGCTTGAAGGATAGGAACAAGGAACTCCCAACCTAAAGGCTCTAAAGTCATGAAGCTTCTCAAGACCAACTTTTCTAAGGAATCTAGAGCTAATTGCCTAACATGCTGCCTGTCTCAGGGGCTTATTTATACCCAGTGATGCAATGTTTTGCTTAGCCATAGTTGTCAAAAAAATTACAGAATTAACAATTTAGCCAATTACTGAATGTCAGTTGGACTTTTTAAGCGGTTCAACAAATGACAATCAACCATTAACATCCTAACAAAACCTTTTATTCATCAGCTTCTTTGATTTCTTTTCAGAATTTAGATTTTTCTTATTCTGACATTCATTACTTTGATTTTGTGAGATACTCCAAATAAAGTGATGTAGAAATAATGTACGTGTTTTTTTTGTTGTTGTTGTTGTTGTTTTTTTGTTGTTTTTTTCCAACTATGTTGTTGCCAGTTCTTCTTATTTAAATATGTGTAATGGATAGATAATGTTATCCTGATCCACAATGTACACTGGTGGCCAAAAGTTTGGAATAATGTACAGATTTTGCTTTTATGGAAATAAATTGGTACTTTTATTCACCAAAGTGGCATTCATTTGATCACAATGTATAGTCAGGACATTAATAACATGAAAAATTACAATTACAATTTGAAAAAAATGTTCAGAACTTCTTAAACTACTTCAAAGAGTTCTCATCAAAAAAATCCTCCATGTGCAGCAATGACAGCTTTGCAGATCCTTGGCATTCTAGCTGTCAGTTTATCCAGATACTCAGGCGACATTTCACCCCACGCTTCCTGTAGCACTTGCCATAGATGTGGCTGTCTTGTCGGGCACTTCTCACGCACCTTACAGTCTAGCTGATCCCACAAAAACTCAATGGGGTTAAGATCCATAACACTCTTTTCCAATTATCTGTTGTCCAATGTATGTGTTTCTTTGCCCACTCTAACCTTTTCTTTTTGATTTTCTGTTTCAAAAGAGGCTTTTTCTTTCTTCCCATAAGGCCTGTACCCCTGAGTCTTCTGTTGTACATGAAACTGGTGTTGTGCGGGTAGAATTCAATGAAGCTGTCAGCTGAGGACATGTGAGGCGTCTATTTCTCAAACTACAGACTCTGATGTACTTATCCTCTTGTTTAGTTGTACATCTGGGCCTTCCACATCTCTTTCTGTCCTTGTTAGAGCCAATTCTCCTTTGTCTTTGAAGACTGTAGTGTACACCTTTGTATGAAATCATCAGTTTTTTGGCAATTTCAAACATTGTATAGCCTTCATTCCTCAAAACAATGATTGACTGATGTGTTTCTAGAGAAAGCTGTTTTTGTTATTTTGTTGTTTTTTTTTGCCATTTTTGACCTAATATTGACCTTAAGACATGCCAGTCTATTGCATACTGTGGCAACTCAAAAACAAACACAATGTTAAGCTTCATTAAATGAACCAAATAGCTTTCAGCTGTGTTTGATATAATGACAAGTGATTTTCTAGTACAAATTAGCAATTTAACATGATTATTCAAGGATAAGGTGTTGGAGTGATGGCTGCTGGAAATGGGGCCTGTCTAGATTTGATCAAAAATGACTTTTTTCAAATAGTGATGGTGCTGTTTTTTTTACACCAGTAATGTCCTGACTATACTTTGTGATCAGCTGAATTCCACTTTGGTGTAAAGTACCAATTTCCTTCCGAAACAGCAAAATCTGAACATTGTTCCAAACTTTTGGCCGTCAGTGTAGATGAGGATCAAAATTGTTAGAATTACTTTGTCTTGACAGCATCAGTTAAAATGAGTTTAAAATTATGAAAATATCAGTAATATTTTGCACCGTATTCCATCGTTATTTAGCAAAAGTGTGTTTATGTATTTATTGCTATCATGGATATTCCTATAGTTGTATATTTTCCGGTTCATTTTACAAATTAAACATCCTACTAAAGTATTTGCTGTTTGTTTTGTTAAGAAAACTTCATTTCATGATTACATACACATAAAAATATGCTGTTTAAAATAAAATTTTTAATATTTTATGGAGGGGTCTGTGAAAATGTTGGCATGGCAAATAAAACTCTGACCTACTTACCTGACCAGGCTAACCAAAAAAAAAAAAAAAAAGAATTTTTTATGAGCTTTGATGGTGAGCTAGGGGTAATATATGCTGTGTTTGTTCATTAGGTGTTGGCATTGTTTGAGGATGGGGAGGAGTCAACCACAGCCTTCGTGGAGCCCGTTGTCATCCTGCTCATTCTGGTGGCCAACGCTGTCATTGGAGTATGGCAGGTGGGTGTGTGTGGGCCATCTGTGTGCAACGAGAAACTGAAGGGCCACAAAGAAATTCAGCTAATCATCTAATTCATCATCTCAATGAGAAATGTCTGCACAGAAGAATGAGTCTGCTTGGTGTCGCGCTGTTTAGCGTGACATACAGTACACAACTTCCACTACTCTGACTTCTGTTCCTGAACATTGTTATTAAATAACTGTCAGACTTTCATACATGACATGCAGTTGACATTTATAGAGCAGTAGCAAGGCACAGCAACAGACTACAAACTACTTTCTAAAGTTAGCTAATTAATCCTGTCAAGGCTTTTAGTTGACTGAAACTTTAATTCAGAACGACAACCAATATGATGATGTATGTTATACAGAACTGTGCAAAAGTTTTAGGCACTTGTGAAAAATGTTTCATAGTGAGGATGTCTAAAAAAAAAATTGCCATAAATACTTTTCATTTATCAATTAACATCATACAAAGTCCAGTAAACACAAAAAAGCTAAATAAACATTTGGTGTCACAACCTTTGCCTTCAAAACATCACCAATTCTCCTAGGTACACCTGGACACAGTTTTTCTTGATTGTTGGCAGATAGGATGTTCCAAGCTTCTTGGAGAACTTACGGCTTACGGCCACTGTTCATCTATCTATTAAGGCTGATTTAAGCTTCTGCGTCGAACGTACGGCGTAGGTTCCGCGTAACGCATTGGTTTGCATATTATATATGTGGTTTGCACATCCAAAATGCTAACAATATGTTTCATAAATAAACAAGCAATGCAATCAATGTAATTTCTGGATTCAAAAGTATTTATTAAATTAGCGTAGCATCAAAAATGAGTTCAAAGTATGTGAACATGTTGAAATTTATGTACAGTACATATTATTTATTATACATGTTGCCTGCATTCCAGGCAGAAAATTAGGAAATTGCTGTACGGTTGCTCTTGAGTTGCTTAAATAATAATACATAAATATTTTGGCATACTTCTGACGTTCCATGCTGATAATAACAAGCCTACTCACCTGAGTAACACAAAATGGTTGTTTTAAAGATTACAATGCATATAGGCAATGTGTCAAACTCTTACCAGGTGATTTTTAATTAGCTGTCAAATTAGTAGTGGTTCCGTTTTCATAACTTATGAAATATGATCATTTATTGTACACACACTGTCAAACATACTGTCAAAAAAATGGGAACAAACGATCGGGAAGTTCGGGAGTAGAATACAAAACATTTCACTCACATATCAAATTAATATGAAGTAAAGGCCCGGAGAAAAACAGATAATTTGTGTCGCGTTTCATTTGTAAGTTCATGAAACACAAACAGAATAAAAAATAAAAATAAATCGCAGATGCTCCCTATTGAGACAATTGCTTTAATGGTCACGAGTCCAAATACAATGTAATATAATGCAGAGATATTAAAATAATCTTGGATAAAATGCAACGATACCTCAGATATCCTTGTTATCATCCTGGGGGGCAGTCTCTGGTTAAAGTGGACCAATCACAACTGTTGTGATCTGCATGGATGGAACGCACAGTAAAATTTTGAATAGGTGCACGCAGCCATAGCTACGTGTAGCCTACACCGTAGGTTCGACGTAGAAGTATAAATCGGTCTTTAGTCTCAATTGTTTATGGCTCTTCTTGTAATCCCAGGCTGACTCAATGATGTTTAGATCCAGGCTCTATCTTCTGTAGATAGGTCTCCTTGTTCTTCTATTTGCAAAGGGAATGTTGAAATGTAAAATTGATATTTCCTACTGATACACTAAAAGCAGAATATATAAAATGACTGTTTTAAGACAAATGTTTTTGTGAAAATGTACATATAAAGGGCCTAAGACTTTTGCACAATACTGTATATTTGTACTGTTTCGCTTTTATAGTTAAAAGTTGGGTTGCAGAACATAGTCATGTAACAAAGTGGTAAAACTGGCTAAAACTTTACACAGAAAAGGTTAGTAAGTGATTCTGTCACATTAAATTATGTTTACACACATATTGTTTATGTCTTATGGCTGTACTTTTGAAAAAGTGACAATTTTAACGTTCAAAAATTGGCCCCATTCACTTCCATGGTAAGTGCCTCACTGGAATCCAGATTTTTGTTTTTTTAAAGAAAAAGAGGGTAGAGAAATACATTTTTGTGGTAATCAACATTATGCAACAAATACTGTCGATTGAGCTTAACTTGTATTGAACCCAGAACATTTCTTTAATATTATTTACATCTAATATTGGCCTAGTCATTCTGATGTATTGTGTATTTATGTTTTGTTTTGTGTGGTCTCAGGAGCGAAATGCAGAGAATGCCATCGAGGCTCTGAAAGAGTACGAGCCAGAAATGGGCAAAGTGTACCGCATGAACCGCACAGCCGTCCAGAGAATCAAAGCTCGAGACATTGTACCTGGAGATATTGTGGAGGTTTCTGGTAAGTTCGGACCTGTTTCTGTTTTTTCCAGTTCTCTTTCTCTTTCTCTCACTCTCTCTCTCTTGCTCTCTATATTTTTTTCCAACAAACAATCTCTCTCTGTCCATTTGAAATAAAACATCAAGGACACTCAAATCTGCAGAAAGATGATGTTTGTGGAACAATACAGGGAACAATTCCAACTTTGGATACTCTGGAGATTTAGAGGTTTCTGTTGAACATTTTCCCATGTGGTATGACATAATACACAGGAGAGGTGGCATGGTGCTTATTTCCTCCTAGTCATCACCACCTCTTGATACACCCCCAAAAAAACACAAACACTGGCTGTCATTTTTCCCCATCTTCCCACTGGCTCATGTGTGGCTGCCCAGTGTGCATTTCACCGCAGTTCTTTGCCCTGAACAGGAGCCTTTCAGGTTTCTATGTGTGTGTGTGTGTGTGTGTGTGTGTGTGTGTGTGTGTGAGTGAGAGAATGGGCTCCTTGCCAATAAGTTGAAAGCAGAGCAGGACTATCCCAGGCTCTTACGTAAGTGGCTTTTCTGTGAGTTCAGGGATGCCAAGCAGAGACAACCAGGAAAAATCTGTGTGTACACATGTGTATGTGTGTATTGGTTCTTTGTATAAACCTGAAAGTGACTACAGCACTCTTTTCCTCTCTCACTCTACCTTCATCACACTCACCTCTTGTTGAAATATGCAGCCCTCCTTTTTTTATAAGCTGTCTGTCCCAACTGTTCTCCACCTTGATGTGGCTGCAGGTTTGCCAGTGCCTTACGCACTATCCTTATGAGGACTCTCCATAGACATGATTTTGACAATGGTTTTTATACTGTACAAACTATAGATTCTATCCCCAAACCTACACCTAAACCTAAACAGAAAACTTTCTGCATTTTTACATTTTCAAAAAAACATAGTTTAGTATGTTTTTAAGCGATTTGAATTATGGGGACACTAGAAATGTCCTCATAAACCATATTTATAGCATAATACCCTTGTAATTACCAGTTTGTAACCTAAAAAACAATTCCTCATAAACCACACACACACACACACACACATTTTAAATATTTATTTATATCCACTCGACATAGAAATTCAAAAAGCACATAATTAGTTCAGATGCATGTTTGCGAGAAACTTGCAGGTTACACGTCAGTATTCAATCATTAGCATTAAGGATACAAATAACAGCGCCGCCTCCACACACTGCGACTACCAATAATGGCTGATACAGAACAATATCTGGCCAGCTGTTTGGCCTTCCTTTTGGACATACCTGTAACCTGTAACCCCTTCACTGCAAGCCTGTGTACATGACCTAGACTCCCAAAAATAAAGATTAAGAGTTGACACTTACCCAATGTTGTTAATACACTGAACAAGTGGTTGATATTTAAACGGTTTAGTGGAAAAAGACCTCCTCTAGACTATGGTCAAATGCGCACCCCACTTCCAGCACAAATACTCTCTGTAGCATCGCGTTTACAGTGATGACATCTGGGGTGTTTGCTGTTAAGTTTGAGAATACATCAGGATTTATACACATTTTAAACATGTCAGATTTAACAGAAGAGTATTTAAATATACCAGAAGCAGAGGTTGCACAAGGTATTGTTTTCAGTGAACAAATCTACAATTCTGTCATGTTGGGCAATGTAAAGGCCCTTATATGCTGGACACCCATTTAATACATGACTCAAGGATTCAGTTACTTCATTATTGTGATGTAAACAGCTGGAGACATGTCTGTCTGGAAACCAGATTAGAGAGATTCAGCCTTGTTGGCAAGACTTGTAGTCTTGCTTTTATTGTGAAGCTAATAATTTCCTCATCAATTGCGGAATTTCTCAATATTGAGTGAGAAACTGAGTGATCAGCTGAAGAGAGACATTGCAGTTTCCCCTGCAATTTCAGTCCATTTCAGTGAAGCTTTTGCTGCTGTTTGAACAAGTCTTAATGATGTCTGTGTGCATTAGTCTCTGGAAGCTGGTACAGTGTTCCATTTTGGCTCTGTTGCCCTGACAGAAGCCAATGGGTCAGTTATCAATTCATCTGAGACTTTCAGTGTCTCAGAGGAGGACCGTTTCCACTCCAAACTAACACCTGTCCAGTAGCAAAGATCATTCAGGTCAGGCCAATCAGACCAGACTCCAAAGCCAGCAGAGTGTGTGTCTAGTTTACCACTTGGTTTCTTCTTAAACCCCAAAAAGGTGGATTCAGGCTCTCTAGCAAGTGTGACTTTGCACTGCTTAAGGTCTAAAAACAGTGATGCTCTTGCAAGTTCATGTACAGTTTTGTCATCACTGTTTAGCATAGTCAGCAGATGCGAAAGCCTTGTGATGATGTAACTCCATTCAAAATTAGGTACTCCCAAGCCACCTTCCTGTTGACAGTGGAAAATTATGTCACGTGTGGTATGTGTGTTCAGGCCAATCCACTTTCTTACTACATGCACAGTCTTATCATTCATAGCATGGAGTTGTTTTCTTGGAATGTGGACGTTTGCAAAGAGATGGCGTATTTTTGACAGTGCTACCTAGTGGCAGCGGGGATGAATCAATCAGGTCTATTCACATTGAGTATTCTGCTATTATTTCATCAACCTGCTCCTTCCATTCACCAGCCACATAAAATTTGTGTCCTAGGTATGTATATGTCTCATGTCTAGAGTACACTCGTACAGGTTGATTATTGATTGTTTATCAGACTTTGAGTGATACCATCTATTACCCCCCACTCCTCTCATAAAATACAGCACATTTAGACTCATTCACTCGCAGGCCAGACCATTCCAGAAAAGAGTCTTGCAAAGCATGTTCTTTATGACACTCTCCTGACGTAATGAGAGTTGTGTAATCATCAGCATATCCCTGAACAGGGTCTGGTGAAATCACGTCAGGTGGCACACACTGATACATCCAATTCAGCCACTGGTTAGTAGCCAGCACAAACTTCTTTTGTATTTATGCCTATGTGAATAGGAATTGGGTCTGTAAGTTGTTTACCACAAATGACTTGTATAAATGAGTCCTTATAAATGTCTTTCACAAGATCAATAAACACCTGTGGCAACTGTATCTCTTCCAGTGCTCTGATCATGATGTTATGAGCAAGAGTTCCAAATGCATCACTGAAATCAAGGAAGACAGTATAAAACCTGCTGGACTCATGCTTAAAGTCATCAATTTCAGTCTTAGAACAGAACAAATGTTCATTCATTCCCTGTCTTTTAATGTACGCTTTTCGACCGGGGAAAATAATATTTGCATCCAGCAGCCATGGAAGAACGCGTGCGAGAATACACTTCATGAACACTTTATATATTGTTAGTAATAATTATATGTCTCTACAAGTTGAAGGGTCTTCAGGGATGTTATCTTTCTTGGGGATTTGACACACACACACACACACACACACACACACACACACACACACACCCACACATGCCCACTCTCTTTTGGTGATCCTGCCAACATATATGTAGACACTTAGATAAAAATAGATCTGTTGTCATTTTGTTATGGCCTGACCAACACAGTATCTGTGCATCACACATACACACAGATATAGTAAATGCTATAGACAGGGTCTTGGCTTTAAAGTAATCAGCGTTTGTTTCTTTAAACCTGTACTTATTAACAATCTCCAAGTCTCATCAGGAAAAATTTTTGAATTTTTATCAAATGTCAAATGGATAAATTTGTTGTAATATTATAAGGAGTTTTATTGTATGTCTTGTTTTACTTACCTTGATCTTGCCATGAAAATAGCCATTGATGCTGACATGGCATTAAAAGAATAATAAACAAATAAACTAACGATCTGAAGGAGCTGAAGAGAGGAGTGGAGATGGCATGGAGGAGGGGATGCTCTGCTTTTTGCTATTAGAACAATACCCTGCTGAAAACAAAGAGAAAGATAGGACATGTAATATAAAAATCCTCAAAGTAACACAGCAAGATTCTCAGATTCATGATCAAGAGTGGCTGCATTCATTCAGAAACATAGCAACGGCCACATCGCTGTTTACTTGTGAATGGGAGTATAAGCCAGAGAGTAGAAAATGTCAGAGACAGGGGATGAGAGAGTGTGGGTGGGGGGGTGGGTAGTGAGAGTGAGTGAGTGTACACGAGAAGATGTAGATGTGTGAGGGAGGCAGAGAAGGGAGAGCGGGGCGAGAGTGAGAAAGTGTAAAAGACATATGAGCGAGAGGAAGCGATAAACAGCATCGAGAGAGAGATGGGCAGAACTGAAGATGGAGAAAGGTGAGGGGATAAGATGTCTTAGCATGGCGGTAACAAGCAGCTCTTTGTTAAGGTGCAGAACCTGGTTTTATGCCTTGACAAGCCCACATTCCAGAGGCCAGATTCTCCTCCGCACACACTTACACTGTCAGACAACCCCTGACACCTACAGGGCATGTCACCATGGTAACCAGCCCCCAGACTCCCTCCCATGCTAAGGTCAGACTGACAGACATGTTAAATAGCTACCTTACTTCACTTTCAGTCCAGATTTTTCCAGATCAATCCGAACACATTGAAATACCTTATTTCACCACATTCCATAGTTTCATTAGGATCAGTCCTTCTCATAATACTGTCCTAATAAAGTACAACCCTTACAAAAATCTAGAGTTCTTGCAAACCCCTGCAGCAGACATGCTTCAAATTTGCCACTCATTATTTTCACATTCAAATGAGCTTTGAATCAAACCAGGGCTGGATTAACCATACAGGCATTTGGGCACATGCCCAGGGGCACCACGTCCACAGAGGCACCACGCAATGCAACAGTGACAAAATCACAGCCAATCAAACCATATTTGATGTTTAATATACCCCTTTGTTGAGCAATACTTTGAGCCATTGAGATTTCAATGTGGACAGGGCTACCCAGTACAATGTAAGAAATAGAAACAAAGCAACCAACAGACATGTCTTGTTCCATGTCGCTTGTCACAGTTTGTGCATGTTAAGGGCAAAAACTCTGATTATCTTGAAAAAAAGGTCTATCTTGTCTCTTTGTTGTGTAGCAATGTGTAACATAGTTACTATAGGACTCCAGAACATTTAAATAGACCCTTTTTTATTTTCCTCATCTTGAGGCCTTGAGCACTTCCCAGCCTAAAAACTGAACAAAAATTAGACAAAGTGAATCAGTCCAGTGGGAGAAGAGTAGAGGTGTTTTCACTCTGTAGGTCTGAAGGGGTGGAAATGGCTGGCACTCCATGGATCTTCTTGTAGTTTGCAGTCATGGACAATGGGGAAAAGGGAGATGGCTCTCAGCTCATCTCTTTCAAATCTGTCTGGGTTTATAGCCATCAAAATCTACTAACGAGGTGTAGACACAGTCACACACACATGCTAGTTGTAGCATTTAACAGGTCGTGTTCAGTAAGTGGGAAGTGCTGGCAGGACAGAGGTGTTGTCAACTACATCGTATGAAATATTTCAAAATGTATTCTATCTAACTCCACTGCTTCAATGACATAATCTTGTTGCTAAGCACTATCAAACAAGTGTAAACAAACACACAACAGCCTTAACTTGAAAACCCTTTCACTTTTTCTAGAGGTTGAATTAAAATTCCACATTGGAAAAAGGTTGTGAGAACTATCAATTGGTAACTACAGCAAAAAAATAAAAATAAAAACAATCACCCAAAATAAATGGTAACCAAAAATACGACCCACTCACTCTTCTATAGCCTCACCATTCCCTTCTCCTCACTGTGGAGTCCTTCCTGCATCCACCATCAGTTAGTGGCAATTCCATCGGAACTTTTGGCGCAGACCACCGCCAAGAGAATTGGAGGTCGGAAAATACAGCGTTCAGCCACTCTCTCTTTTTTTGCATGCATGAGTGCTATTGATATTTATAGAATTATTTACACTTTTAATTTCCAGTCAGCCCAGCAGTGTGTCAGCGTTAGGCCAACGTTATGGTTGCGGTGATCACAGTGTCCAAAGTGGAACTTTCCCTAAGCTGTTTTGGAGACTCAAAAATAACATTCCCACTGCACTAGTGGGTGTTTATAAGAAGCCTGAAGATTTGGGAAGAGTTCAGTCATGGCTTTTACAGTTTTCTTTGTGGCTCTGTCACTTGGTGGCTGCCCCTTTCTTCGGGATGAGTAAAAATGAAGCTTCAACTCTGTATGTGTGTTTGAAAAGGAATTCACTTTAGAGGAAAACACTTAAGCCATATCATCATTATTCAGTCTTTACCACAGGCTCTTGGTCAGATTTGATCAGCATTCACAAATATCTTTAACTCACCAACCTCTGTTATTACACCATTTCACATTTACAATAAGGCATGCGTCACCCGTTCTTATCAGGTTTATGCCCGGTGTCCACCCGGTCTATTTTCTGCTATCAGAAGCTTGGCATCTACTGTCATAATGTCTGTGTATATTTAGCTCACTTTGCATTGTTCTTGCTTGGTATGGAGGAAAACTTCATCCGCTCACATTAGCATTTAGATGGGTTCAGTACCCATTCACAGTGAGATGGAGCGGGTGGGAGACACCGCCGTGGGGGAAGAGAGAGAGAGTATGTGCCGCAGGAGTGCAAGGTAGAAGAAAGGAAAAGAGAGGTCTGTTGTTCTGGGAGTGGAATCTGGTTCCTGCCCACCATGCCCTCTCTATCCCACACCCACACGGAGCAGGCCTTGATGGGGTTGTTCTCTCTCTCTGCCGAGACCCCAGGCTGATGTTAGCCATTCCTACAACGTGGGAGGACGAGAGACAGTGTGGCTGAGTTTGAGAAATCATGTCTGATGAGCAGAATAGGAGATAAAGTGTGAAACAGTTATAAAGGAGGGGGATATTTTGCATTATATTGTTATGCAAGATGACAGTGACTAAGAAAATGATTTGCAGAGAGATAGGCCATCAGTATATTGATTCTCCCTTTTGTCCTGTAAAATACCAATAAAGTGATTTGATTTGATTTGATTTGATTTGATTTGATACCTGGTAAGAGGTCATTCAACTCCTTCACAATTTGTTATTTCTACCAGGGTTCCCATGGTCATGGAAAACCTGGAAATGTCAGAGAACTTAGTTCAACCAAAATTGTAAATTGTAGACGTTTTAGTGAATATCACCAGCTGTCTTTTTAATACAATGGCAGTGCACAATGACTCACTTTAAAGCATAAAAAAAGACCCAAAATACTGTATCAAAAAGTAGTACATGTGACTCATGCGTCAAATTCCAAGCTGAAAAATTACTTTAATTTTGGGTTGTTTCTTACCCAAACCTATTGTATGGAAGACTTGAATTATACATGAGCCTCATGGACCAACTCTTGGATCCTTTTTAAGCTTCAAAGTAAGACAACATGAAGATTATGACAGAATGTTCATTTTTGATGAACAGTTCCTTTAAAATTGTGATTTCCAGGCTTGGAAAATTCATGGAAATTAATTAAATCTCAAAAAGCCATGGAAATTGCTATTGTAAATGTACGGTAGATCTTTTTAGTTATGCTCAGCTCTAAAATATTTCATTGGCTAGAAATAGCTTTTTGTAAGTGCGGTCTTCATAAAATCATTTTTGAAAATCCTTATCCAGTAATCATAAGTATAATGGAAATGAATTGGTAAAAAATGGGAACTTTCTCTACACTATCAGACCTCTCATGCAGTGTTTTTCTAACAGATAGTGTGTAATATACTAATGGGAAGTGTGTCTGCTCTTTTCCATGCCTTGCTGCCCCCAGGCAGCTCCAGCTAAGGCTTGGGGTTTAAATGGAATATAATTATGATGATGCTGAAGGGTCACTAATTGCTACAAAATGTCTGTTTAGTGCCCTTGCTGCCTCTTTGTCCTGGCTCAGGAGCTGTTTTACAGTGGGTAAAGGGGATGAGTCTCACTGACACACCAAGCAGGACTGTTAATAGACCCACACAGTGTCTGCAACCTTATTTTCTGTGGAATGGATTTAAATATAGTAAAATGTGTAATAAAGTCGAGAGCACTACAGTATTATCACTTTTAGCTAAAAACATTATCAAATTAACCAATTTATTTATTAATAAAAAACATGCAAAGGGGCAGGGAAAACAGGACTTTGTGCATTTGGATTATGCAAAAATCTGCAGAGCTTTCTATGGAACAATGTGGGCTCAGATTCCATGCAGGCCTAGTTATTGAGCATTACATGTGTATACCATGCCATTGTTCACAAATAGATTGGGAAAAGTGATGTTTAGTGCAGTTTTCAGAAAGAGCCTAATTTCTGGTTCTTGCTGATTTTTAATAAGCTAGACTTTAGATTCTGATTTGCTGTATAATTCTGAGTATGAGCTGTGAATACACAAGCAGATCATGTTTGTCACTGCAGCTTGTGTGATGGGTGTATATAAAAAAAACAAGCTACTACAGAATATGTACTGTACAAAGCCTAAATGGTTTCAAGAACTCAAAACCCAGTTGAAAACAATAACTGACTCTGTCTCATCCAACTGCCTGGGCTTTTCCCACCTCATGTTTTTGTTACTTTTGTGATATAAACACGTTTTTTTTCCTGGTAATGTAGTGGATGAACCCAATGTTGATCACTCGTTGTGTTCCCATCAGCCGGATATTGACCAGTGTTCTAGTGTTCCTAGTCTTTGAGTTACTGTAGTCTCACTACTGCTCTTTCTCTCTCTCTCTCTCTGCTTCAGTCACTTTTTCACTGTGCTTCAGGCTTTGTGTCCAAGTAGCTTGACCTCAGTCTATTGTAAATAAGTGTTTACCTGGAAAACAAGAGGTCAAGAACAGCCTTAAATGAATGCTGTCCAGTGCATGGACATGACTGAATTGTCTTATTACCTGTTTATGATTGCAGTTATAACCACAGGCATCTGTACTACTCACCTTTTCTTTTCTGTCTCGCATTCATCAGTAAGGTAGGAGTGCCTTTGCCTGCATTTTGATAAAATAACTACTGCCCCATTTTGTTTTCAAGTTGGGGACAAGGTGCCAGCAGATATCAGACTCACTTCAATCAAATCCACCACCTTAAGAGTGGATCAGTCCATCCTCACAGGTACAGTGGACTTCTTAGATGAGAAGTAAAAAAATAAAATAAAAATCTATCCATTTCTCAATGTCACTTAATTTAAAACTGCCTGTGTGTTTTTTAGGGGAGTCTGTGTCTGTTATCAAACACACTGATCCTGTGCCAGACCCTCGAGCTGTCAATCAAGATAAGAAGAACATGCTGTTTTCTGTAAGCACTTTACTTACTGTTTTAGAGCAGAACTATACTTCTCATTTGCATACTACATAAGCGATAAGTTACTTCATGTACATTTTCAATGTACCCTCCACTTAGCTTTACATCAGTGAATGTATAATAGAACAATCACTTTTCTTCTTTATGTCTTTATTTCATTATTTTCTTTCTTTGTATTTCTAGTTTGGTGAATGTCTTTAGACTGTTGGATAAATACATCTTATGTGTTCTGTTCTTGCACTTAGTCTAAATATACTCTTCCTGTCTCTGTTTATTTGTCATCATTCAATCCCTCTGAGCAGAAATGCCCTTTTTCACTCTCAGTCCACTTAGATTGCATTAACATCTTCTGGGAATAGGGAACACCTCAGATGTCATTATTGATCTAGTGAGTGATTGTTAAGGCTGCATGATTATGACAAAAATAATAATTGTCAATTATTGCCCTTAATATTGTATCACGATTATTATTGTCGATTAAAAGATTAAATTACAGTGACGTCACAAAGTAGGCGACCATGCGGTTCTTCAGAGTAGCAGATTTCAATGGTGCGCTCCAGTTTCTTTTAAGCATTAAATATTGTAATAATGTTTGGTAATTTTAAGCCTAATAAAGTTATTTTAAATGGATATCTGTGCTATAGAAGAAATTAAATTAAATTATTGCTAAATTACTGCTTAAATTTTTGGTTGTACAGTAAATATTATGACATGTTCAATATTCAAACGTATTAATAGCCGATTTAAATTGACCAAGTTACTTACTGCGTTCAGTAAGCTCTGTGGTGGCGAGACAGGTGACTATTCATCCCTTTAGATCTTCAGTGGTGATCTTGTTCATGTAAGATCATCATTAGATCATATTTGGCCTCAGCAGTTGCACTTTTGAAATTAAAAACAGCCATTTGCGATCTAAGTTTGTGCAATTCGTTAAAATTTTAAATCTACAGATGCGATAACAATGACGGTGATTCCTGAAAAATGCCATATTCTTTATGTTGACTACACCTCCAAAACAAGCTTAGAACAGTTAAGCTGAATTACATAATAAGTATTTTGAACAAATCAAATTCACATTGACCTAATTATTAACATGACAAAACTAAACATTTATAAAAAAAAATTATGAATTGTACACAGAAATTGAGCAACATGACAAACCCTCCCATTACAATGACTGCTGTCACTGCAGGTTTATACTGTTTGAGCCCTGCAGTTCAGCAGGAGCTCACTGATGCTCCACACAGAATTCTGCACTCTCTGGAATGCTCTCATTAAAAACAAAGCTTCATAATCAACATGATAAATCAATTATTTACACCACGTCTATGCCTCGATTAGAACGGGAGCATTCCAGTTTTGTTGCGTTGCTCATTTGCAGTGCGTTTACCATCTGCGTTGCAAGCGAGCGGCACAGTATGCAATGAATTCAGACTAATTCCAAAGTGCTTTTCAATTTCGTTCTACAGCTTCTTTTCAAGTGTCAGGGGATGTTTCTTCAGTATTAATTTTGGTGTGCCACAGTGAACAGAGGTGAAACATACTGTAAAGCAAGCATCTGGGCATCAGACTTTTTAAAACTTGCGCACTAGGATCAGTTGTCATTACTTATAGGTTGGTGGACTAATTAAAGCATCTTTGATTGGTCATTGCCATTTCATTGTAAAACGGACATGGTCTGAGATTGGTCAACCAGTTAACACTGAACCGCTGCAAAAACACATTGTAAATACAAACCATTGATGAACAGGAGTAGACATAAGTTGAATGCTTTAATTGTCAATTTTCATGATTGCATAATCGTGGCAGCCGTAGTCATAATCCTAAACATCAGAGTTAATATCGTCTGCCTCTGTCGTCTTCTTTGGCCACTTATAACAAATTCTACTTGGCTGATGTGCTTTTAAAATGCAGCTTTACACATTTTCCAACACATCATGGTAATGAAAGATGTAGTCTTGCATTAGGGGAAAATGTCCCTAATGACATTATGGCCAAGTAAGTTACACTCCACATAAGTCAATGGATTTTCCAAGCTACATTTTATAAAATTATACGGGACAAACAAGGAACCTCTGATGCTGTTGTTGTTTCCATACAAGCCTGTAAAGAGATCAGAAAAAGTGTAAATGTAGATTTGAAAGGTCTTATGGTGGCTTTGTTCCGTGTACTCATACATACAAATGTTAATGTATTCATGTGCTCATCTTTTCCAAAAGGGCACAAACATTGCTGCGGGTCGGGCGATCGGTGTGGTTGTCTCCACTGGCGTTTCCACCGAAATCGGAAAGATCCGTAATCAGATGGCAGCCACCGAACAAGAAAAGACTCCGCTGCAGCAGAAGCTGGATGAGTTCAGCCAACAGCTCTCGAAGGTCATCTCCCTCATCTGCATTGCCGTTTGGGTCATTAACATCGGCCATTTTGCCGACCCTGTCCATGGTGGCTCCTGGATCAGAGGTGCCATCTACTACTTCAAGATAGCTGTGGCCTTGGCTGTGGCGGCTATACCAGAAGGTCTGCCGGCTGTTATCACCACCTGCCTGGCGCTGGGCACCCGTCGCATGGCCAAGAAAAATGCCATTGTCCGTTCACTGCCTTCGGTTGAGACACTGGGATGCACCTCCGTTATCTGCTCTGACAAGACGGGAACCCTGACGACCAACCAGATGTCTGTCTGCAGGGTGAGTGATGCTGCTGTCTGTGCCAGACGCAGAGATTGGTGTCTCATTCAGTGTCAGAACTGATGTCTGCAGGCAGATCTTGATTTTATGTCTAGGCTGATGACAGCTTCATTTTTCATCCTCAGTCTTTTGCTGACATATTGTCTTATGTGAGCTTAATTGTTTTTCTTTTGATACGTAACTTAAAACAGCTAATTTTTTTTAACTTTTTGGGCAAGACCTCTTTTTTTATTTGTACATTCACATGAGGTGATTTATTTTCTACTGCAACCGGAGCCAAAGTGTATGTTCGACTGTCATCAAGTCAGTGAACTCCAATTTTGGAGTTTGTTTTAAGAGTCTGTTCTATTTTCAAGCCAAAATTTGATTTGTGATGGATTCGCTTGAAGAATTACCCCCTTTTTAAAGAGACCTTTCAGGCCAGAGAGTTTCTGAAGCACCGGCAGATGGGGTGTTACGGTAGTGTTAACCATCAGAGCAGGTTTTTGATGCTGTTCCAGGGCCACTCATACAGAGCTGAGTGATGCAATGGCTGCAGCTTCTCTGACTGCCATATGGAAGACCAGAGAAACATGTCAGGCAGAACATGAGGTGAGATAGAGTTAGAAATACCAAACTGGTCAAATGCCAAATATCAATCCAGAGCTGGTTCAAAGGCAGTGTACACAATTATAGTGGCACTTTGAAACTAGACTTTCACATTTTCTGGAGAAAATGAGTGTGGTTCTTGCCTGTGCAAAAGTCATTGCTTCAGTGCTGTGGTGTTCTAAGTGGTGGCCAGGGCATTACTAGGTGGTTGATCAAAGTCCCAAGTCATAAAAGGCCATCCCCAAGTCTTTTTGATATTCAGTTCCCCAAATATGGCTCAGAGCCCTCTTTCAGTGTACAGTAAGTCTATGGTATTTTTTCCACACATTTTTTTCTTGTCTTAGAAGTGAAAATTTGAGCTAGGGTTTTATTCACAAGAAGACTTTCTAGGCTGTTTTATGAAGCCAACATTACAGACAAAGAGCAACAAAGTGAGACATGGGGTTGCAACTTTGTTTCAACCCCACTGAAGCCATTATCTTTCTTGCCTGTTTAGTTATCTTCTTACTCACCTGTACCTGTAAACTAAAGCTCAGTACCTACCTGTAGTGTTCCCAGTATTACCTATCAGTATAGACTTTATTCACAATAGAGCCATCTTTCCCTTTTTTAATGGGAATTACAACGAGGCTGTGAGGGATAGACTAGACTTATCATCTTTTCAATGGCACGAATTGTATAAAGCTGTATAAAGCTCCCAGATCACATCTGATTTTCCACAACTCATGTTGTCTGGAGGTCTTTGTATACTCAATGTTCTTAGACAGATATTTTATCAATGTTTTGTCTGTGGAACGATCCAAAAACACTTTAAACTGCAGTACAGCGCACTGAAGAGACTGTAAGTCTATCAAAGATGGCACTAACGTGAATATGGTCTATTGCCTACATGTAAACAGTTGGTTTGTGTATCATCTCTTATCTATCTAGTTGACCATGACAAACCCATAAGCACTACCACTGAATTGTGGGCTTGTTTTCCATAGAATTTCTTCCATTCCTCCCACTGTCACATCTTTATGTTCTCTTTAGAGAGAAAAGCAAGCACCCATGTTTGTGTTGACACTGCCCTGCCGTCTGTGGCCAGATACACATGCAATACACAGTAAGCTAACTCCGTCAGAATAAACAATTATATCAGCATTTTTGATGACTTTTCCACTTATGTTTTAAGGTGATGTAATCATCATTTCAGCCCCATCACTCTGGCCAAGAGACTCTTGAACATCCCAGAGTGGTCATGTTCAATGCGTTAGTCATTAGTGTTGGGCCTCATGTATTCAGATAGAAGACAAAGGCAGGCCTAACAGTCATAAAAACATAACTCAAGCCCCCACCTTCTAAGTCGTAAATTTTACTGATAAAAATCGCGCCAAAATCAAACTACGGGGGTCCAAAACAGACTACAAATCCATGAAGCCTTGCTCACTAAAGGATCGAATTCTCAACTCCTATTGGATGAGGCACACAACAGAACGTCCCTCAAACATGACATCATCAGGAGTTCAAATAATTCTGAAATGCTTCCAGAATTCACTTCCAGCGACTTCGTTCATCGAATATAGACGTAGCTTTTTGCTGCTCTCAGGTGCAACCTCGTGGCATAAGGAAGTAATGTCCGACTTGAAACTGTAGCCATACAATCTCCATCTCGCTGGACGAGTTGAGATTACTCTAACGGATCCGAAGGAGACCGCCGAGCAATTCGCAGCTTCATCTGTTTGCCTACAGAAGTGAAGAGATTAAAGATTTCTCTTCCATCTTCAATCAAGTCGACATTTCTGAGTTCTCCGCCATCCCGCCGAAAATCAGCAGCCGTACCGCCCGCCAACAGAGCGAGGAAACGGCCTCCCGTCATCACCCGAGCCTCAAGGAACCGGGTCAAAGTTAAAGGACGGAGGAAAACACATTCTACCTGTGTCCTCATGCGATTCAAGTAAGAGGTTACGTCTGGGCAGAGATAGAATATTATAGCGTGTTATTCTTGTGTTTCAAGGTTTTTGCTTGTACAGTTTACGGACCGCCATGTCCGCTCATTATTAATACACAGGGTATTAATTATCACAAATTTGTTTTGCTGTACTGTGGTCCAACCAAGTTGGATTGTGCAAATTTCGCCATTGCGGGTGAAACAGAAACTGAGTTCATCCATTAAAGAGTCAAATAACGCAGGACTTTTACGAGCCCCTCTCGTAAAACCGCGTCTCTGAGTGATGAGCACAGCTGCTTTCTCTCCCGCTATCGCGAAATCAGTTTAAGGCTGTCACTTAATCGTCTCATCTCTCTCTCTCTCTCTCTCTTACTAATCACACACACACACACACACACACACACACACTACACACACACACACACACACACACACACACTGTCACACACACCTTATGTGTTATAGGATTATATTATTTCCATATCTAATCATATCACTGTTTAATTTGTAGTTGTAAATCGGAAGTTTATTGACTGCATTGTATTAATTATTAATTGATATTACTGCATAAATAAACTTTGTTTATATTACAAAGAGAAGTATTTTGGTTTGTTTTGCATACGCCTGTGTCATGCTGACGGGATGTCAGTGCTCGGATTCAAACCTTCATTCATTGTTTTTTTTTTTTCCGAAAATCGATATTCTTCGGATGCCGATTTTCCTAAGAAAACAATCTAATATTGAGACTGTTTTACTATTCGGTTATTAGTCCCTGATTTCAGGGTGGTGCCCCGTCAATGTTAATCCTTATTAATATTCTATTGATTTTTGATAATTGACAATTTTCTTTGATGATTGTTGAGTTTGAATGATCAATAAGCTAGTGTTAATTTTAATTAATGTTTCATCGATGTTAACAATTAACAATTATCTTTGATAATTGTTGCTTTAAAGGATTAAAAAAAGCTAACATTGATTCTCATCAATGTTCTATTGATTTTAATAATTAATAATTATCTTTGATAATTATTAATTATTGCTAATAACCAAACTTGCTCCTAAACATAGCACACTACATTTACTGGAGCCCCATATGAGGTTTTAATGAGTTAGATTCAATTAATTAATTTAAATATTTATTAATAACTACAGAAATAATTATTAATTATTTCTGATAGTAACACTGATCTAAACAACCAGTAAAGCCCTTCAAGTACCTAAAGTTTCTTTGATATGCCAGACAGATAATCTCTTAAAGGTACCCTTGAACAGCAATGTAGTGTTGTGGTTCCTTTAATGTTGTACCAAAGAGCCAGGACATGTAGTCCTCCTTGTGTAAATCAGTCCACTAGTCACTCAAGTTGTATGCGTGTGTATGTATGCAGTAAAAAAATCCTCAAAACTTGTACAGACAGGTCAGCAGGGCTCAACTGCAACATCTTTCCCGTTATGTTGCTGCACATAAGAGTCTTCTGCCACTGTAGACGTGGCTCCATCGAGACTACAAGCTTTTTGTCAGACCCATCAGCTAGACCCAAACCTGTTTACAGTCACACAAGACCTGGTTCTAAGTTCAGGCCTTTATATATCTTTTTATAATTGAAAATTTGTTTCAATGCATTTTGTAAAGCAGAGAGCAGGAAAAGCTTGAATAATGAATTCTTTGTTTTCTTTCTATGGTCTGCTTCTTCCACCCTTTTATTCATTTATCAGTCTCCTTGCATCTCTCGCTTCAGGTCTTGTGACCTTTATGATTTCAATTGAAAAATTTTGATTGTAATATTGTAGTCACATAACAGGTTTTTTTTTTTTTTGCTGTTGTTTCCAGAACACTTTTTATATAAAACAGTCCCTAGCATTTCCATTGTCATCTTTGCCATTGTTTTCAGTGTTTGTAAAGAACGTTGGTCTTTGTATGTTTGTGTCTATATGTGTGGGCGTGTGTGTGTTTTGCTGAGTTTAATCATGTTTCATGGCGTGGGGATGTTGTATCCCTTGTTGAAATACCCCAGGGCACGTGTATATGTGTGTGTGCTGGGATATGTGTGTCTGCCCGAAATTTCTACTGTGTTTAACAGCAGGGAGTTCCCTATGTGCTAAAGCTGCTTAATCCCCCGCAAGTGCCAGGAACCTTTCGGAAAGAGTCCCACTGCGACGTGGTAAATATTTGCTCACTCTGTGCCCTCCACACTGATCCCAGACCTGCACAGATCTCAAACATTATGGTGAGCAATGTAGTCACACCAGGACATTTAATTTTTTCAAAGCTGCACTACGTAACTTTGTGCTCTCTAGCGACATCTGTGGTTAAAACTTAATTGCAAGCAATTTGCAGAAGAACACTAAACGTGATTGGTGTTTCAGGACTGCTCTTCTGTCGGATGAATCTCATGATATGAGCTTTGCCTGTGTGTGATCATGACTGGAGATATTCAGAGCCGGAGTCATAACGTGCTCTTCATGTTGATATATTGTTATACGATTAAACATTTAAAACTGAAATATGACTTGCTTTGATGAAGATAAACAACACACGTATTCACATATTTTGAATGAATGAATTTTACACAGCGCTTTTCTGACACTGCACAAAAGCACTTTTACATAGAGAACAAGGGACACAATCACCTCAATCACTACCAGTATATTTTAATATAATTTCCAAGTGTTTATCTACTATTAATGTTTTTATTGCATTACACTTATCAATTTAAGAGGTGATACTCATGATATGGCTGGTGATATGGATGATACGAGTTCAGTGGAAGACATGATTATTTTTATATTATATTGTACAACCTCACTTGATAATGCAAGTGAAACGTAATACTAAAATAGTATGTCTATGAATGCACACAATAACACCG
Source organism: Myxocyprinus asiaticus (assembly GCF_019703515.2). Classification (NCBI taxonomy): domain Eukaryota; kingdom Metazoa; phylum Chordata; class Actinopteri; order Cypriniformes; family Catostomidae; genus Myxocyprinus; species Myxocyprinus asiaticus. The sequence continues at coordinate 38,961,572 of NC_059347.1, read as the reverse complement.
TAAACTAAAAACATAAAACGAGGATTCAGTAATGATGGGAATAAAATATACTTTATTAAACATGAAAATAATATGCTTAAAAATGCAATATAACAGTTAACAGTCAACATATCCAAGCATTAAAGCAGGTAAACAACTTCACCAAACAGATAACAGATAAACATCCATCCAGACTGTTGCGATGCTGTCCGAAACATTGTGAGTGTGACTGAACTGAACTGTAGTTTTTTCTTCTTTTTAACGGCTACTCTCAATCTAAAACAGTGCATTACCACCATCTACTGTTTATATGGGAACGAGACAGCCAGCTCTTCTTTCCTATGTTCACAGATATTACGTAATGACACAAGGATGTACGTCATAAGCCAACAATTTCACACCAAATCGTACCCGACAGCTCAAAATACAAATAATTTATATAGGCTTACCTTACTGAATCGGGGTAAGGTAAGAACATTGTTTTCAACACTGAATGTTTATGTACTCAACCAATAATTGCAATTTGTTCATTTTTAACCAACATTTTTTTACATAGTGCAACTTTAACTCTGCACTTCAGCACTGATGAGGATTTCCCAAATTAAACCTGGTCTTAAACGTATGTACCCTGTCAGTGGTTACCCTTAATTAACCCTATAACACCATGCATATCCTCCTTGATAGATGATTTTCTAAACTCGCTACATCATCAACATGATCAGAACTTTAATAGAAAAATCACTTGAATGTACTAGATGTCTATTGCCTCCTGGTGGAAGTTTTCATGCTCTTCTGGAAGTAGAAGACCTTGTAATATCATTTCCAAAATGGCTGCCTGCATATTGTGAAACACATGCATTTTTGCTGTGAAATATTTACTGATTTAGATATAGTAAAAGTAATAATAATGTTTGTATTGGTGCTGATATTTTAAAATGAGTATTTGTTTTCACAATTTTCAAAATAATTTTATACAATTTACATTGAATTCACATTATTTATCTATAATTCACATTGAAATGCATGAATCAAATATAATAACAGGCTTTTCAGGTATATCTCTCAATCATCGTTACTTTTCATTCATGCCCACAAACAGAGCTTTGAAAATACTGACTTGAAAATGTTATAAAATATATTTGAACTGCTAAATTGTCCTTGAGTGGCCCAGCCAAAGCCCAGACTTGAACCCAATCGAACATCTCTGGAGGACCTGAAAATGGCTGTCCACCGATGGTCCCCATACTACCTGACAGAGCTTGAATTGATCTGCAGAGAAGAATGGCAGAAAATCCCCAAATCCAGGTGCGCAAAGCTTGTCGCATCATACCCAAAAAGATTTGAGACTGTAATCGCTGCCAAAGGTGCTTCAACTAAGTACTGAGTTAAGGGTCTGAATACTTAGGTCCATGTTATTTTTCAGTTTTTTTCTTTTCAATAAATTTGCAAAGTTATCAAAAATCTGTTTATATATATATATATAGAGGGAGGGTTACTTTTGAAATGTATTCCACTACAGAATACATGCTGTAAAATGTAATTTGTAACTTATTTCATTAGATTACTCAAGGTCAGTAACATATTCTAAATACTTTGGATTACTTCTTCAGCACTGGTAGATTTTTTCACTTGTTTTGACTATAAAAACTCTGCCAGTACAGTAAGACAAAATGCACGTTAAAAATACATTCTCTGAAAAACCTAAATATCTTATGCAGTGTTGTTTCTAAAACAAGATAACTCAAATTGATCTTGTTTTAAGGATTTCTAGATATTTTTACAGGAAAACAATACAAAAATGATTATCAAGAATATGATTTTTGCCCTAATATCAAAGGTCTTACTAGAAAAAAAGAAATTGTGATCCAACGTGAGTTTTCTTGATAAAAAAAAATATGATCGTGCCTGGTAACATTTGCATGTAAAATGGCTAGAAATAGCATTTCTGCTCCAAACTTATTTCAAACTTCTCTGTCTGCTCGTATGAATGTAACACATCATAAGAAAGTGTTTCACCGCTGTTCAAATGCACTTTGGATCGCATCATTTATATGTATAATTGTTTTCCATCTGAAAGGACTAAATATTAAATGAAACAAATGACAATAAATTGAAAAGTAATATACTTGACACTAAGCCATTTTTAGTAGAGCAGGTGGATTTTCTTGGTCCTCACCTCACCTTTCGGTTGTTAAGGCTACAGTACAGTGGGCAGACTGGAGGCTTATTGTAGGTCACACAAATACACAATGGAGAAATACCTATCTAATCTAACACATTTTGAAAGATTGTGTGCATAGGCCCTACTAAATTTAGTGAGATTGAAACAAGTGGAAAAATTCTGCAAATTGAAGAAAACCAAATACACACTTAAAATAGAATGCACTCTCTTAGAATAAGTTTTACACAAGTTTGCTTTTCAGGTGTATTTACATTGTTTTATGATTGTTTAGATATTTTACTTGAAAACAAGAGAGATACTGATTAAGAATAAGATTATTTGCAGTGTAGATATATATTTTCCACTTTCAAGCTTACATTTACTGTATTACATATTTAATATGACCTTCTCAAGGCAATTCATTTAATCTAGGTTAAATTAAGCTTGGTTTTGCCTGCTTCTAATTGTCCAGGGCAGGCTGTGCTTTTGTTTCTGTTATCTTTAAAAAAAAAAAAAAAAATTCTTTCCAACCTCTTTCCATCATCCCTCCGCCTTCCGAGTCTCACCCAGCAAGGGATTCCCACCTGACATCCCTAATTCCCTTCATATTTTTGTACTCTCTATAATTTCTATGCCATTCACGCTCTTCTTTGTATTTGCTGCAGCTTGATCTAGGAATGCCACAGGTAGCAGACGTGCGTCTTTATAAAAACCTATTGTGTACCACGCACTCTCACATGTTGAAGACTTTGTTTTGTTTTTCTTTGTGTCTTATGTGTCAAAGAACTCATTAGTCCTTAATGTGATGTACTTTACCTTTAATATTCGTAGACAATTTGTCATGTTACCAGGGTTGGAAGCAACCTTACTTTTATAATTTAATAATTTCCTTTTTTAATTTTCAAATGTTTAGTATTTTTTTTTTTTTTTTTTTTTTTTAGTATATTCAGTTTTTGTTTTGTTTTTTGTTTTTAGGGAAAAAGCCTATTTAGGGACCTGAGATGCAAATTAACATGTGCTATAATCTCTATGTACTATGTGTCTTTTTTGTGCTGAAATCATGTTTTTGTACTGTCCCTATACAAATAAATAAATACAAAATAAAAAAGTTGTGAAACAAAGCTTGTAAGCATTACAAGGCCAATATAGCTTTGACCTACAGTTCAGTTTAGAAGCAGTATTACAGCTACAGCGTAACAGTACATGGTGTCTGTTTGAATATTTTGTATTTTTTGCAGTCTTGCTGCTGATTTAGCCATCTCTAGTGCCTCTGATGGCACAATTCCTTGTTGCTAATTTTCCATCAATTCCCATCCTTCACTCTCTGTGGGGAGCAGGTAAAAATGTCAGCCTCTGCCTGAAGCAAGGTGACACAATTCTGCACGTAAAAGCCCCTAAATTAAAGAGATAGACATTTAGCATTTAAGGCAAAAACAATTTTTACATTGAGCTTGTGGAAATGTGCACCTAAAGGATGAAGATTCTGTTAAACCTCCTGTGCCTCATAATGTTAAGTACTCAAACTGTGTTATGCAGATAGGCTTATCTTAGGGAAAAACAAGATGATTATCCTGGCTTGGAATTAGAGCTGTCACTGTTGCAGTGTTGTCCAGCATTACCTCAGCCACATGATGTGTCCCTGTTGAGATTGGACATCATCCAGGTGTCACTGTTGCTAATGCGGAAGTTACTGCTAAATCAGGAGAAGTTAGGTGTAGTTAGGTGTAGGTGCCTAAAATCCTTTTCCACTCATCACTACTTATCTCTGCATGCTACCCTGTTCCTTGGCATCTGTTGCTATAACAACATATAGCAACATTGTTCCTTGGGTTGGAGTTTTTGCCATTCGATAATTTTGTGTGAGAAAAAAGCAGAAATTTAAGTTATGTCCTAGCAGAGTAAACCACAGGTGTAGTTCATCACAGTAACAAGGGGCACATGTTCCATTAACATTTGACAACCAGAAAATGTCCAAATACCTTTGTCTTAATTTTAACTTAACTTAATAGTCTAATATATATATTTTTTATCATAAAAAAAACAAAACAAAAAAAAAACTCTTTTTGTGAAATGCTTTACTTTTTATAAATATTTAAATAAATGCCTTTTTTGTTATTTAATGCAGTAACCTCCCACATTAAGTGTGGCTTAAGTGTCCAAATGCTTTCTGGTTCCACTGTATTTCTTTGTGATTGATGTGTGTTTGAATTCTGTGGGAGCTATGCAGGCCTACAAAAAGTTAAAGATGACATTACAAGTGAACAGAGATTTTTCATTAAATAAAGATTTCAGAACCAAGCATTCAGAGGTCTGAATATATACTATGATACTGGTCAAGCAACTGGTTTTTATTTTCCTCAGCGCTAGTTGACAAAATCTGTTTGCATGTTGTGACTGTGGAAATCGAGTGGCACAGATTCCTGTGTGATGGAAATGTTCAGGAGATCCTGCTTCTTGCATTTAAAACTTAGAAAAGTTAGCCTTCTTTTCAAACTATTCAAGAAGTCATCTTGATTCATGAAGTATAATGTTCCCAAAATATTTCAATAATATTAATAATGTTGACATCATAGTTTATAAAGAAATAAGTACTCCATATTGGTGCTTGTGCACAGTGTGGGTTGAAAGGGGCTGATTAGTTGTAGCAGTAAGCCATACCTGCACAATTATGCTGACAAAAGCCTGTTTCTCCATTGACGGTCATTTCAGTATATCTGTTTACTCAGACAAAATAATTTTTTGCATGCAACTTTTAAATGGCAGGTATTACATTATATTTAAGTAGATGTTTCAGAAGTGCCCCCTTTTTTTGGTGGCCGGCTATTTATATGTGCGAATTTTAAAGCATCAGTTTTCCTTTCATCAGCAAATCAGTGTTGTCAGGACTAATCACTCCAGATTAATTAGTCACATGACAAATGAGTGCCTGTGAACCTATGGTAGCATACAGATTGCACACTTCTGGGGCTGCTTGAGCCAGCCAAGCAACTGCCACTGAGATGAATGGGAAGGCTAATGGATACATCTACCCTGGTATGATAGACTTCCTTGGTTGGATGCAAAAAAACGGCTAGTTACTCTGGTGATTCAAGAATTACTTTATAAAGATGTATTTTTTGCCTAAGAGACTGTTCATTCCCGTATAGCAAACTAACTCTGTAATTAAATTTGTTTTAAGGGCTTTGGGGCATGATCCTGCCCTCTGATTGCTGCCACCTGCAGATCGCTTTGTGTTTTCCACAATTAACTGGCATCTGTTTTAAACAAGAAGTAGGAGTTTTAGGGTTTGTTGTCATTATATTGTCATAGGAACGAGGTTGTAAAATTGGCTACAACTTTACACAGAAAAGGTTAGTAAGTGATTTTATCACACTAAAATCATATTTACTTGCATATTGTTAGTATCTTGTGCAGGGCTCAACACTAAGGATTTTTTCTACTGGCCTGGTCAGGCCATTGGTTCAGATTTTTACTTGTCCTGCCAAAATTTTCATTGACCTAAAAAAAAAAAAAGAAAGAAAGAAATAGCTGTTTTTACCATAATGGCTTTAAAAAAATTGTCTGAAGCTAATTTATTTGTGCATACAGCTCTGGAAAAAATAAGAGACCACTGCAAAATTATCAGTTTCTGTGGATTCACTATTTATAGCTGTGTTTGAGTAAAGTGAACATTTTTGTTTTATTCTATAAAGTACTGACAGCATTACTCCCAAATTCCAAATAAAAATATTGTCATTTAGAGCACTTATTTGCAGAAAATGCCAACTGGTCAAAATAACAAAAAAAGAAGCAGTTTTTTTCAGACCTCTAATAATAATAAAAGAAAACAAGTTCATATTAATTTTTAAACAACACAATACTAATGTTATAACTTAGGAGGAGTTCAGAGATCAATATTTGGTGGAATAACCCTGATTTTCAATCACAGCTTTCATGCTTCTTGGCATGCTCTCTACCAGTCTTTTACATTGCTGTTGGGTGAATTTATGTCACTCCTGGCACAAAAACTCAAGCAGCTTGGCTTTGTTTGATGGCTTGTGGCCATCCTCTTGATCACATTCAAGAGGTTTTCAATGGGGTTCAGGTCTGGAGATTGGGCTGGCCATGACAGGGTCTTGATCCGGTGGTCCACGAATCAAGCCATGTACATAGTTATCCTGGAAGAAAACTTACTTCCTTCTGCTCTGACAATGTTCCCCAACTCTGAGGATTGTTTTTTCCAGCAGGACAATGCTCCATGTCTCATAGCCAGGTCAATCAAGGTGTGGATGGAGGACCTTCGGATCAAGACCCTGTCATGGCCAGCCCAATCTCCAGACCTGAACCCCATTGAAAACCTCTTGAATGTGATCAAGAGGAAGATGGATGTTCACAAGCCATCAAACAAAGCCGAGCTGCTTGAATTTTTGCGCTGGAGTGGCATAAAATCACCCAACAGCAATGTGAAAGACTGGTAGAGAGCATGCCAAGATGCATGAAAGCTGTGATTGAAAATCAGGGTTATTCCACCAAATATTGATCTCTGAACTCTTCCTAAGTTAAAACATTAGTTTCTTGTTGTTTAAAAATTATTATGAACTTGTTTTCTTTGCATTATTCGAGGTCTGAAAACACTGCATCTGTTTTATTTTGACCAGTTGTCATTTTCTGCAAATAAATGCTCTAAATGACAGTATTTTATTTGGAATTTGGGAGAAATGTTGTAAGCATTTTATAGAGTAAAACAAAAATGTTCATTTTACTCAAACACATAGCTATAAATTGTAAATCCACAGAAACTGATAAGTTTGCAGTGGTCTCTTAATTTTTTTCAGAGCTGTATATATTACGTTTCTAAGACAATTTCCCCCCAAAATTTTCACATTTATTATTTGCCAGATATGATTTATGCCTTATGTAATCCCATATAGGCACTTCACAGATATTAATTCCTACATATATCTTATTAACCTCAGCCGTCCTACCATTTACATTGGTTTTTCAGTGAAGAGTTCTGTCAGTTTGGCCTGTGGAGAAAATAATGGGTTTTCGGTCACACATTTAGTCATACTGTCAACTTTAGGGCCATGTGTAGTGTTTTCACAAGCAGGATCAAAGATTTAGTAACGGAGTTAAAGATTTTATTGTTGGCTGAGTGTAATAAAACATAAGAATCCCTTGTGTGACGAGGAGGAGGGCGGGGCCGGGCCGTGACTACGCATGCCCGGCCCCCAGTCGGGCTAATTAGCCGAGGAGAGGAATAAGTGTAGCGGGATGCGGCAGTTCGAGAGAGAGAGAGAGCCACACGCAGCTGCTGTGTGTGCGTTTGTGTTGTATGTCTTTTTGTTTCATTAAATATTATTTTGACCGTTCAGCCGGTTCCTGCCGCCTCCTTTTCCATTTTAACCTTGTTACATTGGTGCCAAAGCCCGGGAAGGAGGAGGGATGCGCTGTCGTGGAGTCCTCACCACTGCCATGTGCCCAAAGGAGCAGCCACGGCCGTCTGCCGGGGGACAGAGGAGTCGCTGCCGGCTGCCTGGACGTGGAGGAACGGCCGCCGTCCGCGAGGGAAGGAGGGAGGGGCTCACTGCCGGCCGCCTGGAGCGGTGGAGCCGCTGCCAGGGTCTCCCTACCGGCCGCCAAAATGTGGAGTGTGTTCCATCCACCAGGGGTCTGAGGACTTGATCCGATCCACCTGGGGAGGAGCGGCTGTCGTCCGCCAGAGGGTGGAGGAGTGATAGAGGACCAGGCGAAGGCGTGTCTGGGAACCGGCGAGCAAGTTTTTTTTTCTGTCTCTCCTCTCTCTCTCTCTCTTTCTCTCTCACACACACTGTCACTCTACCTTGACCTTTCCCTCTCCTTTTTTTTGTTTTGTTTTTGTTTTTCCCTCCCCTTGTCCCCCTCCCCAGCTCTAGAGAGGTGGGAAAAAGCCTGCCGGCAGGCGGGGCCAAAAGGGCAACTCCCCTCCCCCCCTGCAAAGGTTCCCCGGCCTGAGGCAAAGGAGGGAGGAGTGTGACGAGGAGGAGGGCGGGGTTGGGCCGTGAGAGAGAGAGAGCCACATGCAAATATAATAAATATTATCACGCTTGCTCGGTTAGAAGACTTTGTTCACTACGTGTAATTTTTGCGCTTTCTCGCTTGTTGTTTGCTTGCATTATCTTTATAAATGCAGCACTGGCCCAATCAGGCAAGTGATAGTTCTACCAACTGGCCCAAATCTCTCTCAGACTGGCCCCTGGCCATCGGGCAGTCCACATTGTCTTGTGGCTGTACTTTTGAAACCATGAGTATTTCAACATTAAAAAATTGGCCCCATTCACTTCCATTGTAAGTGCCTCATTGGAACTAAGATATTTTTTTTTTTTTTTTTATAGAAAAGGAGGGACGAGTCAAAATACATTTTTGTGGTAATCAATGTTTTGCCAAAGATGCTGTTGATTGAGTTTAACTTGATTGAATATTCCTTTAAAAGGGGCATAGATTTTGTTTTGGTGGTTGTGATGGTGAAGGCGTGTTCCCCCATCACCTCCAAATGTTCACATGAAACCTACGGCACTCATTTAGGGGAAAGTTCTATTGTGACGACTTGGTTATTATCGTATTTTTTTTTTTTTTCGAGTACTTTAACCATCAACAAATTAGTAATCAATTAGTCGTAAATGCTACAAATAACAGGTATGACACATTGATATTTTGTTTCATTCACAAAAGTTTCCTAGAACGGTTTAAAAATAAGATAACTATATAAAACAATGCTTTTCTTTTGGAAAAAATCAAATAAAATTAACTATGCATTAATACAAATAAAAACAGAGAAAAATTTATACTAATCCAGATCTTACAAAGAAGCCAATACTAGTCAGTCATTAGGGTAATTGATATATTTAGCTCTCGCAGCCGGGGGAAACAGAACAGAGCTGCGCAAGAGTAGCGGGTGCATGTGCATATTGTTTAATTAAATCACAGCACTTTGCAGTTTAATATTCACATAAGGTCATATCTTGATTCTGATTTTATTAAGATGGATTGTTTAGCCCTACACAATGCGATATAAAGACGTGTTGGTTTTGCATTATTTTGCAGACAGTTCTTTTATAAACATGTGGATTTCACTTTCGTGTGCTGTGTCCATGTTTACATCCACATCTCCCGCTGAATACGCTTAGATGTGATATCCAATATGGAACAGCCTTTCTGTTTGTTTTCTGTGTGTGTTTTACCATCCCTATGGCTATTGAGCTTGACCACAACAGCTTTTAAGATGCTGTCCAAAACCATCATATTCACCATGATAAAGCATATTTCAGCAACTCCACCTACTGCATAAGAAACATTACGCTGCCTTACAAGATCAAGATAACATTTTGCTGTGCTGTTCTCTCATTCCCACCACACACAACTCCATTTCAAAGCTGTCATCTGTACAAAAAGTTGGGGCTTATGATCGATGCTCTTCGCCAATTTGGCTTTATCAGTTCCATTCCACCATCCACCTGCTTCATCTACCCCTATGCCCGCTTACTGTAGAAAGGGGACAGCAAGGAAATAAGATCTCCCTTCTCTCTGCTGAAACTCCCCTAGGGCTGGCACTGCTCACACTGGCTTATTTCAGTGAAATGAATGTCATAGCAAAGGCTCCCAAACATGTTAAAAAGCACTGGCGCATTGCATTATGTGTTTGGTCTGATGTGTCGGGCTGAACTCTCTACCTACCCTTGTTGTTCAAAAGTATTGTTTATTGTAAGCTGGGAAATTTTCAGCTGAAACATGGGCAAAATGACTGTTTGCACACTTTCACCTCATCTGATTTTATTTGGTCAAGTGAAACATGAGCAGAAATTTAAGGCAGATAGTAGTTTATTGTTGTGAGTGTTGCCTGTTGGCAGTTGTCTAGTGTGTGTTGGTTCAGACAGGGAAGAGCTCGTGCCAGGCCACTAAACATAGGAACTTACCAACCTCCAGTGTGACTTGACATCATTGCTCTGCATCTGATTGGCTGGAGGATGAGGAAAACCCAGAGCAGATTGTGTGGAGCCAGAAATGTTTTGGGTTTATTCTGGGTTTATCATTTTTTTCCTTCAGATACCTTCAAGAAAGTTTGCTTATTCCTCTCTAGACATTGTTTCCTTTGTCACTTTTGTGAAGTTTTATTTTTGCAGAAATACAATAAGATAATTACAATAACAACCACTTTTAATTGGTAAACTGAGGGAAAAATATGTTTTTCTTTATGGGTTTCCAATGTCTGGAAGGAAATTTTAAAATTAATATTGTGATTTCATGGTCTGGAAAAGTGAGTTAAATTCTCTAAAATATTTCATTGGCAAGAAATTGCTATTTGTGAGTACATCCTATATGAAATTATGTTTAAAAATTAAACAAATTATTGTTTAATTAAAAATTATTCAGTAAAGTAAAAGTCATGGAAATGAATTGGTCAAAAGAAGTGGAAATCCTATAGTATGTTATTATCTGGACTCTGTATCTTACTCATGCTGTCTCTCTGCCTTGTTCCCCATTCTGTCTCTTTTAGATGTTTGTGGTTAATAAGGCTGATGACACCAGCTGCTCCCTGCATGAGTTCACCATCACTGGCTCAACCTATGCTCCAGAGGGACAAGTGTAAGAACACACACACACTCAGAGGCCTTGATCTTCTCTAAAACATGTGAAAATATTTGATAGCCCTGCTTCTGTTTGTGTCAAGTTTACCTCCCATAAATAATCTAACACTCATTCTGGATACTTAGTTTGTATCCAACATAATAATTTCCATTACTCTTGTATTAACTTTCTTTCCCTTAGGCTGAAAGCAGATAGGCCAGTGCAGTGTGGAGACTATGATGGTCTAGTGGAGCTGGCTACTATCTGCTCTCTGTGCAATGATTCCTCACTGGACTATAATGAGGTCAGCAGTGTGCGTGTGGATTTGTGTATAACTCTCTCCCCGTTTCTCTTGTTTTCAAGACTCCGATACCATATTTACCCTTTTGAGTTGAACAAAGTGTCTAATTTAGTGTTGTTGAGTCTGTCCTCCTCTCATTGCTAAAGTGTGAACCATTTGTTCCTCAGGCATAGACAGCTTTTTAGTTCACTTGTTTTGCGTGTTTGGCTTGTATTTCTCACCTCTGTGCCATTGCTGTGGTATCATGGTTACTGAATTGCGTAATATCATGTGCATTCCGTGGTTGTCAGGTAGGGTAAAGGACAGTGCAGGTTAGGACAAGCCAAAGATGCATTTTAAAGCTTGTTTTGTTGTTGAAAGCACTCTTATCTTTGAAAGAACATCTCTAGAGAGGTAATGTGTTAAAGACAACCATATTAAGCAAGTCTTTTAAAGCGAAAGGACATTAAACTATGTATTGAATTTAACCATGTTGTTTTTTTTAAATGTAAATGTAATGACCTGCGTGAAGTTGGCCCCCCACCCAACGCAAAATGTCGGCAAAATAGACTCAATCATTTGTGCTGGTTTGTGCTGTAAAATTTTTTGTTTGTGCTGCTTCGGTTTTTTAGATATTAAAATAATATTTATAGGTCATTCTGTGGTCTCTCAGCCCCCCCACATGCTCCAAATTCACCCCAAATAGTCTCGTTTGTTTGTGCTTCGTTTGTGCTGGTTTGTGCCGGTAAAAGTTTCATTTGTGCTGCTTCGGTTTTTAAAGTATTAGACATTGAATTATAGGCGATGACGTCACCAGCCCCCCCACATGCTCCAAATTCACCCAAAATAAGCTCAATCGTTTGTGCTTCGTTTGTGCTGGTTTGTGCCAGTAAAAGTTTCATTTTTGCGACTGTCTTTTTTTTAACAATACAGTTGAAGTAACGCGGTAAGATCCAAATGGCAAACCAAATCACATAAATAGTCGCATTCACTTAACTGTTACCTATCCACTGTGCGTTTTCAACTTTTAACGGACACAGCGGATCACAGGATGTGTGGAATGTAACAAACTCCAAGGTAAGTGTTTTTACTTGTTACTGTATGTAGTTATGTGAATAACAGTAGTAATATTAACATTGTCATAAATACAGGCACCATAATCTGTTTGCTGTAGCTCTGTGTTTATACATACATAGGCTGTTTGTGTGTGTGTGTGTGTGTGTGTGTGTGTGTAAGGCCTATATAGTACAGGTCAAAAGTTTGGAAACATTAAGATTTTTAAATGTTTTTGAAAGAAGTCTCTTAATCTCACCAAGGCTGTATTTATTTGATAAAAAAATACAGTAAAAACAGTAATATTGTGAAACAATACACTTTAAAATAGCTGTTTTCTGTTTTTTTTTTATTTTCAAAAAATTGATTTTCAGCATCATTACTCCAGTTTTCAATGGTTTGTTTGTTTGTTTTTAATTTCGTTTTTGTTTTTCTTTATTTTACTTGTATTGTTTATTTTATAGATTATACTGTATATTCTTTTTTCTATTTGTAGTCTATATATGCTCTATATTTTATACTATGTGTTGGAATGACTATTGTCATGTTCATTGTTTGTAATTTGACTGGCATAATAATAAAAAATAAATAAATAAATAAAAAAACAAAACTCCAGTCTTCAATGTCACATGATCCTTCAGAAATCATAGTAAAATGTTGATTTTGTGCTCAACTATTATCAATTATTATTGGTGCTCAATTATTAAGAATGGTTCTTATTTTTTAATCAATGTTGAAAACCATTTTTGCATGCTTAATATTTTTGTGTAAACTGTGATACATTTTTTGTGTGGATTCTTTGATGAATAGAAAGGTAAAAAGAACAGCATTTATTTGAAATAGAAATCTTTTTAACAATATAAATGTCTTTACTGTCTCTTTTGATAAATTTAATGTGTCCTTGATGAATAAAAGTATTATTTTATATATATATATATATATATATATATATATATATATATATATATAAATGACTTACCCCAAACCTTTGAATGGTTGTGTATCATGGTTTCCACGAAAAGAAAAAAAAATCAGCACAACAGTTTTCAACTGATAATAATAATGAATGTTTCTTGAGCAGCAAATCAGCATACTAGGATGAATTCTGAAGGATAGTGTGACACTGAAGACTGAAGTAATGATGCTGAAAATTCAGCTTTGATCACAGGAATAAATTACATTTTACTATATATTCAGATAGAAAACAACTGTTTTACATTGGAATAATATTGCACAATATTACTGTTTTACTGTATTTTTGATCAAATATATGCAGCCTTGGTGAGCAGAAGAGACTTCTTTCAGAAACATTAAAAAATCTTAATGTTTTCAAACTTTTGACTAGTATTTTATATATATATATGTATATATATGTATATGTGTGAATATATATATATATATATATATGTATATGTGTATATGTGTGTGTGTATATATATATATGTATGTATGTATATGTATATATGTATGTATATATATATATATATATGTATGTGGAAACTCGTGACTCAATGAATTAAGAATCAAGCCAAAATGATTTTACTTTTGAAATGTAATTACTGTGTACTATCGAACATCCATTAACACAAATAATGGACATTTAAAAACTTAAACTTAAAAACATGTCATGATTTATCACATGTGTCCAGATGCCAGGCTTAAAATTGTGTATTCCCTTTTTTGTGTTTTAGAGAACTTGTTGTATTTAACCATTTCAGGCATGAATTCAATCAATTTCTGAAATGGAACTTCAAGATCAAAAGTCCAGCAATCTTTTGGTCTGGGTGAAAGGGACCCTGGCACAAAATCAGTGTCATCACTACTGCCATTTGTTTCATGATCACATTCACGAGTAAACCCTAAAGCAGTCCAGATGTTGTGTCTATTTAATTTAACAAAAGTGTATAGAGCCTTTGCAGTGATCTTGTTTTCTAGCTGCTTACTAAGCTCTGTCCAGATGCTCTGATTAGGAGTAGCTATGTTGCCATTTTGGACTATGGCCTATTTTGATGAACACAGGACAGTGAAAATGGAATCTCTGTCTACTGCTGGTTTCTTGGGCATCTGGCATAAGCAAAACATAATTACCCACTTAAACAATCCTGTCTCAAAAAATGTCATGTTCAGTATAAACTTGTTTTCATGTATTACTGTATTGGTCCGAATATAAGGATAATATAATATAGTAATAATATATAAGGATAATATATCTTATATTAGGACCAATATGGTAATGTTGACCCCTAGATGCACAATGTATTCAAAAAACTAACATGGGTCACATGTGCAACTGTAATTAGCATATATTAGTATTAGCAATGAGTTTTCTGTTCAAAAAACATTGACAATCTTAGCTCTCTTGAATGTTGTACCATTATTCTTGAAGTTAACAAATAATATAGTAACTGACAGTGTTAAAACATTGTACTTACATTGGCCAGAAATTTGATTTAGTAACGACTTTTGTAGTTTGATTTATATCGACTTTTTCTCTACTAACTCTACACTAATTTCCACAAGAGCATCTTGAATAGAAGTGTCACTTGCACCTAGTGGTGGCAGTGAAGTGTAGCAGATGATACTCCATGTAAATAAATAAAGTTCAATCAGGAAAGACCAGTGAATGAAGTAAAGATAATTGTTTATTGAACAAATGATGTGATGATAAGTCTTGACAGAATGACTTCGGCAATTCGACTCTAAAAGTGTGTTCACATCGAGGAGATTTGCGCTTTTGTTCTCGTGCCCAGAGCTCAGCGAAAGTGAGTGACAGAAAAAGAGTCCGACAGACACCAGATGAATATTGAGCTGCTGCTGTCTGAACACCAATAAGTTTTTTTAATAAACACCATAGCGACTACAAAAACATTGATAAGAAGGAGTTGTTGTTGTATTAAAACATCTTCATCCAACATTTTGGTAAGAGATTGAAATGACAAACCTGAAATAAAATGCTCACTGCTCATAAATCGTACTGACTACACACAAAACAAGATAGACCTATTTTAGAAATATATAATATAGTAGCCTAATATATAGTAATCAGAATGACCGAGACTGCTACTAACCTATATTTGATTTTTGTGACCATTAAGTGATCTATTTTATTCTGTCAGTATTGTATTCAATAAATATCAGCCTTTATAATTCGCCTGTGATTCAGTGTCTAATATTTAAAAAACCGAAGCAGCACAAATGAAACTTTTACCGGCACAAACCAGCACAAACGAAGCACAAAATATTGAGCCTATTTTGGGTGAATTTGGAGCAGGTGGGGGGGGGGGGCTGAGTGACCTCAGAATGACCTATAAATATTATTTTAATATCTAAAAAACTGAAGCAACACAAACGAAAATTTTTACAGCACAAACCAGCACAAACGATTGAGACTATTTTGCCGACGTTTTGCATTGGGTGGGGGGCCAACTTCACGCAGGTAATGTAATGCCATGTTCCATTAACATGGCAGTCTGCTTCCTGGAATAATGTAAATATTTCAGAAGAGTGACCAGCACCCATAAAGTAAACTGTGAATTTCAGAGAATCAAATAAAACTTTATCTATGTTAAAACTGGAGCCATTTATTTGAATGTAGTGTTACAACGTTAGAGTGGCTGTCCATTTAACATACTAGCTGATTGTTTATCTTTAGGTGCAGACACGCTTTAAAGATATTAACTGTATAGAAGTTTTCAAGAGGATATTAGCTATGTTTTGTTGCTGCAGTCAGAGTTGGATGAGGTTGGATTTCCTTGCTGCCGTAAGTTACACGCACAAACTCACACGGAGGGTCTGTAGATTGGCCAATTACTGGCCATGCTGAGACTGACAGGGGCCTGAATTATTTTCAGTTTTCACTAGACATCCTTTCACAGTCCTTTTCAAATTATCTGTTATTTTCATACATTTGTTTCCATATGGGCAATCAAAAAGCAGTTTCTCTCTTCTCCACTGCTCTCTGTGTGCACAGTATGTCCATGAGGAACAGTACACTGCCATAAATAAACTATTTGGTGCTGCGTGACTATATGCCAGTGTTTTTAGATGGTATGTTGCTTTTGTGTGATAACGAATGCGTAACTCCAGCCTTGTATGATAAAGCATTGTGTAATTGCTGTGTACTTTGTGTTGTTTGTGCTAATGAGAGACTGAATATTTATTTTTGGTCCTTTTGTGCTAACACTGTCCTGCAGGCCAAAGGAGTGTATGAGAAAGTGGGAGAGGCCACAGAAACTGCACTCACAACGCTGGTGGAGAAGATGAATGTGTTTAAAACCGACCTCTCTGGACACAGCAAAGTGGACAGAGCTTCAGCATGCAACTCGGTAAGTGGGGGTGGGTGGGGGGGATGGCTTTTGGTGAGAAATGTGAGAGATACCAAAGCCTGTGGTGCATAACAGAAAGGCAGGATATTTAAATGAAATGGAAAGAGATGGTATCCTTTTATATGTGTTTTCTGAAAGGCAGAAGGGGACAAGTTTAAGATGTAAGTGAACAGTAAATCAGAGTCTGCATTAAAGGTGCACCCAGTATTATTTTCATAATTTCAAAAGTTTTAGACATAAATGATTAAATGTGATGAAAATGATGTACACACACAAGATGAAGGCTACAGTCATATCATTGGCCAACAAAACGTTTTTTTCTCTACATGGAGCGGGTCGGCCAAGTTGAGATCATGTTACTACAGTACTGTACTACTACTACTACATTATATAGCACTTTTCCAGAGCTAAAAGCATTTTACAAAGCATACAAAACAACATAGAGTAAAAGTACATCTAAACAAAAAGAAAAGCAAACATGAAGTAAAACTGTAATTCAGAGCAAGACCTGCAGCACAGTGCCACCCTGCAGGCACTGTTGTTTCAGTGCCCACTGGCTCTGTATGTTTGTGGGTATGCATTTATATGTGCACTTGTGAATGTTTATATAAACCAGTCAGATGTCCCACAGTATTGCCGGGGGAGAAGCAGAGACAGTCGACTAGGAACAGTGGACTTGTCTTGACCCATTCTCCCTTTTTCCCTTTGGGAAGCAATTTCCTCTGTAAGAGTGAATGACCAGCATCGCTGGCTTTTAGACCCCTAAATTTTCCTCCTCAAAAATAAAAATAAAACTTCAATGACACAGACTCCCAGAGGCAAAGCATAATATTTAGATAAGTAGGCGAGTTTATGAAGAGGTTAACTAAAATTTCCACACTGATCCAAGACTTAACTGCTCCATGGAAAAGAAAAATAGACATTTAATTTCTATGGTCAGTACAGTATGTATTGGGGGCAACCTTTCAAAGATGACAGATGGTTGGATGGGTGCATGGATGGATGGATGAAAGGGCAGTTAGATGTTTTTAATAAAGCTATGGAGGACAGAACACAGGAACCCTGTTGAGGGGTGACGTCATGTTATTCTCAGAGGAGCTGGGAGCGATCTGATTTTAGCTTTGAATGTTAAGAGGAGTCACTGGTTTTCTCCCTTGCATATATTGCTTATCTAAACATCTGTCGGGTAAATGAAAGCGTTATCTGATTCCAATTTTTTTTTAAAAGAAGAGACTGCTATAGAAAGAGGAAGCAACACAGATAGAACAAGAACATGTAGATAGAGCAGTGTAAATACTCTCATTCCTGATGTGCTGGGGGTGGTTTCCACCTAGTGGCAAAACAATACCCTTACATCAGTGAAAATTAAATCTGCTTTTTAAATTTTTGGGGGTGCTTTTTTCTATTTTATTATTAACAAAAGTGGAGGGTCATAGGAAATGATGAATGCCAGTTTCAAACCCACTAGGTTTGTGAAAATCTATATTATAAATATTGGTAGTGGTAGTGAGTTGTCTGAGCAACTAGTCGGTCCTCCACACCGATCCATCCAACATGTCCACCAGACAGCAATATTTCTAAGTGACATGGATGCAGACCTTCAATAACTGACAGATAGCGAACAAGTAAAAAGGCTAAATAACGTTTTTGCATCATAGTAATCACACACACACACACACACACACACACACACACACACACACAAGCAGGTTATACATAATTACAGGAACACCTCTCCACACAGCTGATTTTAAGTCTGACAATAATGTTTCAAAGCCGATAAATTTGTAACAAAAGCTGTGCCTTTGATTTCACAAACAAATTGTTGGAGACTAGTAACACTACGACTACAGCTTTGAAAAATGTATCTATCTGAAAAATGTAAGCCATTGCTCTAATTTTTGCATTTGTCTCTGGTATCAGGAATGGTTAAAGGCTTAACTCATTTCAGAAGACAAGTGCAGTGATTCATAGAGCCTATCAATTCCTGTATGTGCGTGCGTGAACGCATCAAGACTTCTCTCCCATCACTTGTTCTTAACCAGTGACAACAAACAGTGCAGTGTAAAGGCAACTCTAGAGAAAAGCTGAGAATTACATTTTACCCAGCTCACTCACAGTGTGTTCCACATTCATTTGATTTAACATACTTCATGTATCTCTCTCTTGTTCCTTCTTTCCCCCAGATTATCAGACAGCTCATGCAGAAAAAGTTCACACTGGAGTTTTCCCGAGATAGGAAGTCCATGTCTGTGTATTGCACTCCCAATGGCTCGAACTCTCAGAGCAAAATGTTTGTCAAGGTATTTTTAACATACCCACACATGCAAAAACATCTTATACCTACAGTAGTCCCAAAAGGTATTTAGACACTTTTGACAAATATTTTAGTTGTAAGAACATCATTACATAATATAGCAAAAAATCACACCAAATGGCATTCATTTTAAAGCAAGATGGCACAAACACACTTTTCAAGCAAAACATTTTAAAATTAAGACTAAAGTATTCAGACACATCCTGGTTGTCTGGAATGTGGCTACGCATTTGATTACTTTACAAGGACACCTGTGTGAACTTCATACATCCAATAATAATTACCTTGGCAACAGTAAGAATTGGCAGTGAATTTTGAAGTGAAGTTAGTTTTGAGAAAAAGATTTTGCATTATTTGTTTGCAGGTGCTACTTGGTTTGATATTTTGTTTTCTAATGCAATGACTATCTGATATTTTAAATGTGGCTTAAGCAAAAATTTTCAAATGCCTTTGGAACCACTGTAGTAATAAAAATAAATATGCTTTGCAGCATCCATCACACCTGCTTCTCTCTCCTTTCTCCTTCCTTTCCTCTTCCATGCTTAGGGTGCTCCAGAGGGTGTGATTGACCGCTGTCAGTTTGTGCGTATTGGCAAAGATCGGGTTCCATTGACCATAGCGGTGAAGGATGAGCTGATGAGCACTATCAGAGACTGGGGGACAGGCAGGGACACACTGCGCTGCCTGGCTCTGGCCACACGAGATTCTCCCCCTGCTGATGACAAAATGGACCTGGAAAACGCTGTCAAGTTCTCGGAGTACGAGGTAAGAAAGAGAGTTTGGATCTGGTTTTAGAAACTTTGTATTGAAGTCATCTGTACACTGGATTGTTTACCACAGTAGCTTACCGGTTGTTTTGAAACTTATTGGACTGTGTATGTTATAATGTACATTATGATTATCTGTGGCATTATAAAACAAGAAAGAAAAAAAAAGTGGCATGTGTGGTAAAGAAATTACTGTACAAGTAAACAAGCAACACATTTCACACAAAGAAGTTTGTAGGTTTTAAATGATAAAACAAGATATAGGCTACTGTACTTTCTGGATGTCAAACTTAGTGGAACATGTCCATAATTAATCACATGAATTGTGATAACTTTGCCATGACACCAAACTGATTTCACTACAATCGACATAGGAACCAGTTATTTACAAAAAAATGCCTCAGAAAGTGAAGTAACTTCTGATAAAAGGCCTAGCATTATTTGTCTGCAGATACCTCTTTACTTATTTTTTTGTTATCTAATTCAATTACCGGAACATTTTTAAATGCAGATAAAGTGTCACTGTACATGTATGTGAGTGTGCGTGTCTGGGTTTGCATGCAAAATAAACTGCCACTATTTTGGTCATCTGTTTAGTCAAATCTCACCTTTGTTGGCTGCGTGGGCATGCTGGACCCACCCAGGAAGGAGGTGATTGGCTCAGTGAAGCTGTGCAGGAAAGCAGGTATACGTGTCATCATGATCACTGGAGACAACAAAGGCACCGCTGTGGCCATCTGCAGGCGCATCGGCATTTTCAGTGAAGACGAAGATGTGGAAGGGAAGGCCTACACAGGCAGAGAGTTTGATGACTTGACTCCAGAGGCCCAGCGAGAAGCTGTGAAAAGGGCACGCTGCTTCGCTCGTGTCGAGCCTGCCCACAAGTCAAAGATCGTGGCTTATCTACAGTCCTTTGATGAGATCACAGCTATGGTGAGACGGTGGTTAGCAGCTGGTTTCATAATTCTCCCTCAAGCCTATGTTAAAGCACCCAAACTTTCTAAATTGCATTTTACATGAGATAAGATGAGAAATTATCAGATTTTACTGTTTTTGGATTCTAACTTTCTTTAAAATAAACATGAAGTCAAAATTGACACATTAATTTAACTTTAATGTGATAAAGGTTATGGCAGTGATAGCCAATGTTAGATTTAAAAAAAAAAAAGAAGAAGAAGAATTACAGAACCATTGGGAAATGTCAAGATGCTCAAGATGCTCTCAGTCTCCAAGTCCCGGTCAAAACACTTCCTAAAAAGTAGATGCCAGCAATGTCGCAATCAACTGCAAACTCTCATTCAAAGCTGGCTCCATTTTGTTATTGAAAGCCCACTTTTATCATCTTAAATATACTTTGTCCTCTAACAGGCTTTTCAAACACAAAACTGTTAACCCAGAATTATTCTTATACTTGGGTTAAGGTTATCCTGGGTTGTCTTGCTCCAAACTGTTCATACTTTTTTACCCTGGTTTATTAATCCTTGGTAGTCAGATTTGTGAAGTTCACGCTACATTTGTAAACTCTGGGTTAATGTTCTTATTTACATATTTATGAGGTTAATGCATGGATTGGACATGGAAGTATAGCACAAGTTCACTGTTTAACAGTTTAACTGTTTCTAATATTTAATAAGGCCTTGCATTGCATTGTTTCACACTGTAACCTTTGGCACCACAGTTCCTTTGGAGCTGGGTTCCAGAACTCAAGGTTAATATTACAATGAACATTGTAATGTAAAGTCAACGTTGATTTAAACCAGGGTTTAAAAAGTGCCCTCAACCCATGTTTTTAAAATGTCAACCCTCTCTTAAGTGTAGTGTGAAATGCTCTTAAGTGTCTGTTTACACATGTGCCTTTCTTACGTTCTCTTTCCCTTCTTCAGACTGGTGATGGCGTGAATGATGCCCCCGCCTTAAAAAAGGCTGAAATTGGCATAGCCATGGGCTCCGGCACAGCTGTAGCCAAGTCAGCCTCAGAGATGGTGCTCTCTGATGATAATTTCTCCACCATTGTGGCCGCGGTAGAGGAGGGCCGAGCCATCTACAACAACATGAAGCAGTTTATCCGTTACCTCATCTCCTCCAATGTGGGAGAGGTTGTCTGGTGAGTGAGAGCCTGATTAGTGGAGAGCCTGAGTTTCATAGCCATCTTCACACTCACATGGGTTTCCTCTGTCCCTCCTCGTAGTATTTTCCTGACAGCCATCCTCGGTCTGCCTGAGGCTCTCATCCCTGTCCAGCTGCTGTGGGTAAATCTGGTGACGGATGGTCTACCTGCCACTGCCCTGGGCTTCAACCCCCCAGACCTGGACATCATGGACAAGCCTCCCCGAAACCCTAAAGAGTCTCTTATCTCTGGCTGGCTGTTCTTCAGATACCTGGCCATTGGTGGTGAGCACAGTATCCCCATTGTTAGTGTCAACTATTCAGGGTTTCCACGGTCATGGAAAACCTAAAAAATATCAGTGAATTTTAAAATTGTGTCTTCCAGGCTTGGAAAAATAATGTAAATTAATAAAATCTGAAAATCATTGAAATTTCTATAGCAAATTAAAATTTTTCTAGTTATGCTATGCACTAAGACCCATCTAGATATTGCTCATGAGTAGAGCAAAGCTTGCTTGCAAACAGTACTGATGTCCGATTTGTGAACAAATCGTTCTTTTTTAGTAAAATTGTATTTATAAGATTTACTGATCAGTCTGAATTATTCATTGGTGAATTGGTCATAATTTGAATAATTTTTAAAAATCCTTATCCTGTAATCACACACAACAGAAACGTTCATGGAAAACTCATGGAAATTCATGGTCAAAAATTGTAATAGCCCTGACTATTGTTATTGACTGTTATAATAGTATTTTGCAATCACCTCTTTGAAACATTAAACCTCACTGGAGTAAATGTAATCTTGTTTTTGTAGGATACGTGGGTCTAGGAACTGTCAGTGCTGCCACCTGGTGGTATTTGTTTGATGAGGAGGGGCCACAGGTGTCTTTTTATCAGCTGGTGAGTTGAGACTATACACATTATGCTTTCGATTACTGTCAGCATCAGGGTAAGAAATTAACTTTTCATTAGAGGGCAATATTTGCATTTTTTTTTTCTTTTTAAGGTCTTTTTTTCTTCTTCAAATCTCTGTCATCATTTTATGTCAAATATTTAATTTAATCAATTAATTCAGTCTGAATAATGAGCTACTGTAGGCTGTTACCAATAAAATTAAATCAACATCACCCAAAAAAATTGTAGGGCTGGATATTAGCATTGATTTCCCAATTTAATTTGGTTAAATTTGATTCCAATTTTGATTAGATTTAATCTAATTTAATTTGGGAATATTTCAGATACGTCATCAGGCATGTTTCAATAATTACATATTGTCTGAACTCTACACTGCATAATGTGCTTAATTGTAAATTAAACACATTCTAGAATCACTTTTTTTTTTATCTCATTCTTCTGTTTCCAAATATATTGGTTAAGTTAACATAGTCTACAAAACTAATATAATGCGACGACACAGAGGAGATGACAGCATTTTTCCAAATTTGGAATGAGGAGCTTATTAAACAAAACTGTTATCAAGTCCTTCATGCCAACTGAATAAAGCAAGTCAAAAATTTCACTTAGTGGTTAGTGATTAGTCAGAGTTTTAACTAAAAAAAAGTAAAAGTGGTAATAATCTGTAAGTATTATTATATTATTATTAAAGTTTTATTTAACATTAGGGTTAACATATCCAGATTAATTAACATATTCATATTATTATTAATATTGTAGCATTTGTTTACATTGTATTTTGTGATTTCTCATACCTGATTAACTTACTATATAACATCTATCCCACCCGCACTTGGCCTCTAGCAAGTGAGGAGGCTTTTCAGACAGATAGCAGCATAAATTAGATGGGCATGGAAGTATAGCACAGGGAGCAATAGTGTTACTAAAGTCCCTTGTTATTCAGTAGGACAATTTATTATGAATGAGAGCAGCAAACGGTCACAGAAATTTAGCGGAGTGCCCATCTGTGCACACGATGGTGTGAGGATCCACCACTGACATCTGCACAATGGACGGCGCGCGACAAATATTGTATAGCAAAAAATCAAATGAAGAATGCGATGTATTTGTAACTATAGAAGATGTTCTTAATAAAAAGTTGGAACTCAATTCAGTGGCATGTTTGCCACGAGCCCCCATTAATTTCCGACCCTGGTCAGCATATATTTTAATACTTCTAATCCGTCCTCCAGCATCATATCAACCAGTTCACCCAAAAATGAAATTTCATCATTTACTCACCCTTATGCCATCCCAGATATATATGACTTTCTTCTGCTGAACACAAAGATTTTTAGAAGAATATCTCAGCTCTGTTGGTCCATTCAATGCAAGTGAATGGTGGCCAAAACTTTGAAGCTCCAAAAAGCACATAAATTCAGCATAAAAGTAATCCATACTACTCCAGTGGTTAAATCAGTCTTTAGAAGCAATATGATAGGTGTGGGTGAGAAACAGATCAATATTTAAGTCCCTTTTTACTATAAATTCTCCTCCCCGCCCAGTAGGTGGTGATATGCATGAAGAATGTGAATCACCAAAAACAAAAGAAGAAGAATGTGGAAGTGAAAATGGAGATTTATTGTAGAAAGGACTTATATATTGATCTTTTTCTCACCCACACCTATCATAACGCTTCTGAAAACATGGAGACCACTGGAGTTGTATGGAGTACTTTTACGCTGCCTTAATGTGCTTTTTGGAGCTTTAAGATATTGGCTACCATTGCCTTGCTTTGAATGGACCAACAGAGCTGAGATATTTTCTAAAAATCTTTGTTTGTGTTCTGCAGAAGAAAGAAAGTCGTCCACATCTGGGATGAAATGAGTGTGAGTAAATGATGAGAGGATTTGTATTTTCAGGTGAACTATTCCTTTAACAAAAAGCAAGGACTGATGCAACTACAAGCTTAAATCATCCTCCGAGATTTTCTCTGAATATAACATTCTTAATATTGTTCTTAATAATAATATACAGCTGTTTAGTGTCAGGGAGTTCAGGTCTCACAGGATGATCTACACAGCTGC
The DNA here is from genome assembly GCF_019703515.2 of Myxocyprinus asiaticus. Lineage (NCBI taxonomy): Eukaryota > Metazoa > Chordata > Actinopteri > Cypriniformes > Catostomidae > Myxocyprinus > Myxocyprinus asiaticus. The sequence goes on along the minus strand of NC_059347.1, from coordinate 38,937,017 downwards.
TCTCTCACATATCAGATCAGTCCTCAGAGGTCACAATGATCGCCATCAGTGGGTCAAGTGATTTCCTGTTATTGCCCTTGCATCTGATATACTCAATATATTAGATCAAGTATTATGAGGTGAAGCCTTTCTGTTTCTTATGAGTGAAGTCATGGTTAGTCAAATTTTGTAGATATGCTTTGCAAGTCCTTTTGCCAGAGTGTTTTATTATTATTATTTACTATAATAATAATGTATATTTTAATAATAATAATATTTTTTACCATGTTTTACAAAATGTTTTTTCTTCTAAATAACGTCATACAAGAAGGTAAAAAATAAATAAATGACCAGTTGCATATACTTACTGCAGAATCATTTTTGTGATTTAAGCACCATAAAGTAAATCTTAAAGCACCAATGAATGCTTCTCGTGATTACATTTAAATGCCAAATTTGTCTTTGTTGCTTAACATTAAATGAAAACTTTACTTCCTGAATATTGAACTATTTAAACTATCCATAAAGAATGTGACATTCACTGTACAAGATTTTAACACTGACCATCTCTACCTACATCTGGTGTAGAACAAGGACTTCTTTGAACACTTTTGAGTGGTGACTTAAAAGATTTAGGGCTGTATTTTCTTGAGCGTGTAAAGTGCAGCGCTACGCGCAACAACCGTGCGCAACCATAGGTGAATTATGGACCGGGCCAATGGTGCCAGTGCCCAGGGGCCCTTGGCAACCAAGGACCCGGGGGGCCCTGGGCTGCAAGGTTTCGCGGCTCATCAACTTTGAAAACAAATGTTTGTATATGCTTAAATATGTGGGCCCCACAGCTTATACAAGGCCCCCTCAACAGGGCCCTGTGACTATGAGGGCCCCCAGCCCTCTTATAGGACCCTTTTGCCTTCCTGTTTCTAATGACATTTTTTTAGCCTTTAATCATATAAAGCCACCTGGTGAAGGTTTCCATGCTCTTCTGGAAGTAGAAGACCTTGTAACATAATTTCCAAAATAGCTACCTTCATATTTTGATGCACTCATGTTTTTTATTTGAAATCTTTGTTGATTTTGATAAAGTAAAATTAACAATAAAGTTTATATTGTTACTGATATTTCAAAATATGTATTTATTGAATTCAAGCAACATGTGCTTTAAATTTCAGTATAATTTTTTTTTCTCCACTTTTCTCCCCAATTTGGAATGGCCAATTCCCAATGCGCTCTAAGTCCTCATGGTGGCATAGTGACTCGCCTCAATCCGGGTGGCGGAGGACAAATCTCAGTTGCCTCCGCGTCTGAGAACGTCAATCCACACATCTTATCATGTGGCTTGTTGAGCGTGTTACCGCTGAGACATAGCGCGTGTGGAGGCTTCACGCTATTCTCCACGGCATCCACGCACAACTCACCTCGTGCCCCACCGAGAGCGAGAACCACATTATAGCGACCATGAGGAGGTTACCCCATGTGACTCTACCCTCCCTAACAACCAGCCCAATTTGGTTGCTTAGGAGACCTGGCTGGAGTCACTCAGCATGCGCCAAATTTCAGTATTTTATCGAAAAACATGTTTAAACAGGTTTGAAAAATATAATTTTCTGACTATTATTTCATATGTTAATCTTTATAGGGTAAAGCTTTATTCTTTGTATAAAATGGCTGTCGAACAAAAACATTTATTATACTCTTCATTGCTTCATTGCTACAATTGCATGTTTGCCCTGCATTACAAAAAATAACTTTGAGAAAGAGGAAACATTGATATTTTACTTTGTGTGGTTGATTAAAGTACTGATTAAACTAGATACATAAAGTTTGTTGAGACAAACTATAATGTTGGTCTGACAAAATCTTGTCTGAAAGTTTAAAATAGTTTTAAATGCTTGAAGTTAGTAATTTTTACAGGTTTAACAGTAAGAAAGAAAGATGAGGGCATCTTAAAGCAGATTAAAGGTGCTGTAAGTGATTTTTTTTTTCATGGAAAAGTATGCAAAAAAAATGTCCTACTCCCTTAAAGATATTAATGAAATAAGTCTCCTCAGATATCTCACCGGTCTCTGTGACAGCTGTAGACTTTGTAAACAGCAAACAAAAATGTGTCTGTGGGCCGTGAACATTGACGCTTTTCACATGTCAATCATTTTGCTTGCTCTCATAGTGTTGTATTTGATGCAGATCATTGAGGATATTGGTCATTGATGTTCATTCACATTCATAATGTTTGTCAGTTGAGGGTGCTATTGTGCCAATGTTGAATTTGACAGCCACGGGAATAAACAATGCTGCTCTTTTGCTTGGTTTTGGTCTCAAAATGTTTTGGTCTCCAATCTTTGGAGGGCAGGTTTTGGAATTAGGGGGCATGGCTTATTCAACAGCTCAGTCACGTGAAAGCTTCAGAACGCTAAAATCATTTACAACACCTTTAAAGGGCTTGTGTGAAAGTTTTGACAGCTGAAGTTTGAAATTACAAACATCCCAAAACAGACTCATAGCTCATTTAAAAATTTGCCAAAAGAAAATTGGCCCCAGGGCCCTTGCTAGTCATAATCTGCCCCTGTGCACAGCGTCTTATCCAATTTTCGTGAGAGTGCTAATTCTAATCACAATTTTCGTGCCCGCGCAAAGTGCAAGTGGACGTGGGTGGGAGCGTTTGCGCTATTGTGGGTGTATGCGCGCAATCTGTGGGTGTATTTTTTGTTAATGAAGTGACGCAAAGTGCAATTTGCTATTTTCCTGAGAAATAGGTTGTTGCACTAAGACGTTTGAAAACCACATCTTAACATAGCGCAAAGTTTAAACTCAGTTCCTGCATTTGCAGTTTGGAGATTCCACTAGCAGGTGGTAATAAAGTTCATGTCCAAACTCTGAAAATATAGGGGAACATCAAATTATGTCCCTGACAATCAGAGTTTTATACGAGTCTTATATGGAAAAAAAAAAATTTATGAGATTTTTGTTAAACTATCTATAGGTCATGGTTTATTTTTCAATTATTATTATTATTATTATGTTTAAATTTACAATTGTATTTATGGTCTAATTTGTAAGTCTAAAGGTATTTATCCACTTGTTGTCAAAGAGTGATTTTTAAGCCACTGCAAAACGGGCCGGTGGAAGAAGTTGGAGAGAGTAAAATGTTTGGAATTGGTAGGCTATGATTTTTTTGACCACTTCGTTATTCTGATTATATTTTCGTTTTTCGTGTTTCAATAAATTAATTTAATTTATTAAAATTTAATGGTAGAAGTGAAGTGCGTGCCGATACAATCACTGTTAATACTAGCCATGATTTGTGTATCAGTAAATGAAAATGATTAATAATACTTACATTCTCTGTAATTTAACGGAGCCTACATCCAAATTCTGAGGAGTATCTAAAATTTTCTGTGCTTATAAAAGGAGCATGTCACTGTCATAGAAATAGTCCGGACAATCATCAAGGATGCATTTTAATGCACAAAAGAACATAAAATTAATTCTTCTAATTCATTGCATACCGTCCATTTCCACTACCAACTTCTTATGAATGTGCTGTCTTGGTTTATATCACTGGTGCTTGAGGGAATGAACTATATTATAGAATGCAGACTATGGAATAATAACCGGAGAAAACCTCAGAACTAAATTGCAATTAATCCTGCCCATTTGCGTGTTGCGCGTGCAATTTCACCAAACCTCCATGCGCCTAGACTTAGCTCATGTATGCACGAAAATACCAAAATTTCATGGCCATGCCCACTGACTTGCGCTTTTGATTTTGGCATAGCGCTGTGCTTAACGCTAGTGCTCTTAAAATACAGTAGGGCCCAAAATCTGAATCTGAAGTATATCCGTTTGAAAGAAATAAAATCAGAAATTTAGTTCCATGCTGCATCAAATTTAATTGGAGGAGACCTCTAATATGTTGTTATAAAAGTTAAATTCCTTCAATTAAGTACTATCCTTTTTGCTTTGACTCTAGAAACATGGTCTTACTGTCTTTTCTCTATTCTGTAGAGTCACTTCATGCAGTGTACAGATGAGAACCCCATGTTCAAGGGCATTGACTGTGAGGTCTTTGAGTCACGCTACCCCACCACCATGGCTCTCTCTGTGCTTGTTACCATAGAGATGTTCAACTCTCTTAACAGGTAGGTTCTGCTGCCATTGTGATAGTACTGCCTCAAAGGTGCATCATTGGAGTTTGTGTACTCTGAATATGTGTAGCTAATGTTTCTTTAAAATATCTTTAAGATGTGTCATGAGCTCTGCAGAGCTTTGCTGGTTGTATGACAGCTCCTGAGTTATTTACCTAAAATGCTTAAAAATAGTAGACCTAATTACACACTTAAGTCATTTTAGCTGCAAGGCCACTGACTGAGTCCAACTCCTTTCTCGTTCAGCCTGTCAGAGAATCAGTCTCTGTTGAGGATGCCACCCTGGGTGAATATATGGCTGCTGGGGGCTATAATCCTCTCACTGTCTCTACACTTCCTCATCCTGTATGTGGAGCCTCTACCGGTGAGTGAAATGCATATAAAACATCTGCACTTGTCTCTTTCCCCTCATTAGATTGACTTATGTCACAAATGGGCTGTATATTTTCATAACTTAGTGGAATAAGCCTCAATTGGGCAGTCACGAACATTTGATTTCGCCTGGCAATTAACTGACATACAAATAGTTGCCATTAACAGTTTAATTGTCTATTTTGTTCATGTCAGTTTCAGTGCAAGTTTAATACTCAGACACATTAAAAAGTCATTTATTCACACTGAACTTAAAAACATCAATGAATTGGATGCTTTGCTTTAAGGCTTTGTAAATATTGCACAGGTGTAGAATGGCATGAATACTAATATTCTAAATATTAATATAAAATCTAAATATTTATCTCAAATAATCATGATCAGATCTTGTACTGTAATTGTGATCAGGCGATTATGTAATTGCGACAGGTTAAAAGGGACAGTTAACCAAAAAAAAAAAAAAAAAACACAATTCTGTTATTATTTACTCTGTCTCATGTTGTTTCAAACCTGTATGATTTTCTTTCTTCCATGAAACACAAAAGGAGATGGTATAATGAAAGCTTCAGTTACCAGTTACTTTAATTGTATGAGAAAAAAAAAAGATGCAATGAAAGTGAATAGTGATTGAGACTAATATCCCTGATCATTCCCTGTAAAGTGACTTGAGCTGATTTAAACCAGTTTAATGTGTGATAACAATTGCAAACCAGTTAGATGTCAGAGTGTTCTTGCTAACTCATTTTTTACACTAAAGTGAATTTATTTCTCACTGTTTTGTTTTTTTGTCTCCCGCTCCCCAGCTCATCTTCCAGGTAACTCCACTACGCTGGTCCCAATGGATCGTAGTCCTCAAGATCTCAATTCCCGTCATCCTATTGGATGAGGCACTAAAGTATATCTCCCGCCACCATTTAGAAGGTACAGCCTGCTTACAGAGAAATTTTTCCCTCTCTTTACCTGGCCAAAATTTTGTCACTGTTGTTGTTGTCGATGTTGATGTGACTATTTCTATTATTCCAGTCTCAGTAATATTTCTAATGCTCTTATGTTGACTCTGTCATTTCTCCTGTTTGTTTCTGATCTGTTTCTTGTCTGGCAGTTTAACTTTCTCCTCTCATCTTTGAAAAGGTACCTTTCTTTAACTGTTGTCTCAGTATTGCTTAATGAGCATCTCATCTTAATATCCTGGAGACACTATGTAACAGTCCTCTCTTTTTTTTGTCTGCAGTTGAAGAGGAAGAATGGTACAGGAAGAGTCGGCAGCTGAAATTCTAGGACAGCTTCCTCCATACACATATTAACATACCCCGCCCCACCACCACCTTTTCCTCCAAGCTTTTAAGAATGCTCTTCACACACTCATCCTCACACCCCTTGTTTTCACTCCTCCAGTGTCTTTGCTGTATGTCCAGCCACCACTAAAAACAAGCAGGGCTTGTAGTTTGTTACAGTGTGTGTGTTTGTGTGAGAGCGAGCGAGAGATTGTGCTTGTATGTGTGTTGGCATTTTTCAGCTCTCTCATACTTGCTGTTCATACTGTACTAGGGCAGTAATTGGAGCACTTGAGGGAACAGAAGAGGGTTAAACATTTGAGGATTTTGGACTTTGACTTTTGGGCTCCAAGATATCATAATTTGGCCATGGATATACTTTCATTGATAGAGAATGGAGATGAACATTGAGGGGGGGAAAAGGATAGAGATAGCTATCTTGTAATGTGTGTGTAAATGTTTGTGTTTGGACAGAATGGCCAGTTTCTTGAGTGGTCTGCTCTAGTTTCTCTTTTCCTTCCTCTCTTTTCTTCCATTTTCTCTTCATGCACTCTCAGCGAGATATGTGTGTGTGCACTGTACAAATATGGTTGCCACCACCAATGCTGAGAGGTCCTCCTCTTTGCCATAAGGTTCATTTAGGTAACTGTTTACACAAGGCTTCTATTGCACTTGAATAAAAACCTGCATTTTTATTTAGATCAAGACTTAGCTAGGTGTGACATAGTCTGCATGCTATTGTAGAATATCCTAAATCAGATCTGATAGCCTGAGAATTTTGATCCGTACACAATAAGTTCATTAGTTAACATCAAAACGCTCATGACAATCCTATGGAATTAATTTTAGCTGTAATTATTATTATTATTATTATATATATTATTTTTTTTACTGAGATGAGGCTGTTAAAGCATATTTATGTAATTTGGTCCTAAACTATAAAGGGAGCGGGTGAATTGTTCCATCCCAGAATTCTCCTCTTTACCTCTTCTATTTTATTTTTTAATTAACTCCAGTTTAACACTAGAAATGATGTACTGCATGTACATCAACATGGTGCAACCTGCCACAGAAGTATTAATATCAATGGACAACAGTGGCAGGTGAGAGAGTAAGAGGACTCTGAGGAGATGTGGAGAGGTAGAAAGGAAAGAAGGGATTTGTTTTATTGATGTGAAGAGTAATCCAGGTCTGCAGCATTGCTTGTAGGTACAGCTTTGATGCTTAACATTATCTGACTCATTCTTACACAAAGACACACAAACACATGCGCTCTCATAATGGAGTAAAAGGCTCTTACTTGAATGTACTTTCATACGCTTCCCAACCCCACCCCCCACCCCCCTCCTAAACTGTACCTAGTATGCTTCTTTCTTCTGTGGTTATTACTGTACATTGCCACTTGACTTTTTCCTTTTTTTTCCCCCATATTCTCCATTTCAAAATTCCAGTCAGTATCATTATCATAAACATCCTCTTCTTAACACAGTGGAACATTAATTGAACATTGTCACTTAATACTTCATTTCCACTGAGGGAGGACTCGTCACCGCTAGTGCTTTTCGTGCAATCTTGAACTTCGCTACTTTAAAAAAAAGAAAAGAAAGTAATAATAATGTATTCGACTGAAAGAACCCAGGTGGTTTAGTTGGTGAGTTTTGCTGTTAAGGGTATGATATGCCTTCATGATCTGTTGGTAAATGTTGGTGTGCAATTTTCAGAAAGATTGGCAAACCAACTGCCTGTGCCTGGTGTCATTATGCTTGCCATGGTAAAACCGCTGTGTGGAGAGTCTGTGTCCGCTTATTAGCTGTGATTCTTCTTTAAGCTATTCATTGTAACATTGTGACAATGGTGTGACTGTCCTTCTGTCACAAATAGACCATTTTGGAAGCCCATTCTAGCCCATTCCTCTTTACTACGGTCACCTGTTTTGCCATTAACAAATGTGAGCAGTTTAAATGCCAATTAAAACAGGCACTCAGCAGGGGCGGTGCCAGGATTTTTTTTACAGGGGGGGCCGGGCAGGGTCAGGGTCCGTGATCAGTCTGTGGTGGCACCGAAATTCCGTCCAACCAGGGGATGGTGGTGCGTGAGTGTTATATCGTCCGACTGTGGGGGGGGGGGGGATTGTAGGCTTCAGGAAAAAACTCACTCTTTAATTCGGGACCCCCCTCTAGAACCACCCCTGGCACTCAGTTAATGTCAAGTTCTGTGTCCAGTGTGCTCTCACATCTTCAGCTATTGCAATGGCAATTAATTCAGAACTGTTCTCTAATGTATTCGCATACAGTATAACTTTAGGGTCAGCGTACTGACACAAGGCAGTAAGGCCCCTCATTCAACATGTCTACATCGCACACTAGCATCTGAACCAATAGAAAGTGTGGGCTTGTACAGCCTTGCTAATAACTACTGATCTCTTGAACTCTGTACAGAAGAAAAAATAAATACCTGATTGCATGGAAACTTGTTACTATAATTAATAACATATACAGTATATTTAATTTTTCAATAATGGCTTTAATTTAACGCCTTCAACAGGAAGAGAACAGCTTGAAACAATTTTTTCCCTGCGCTCAAGTAATGAGGATCGAGAATATTTTTTTGAATAGTGGAGGTTGTTTATTCATTGTTACAGTTTGTTTTTAAAGGTTGCAGGGGTTTTTGTGTCTTTTAAATTTAGTTAAGGAGTTGAAAAGTTGTAAAATAAAGATAAGAGTGATAGAGTGCTAATAATGATAATATTTGATTATGGTAATTTTTTGCAACTTAAATTGGGTCTTAGGATTTGTAGTTTTTTTGCTTGTTTTTGTTTGTTTGTTTGTTTGTTTATTTGTTTTTGTTCTGGGGCAGAAAAAAAAACATTGCGTGGTTTACACAGAGTGATGTCCAGTTATCAAGGCTGGATGATGAAGGTGTTCTCTTGAAGGGCTTGGTGTGGGTACTGTGCCTCCAGAGATATGAAATGTCTGTGTGTTTTGCAGAAAGTTGGATGTCCACTTTAATTTTCAATTAATATTTAAAAAAAAAAAAAAAAAAAAAAAAAGAAAAAGAAAAGAAGAATCATATTTTTTGACATTTTTTGACATTCTTGAACTCCTGTGTTGGTGCTTCTCCTACATACTATTTTAAATTGAAGGAGATTTTCATCAAATACTGAATGTTTTAATTCTGAAACGTACTTGATTGTTCACTACGAATGCTCTCTTTGTAATTCCTGAGATGCTGTAACAATTTATTTTGCTCTATTTTAGAGGCAATCAAGAACATACAAAACATAAATGGTAGACAATCAGGAACGCAAACAAAAGATTATAATGAAGTTTCCCTTCTGACAACTCCAAAGCTAATCTCATTAGAGTACAGTGTGTCGTGAGATGATCCATTCTTACTGGACAGCTGTCTTTCTGCCTGCGCACAAACTGGCTGGAGCTTTGCACCCACTACTGAGAATTATCATTAACACCTTGGTAATATTAATTGTGGATACATATATATATATATATATATATATATATATATATATATATATATATATATATATATATATATATATGAAAGACATGTCAAATAAAGATTATTTATCTTCTAATTTATCTATATGCCTTTGCTGCTTTGTTTTTGATGAGAATGGCTTGCTTTTGCATTCCTTGATCTGCATACATGCTGTGGTGTGTTATGTAGTTTGTGAGTGTAATGTACTCTATTTCCCATCTGGTGGCACTGTAATGTTATATCTTGGCTGCAGTAACAGCACAAACTGTGGCATCTGGCATCTGCACAGACCATTGAAAATACACAGTGGGATTATAGACAAATATTCTCAACTATATTATAGATGATTTCCTATGGCTATGTTGTGATTATTTCTAATAGGAATCTTGTCTATGGTGTTCAGGAGAGGAAAAGGAAAGAAAACATTTAAAAAAATCTTTATAGCAGAATGCATTATAATTACCTTAATCCCACATATTCTTTGACAACTTCAAGAAGCCTTTTCAGTATAAATGAAAGAAAAAACTAAATGAAGAGAGAACTGGCTTTAATATACCATCTAAGAGTTCATCAGTTGCAGCTCACTTCTCACCCATCACTTCAAAACATTCTGCACTTGCACTCCACCAACATGTTATTCTGTATTGAAATGCTAGACACAGATAAATTCGGGTTTGACTGCTGGTACATGTAGATCTTTCTGTAGTTACTTAGAGAGGTTTAAGAGGAACCAGAGAAGATCTCCTCACAATGCAGTCTTTTTGTGAGAAAGAGCACAGCCATGGATATGTTGTGGATTTGAGTTCACTTTTAGCCTCAAAGACAACACTCACTGAGGCTTTTTGTTTGTTTACATGCTCACCAAATCACCAATGAAACTATTTTGCTTCCTTTTTGTCAGTGAGCACTCTGAAACTTGGTGGAAATTAATGATTTTGATTTGAGTTTCATTTGCAGTTCAATAGCTGAAGCTTAACCCTCCTACTGTGTTCGGGTCTTTTTTGACCCGGTAGAGGTAAATTATAATTTTTTAATGCCACATAGTTTTTTGTATAGGAACCAAACTTTGTGACTTTGTCAAGACTACCAAAATTAGCATAATTATTTATTTTTCAGATTTTTAAAAGAAATTATGTAAGAGATATAACCATTTTTATACAATTGTTACATCGATTGCGTTCCGGGTCAATTTTGACCCAGGCATAAACTGTGGCTTTACACATTATATTATGCAGATATTTTTGCATATTTATGATTTTTTTTTTTTTTTTTTTATCCCTTTTTCTCCCAAACTGGAATGCCCAATTCCCACTACTTAGTAGGTCCTCATGGTGGCACGGTTACTCACCTCAATCCAGGTGGTGAAGGACAAGTCTCAGTTTCCTCCACTTCTGAGACCGTCAATCCGCGCATCTTATCGCGTGGCTCATTGTGCATGACACCGCGGAGACTCTGCATGTGGACGCTCATGCTACTCTCTGCAATCCACGTACAATTTACCATGCACCCCAATGAGAGCGAAAACCACTAATCGCGACCACGAGGAGGTTACCCCATGTGACTCTACCCTCCCTAGCAACCGGGCCAATTTGGTTGCTTAGGAGACCTGGCTGGAGTCACTAAGCACACCCTGGACTCGAACTCGTGACTCCAGGGGTGGTAGTCAGCGTCAATACTCACAGAGTTAAACACACCCCCTACATTTATGAATTCTATTATTCTTAAAAATACTTTACTTACATTTAGCCTCTTTCCCATACTCTCTACACACTTTTGTCTCAAAATGGGACTCCATCTTGTTTACAAACATGCGCACACACATACACATACAGTCTCACACAAACTCACACACAGAACTGACAAAACAGACGTAACAAACAAACTATATCAAAGGAAAAACTGCCTAAAGGGAGGTGTGGCAAAAGCAAAACTGCTCTGATAATGAACCAGCTTGCAGCATAATCACACATTAACATTCTGCAGTTCATGCAATAAACATTTAATTTTGTTTAAAAACATTGTATACAATTGTTTTGAGCTTGTTTGGTAGGGAAAAAAATATTGCTGCTGAGTTGTTTTTTTCAGCAATAATGAGTCATTAATTAATATGGAAGTTAATAGGAGAATTACTAGAAATTCTCATTTTAAATATTTATAGAAATTAAATTAAATGTTATATTCAAAAGAAATTTCATATAAACCTTGATTAAAAAAAAGTCTTCACAAAGAAAAAACTGACATCATACATAACATTTATATTTTTCAGTTAACATGCCAAAAATATAGATCTTTTTACATGTACAACAGCTAAGAAGTTAACAATGAGCAACAATATGGTTTTTGATGAAAACAATTGGATTATGAATGTTTTATAAGCTTAAAACTCCAACGGGTCAAAACTTACCCATGAATGCAAAAGGTGTATGCAGATTTTGAATGCAATAGGACGGTTAATTAAAACTCCCAAATAACTTGATTTCAAATATGTTTAGGTTTAATTAAAAATATGACACTGTACTTCATTGGTCTCTGAGCCTTTATCAGTATAACTACCTATGCTTCATCAGTTGTTATTGTTTATTATTAGTATTAATAATAATAAAGTTTTGTTTAATCAGTTTGGTGCCATTGAAATTTAAACATCTGCTTCAAGAGAGCACAAACAACTTAGATACATTTACAATACATGAAAGCACATTTAATCACAAGTAGGAAGGGAAGAAATGTTCTTTTGTTACTATTTCAATCAAGTGGTGCTAACTCTGTTTTTAAATTCATATGGAGTAATATTTTGAAGTTTAAGGACAGTTGGCAACTTGTTCCAGGAGAAAGGTGCTGATAACTTAAAACATTTTTACCAAGTTCAGACCTAGCATGTCCTAGCATGTCCACAGAAACACCACATTTATGAATCACATAACGGATAAAAACCAAGTCTTTTTATGTTTGTTTTCTAAAATAGTCCTGGGTCACATTTTATATTAGGTGTTTTTAACTACTATGTAATAACATTAAAATACATACAATACAATGAATTTACTGTGTAACTATCTGTTGTTCTGCAAAATTCTTACAAGATTCACATTTGCTGCTAATGAGGTTGAGGTATGGGTAGATTTAGGAGTAGGGTTGGGGTTAGCGGTTAGAGTTGGGTTTTAGGGTAAGGGTTGGGTTAGGTTTAATGTTAGAGGTAAGATTAGCAGTGTAACTACAAATGTACTTAAATGCATGTAATTTAAATGTAAGTACAATGCAACAACATGCATGTACATACTAAGTACTTTGTATCAAATGCTTAAGTACATAGTAGTTAAAGACACCTAGTATAAAGTGGGACCTTGCCCTGTGAATAAATATGTACTAGTGTATAGAAGGAGAAGGCCAACAGACTTTGGAAAACAATGCACAGTGGTAAGTAAGGGTAATAATGCCCATTTTAAACAACATTCAACATGAAGACAACAAGGTTATGCATTCATGTCCTTCAGGTCCACATAGTCAAGCATAAGCAGAAATGTGGTTTCAATCAGTTGTTGTCAAACATCAAGCAAAAGAAATTATTTGCTCACAAAACAGAACAAAATAGATTTGAGCTTACTTCCTAAATGCTGTTTAAATAACAATTTGACATTGATTAAAATGCAAGTTTTAAAAAGTAGTCAGCGCTTCAGTTTGTTGACCTTGCATAGTAACAATTCTTTGGGCCCAATGTACGCTCCTCGAGTTGGAAAAGTTTTATCTACATTAAAACAAGTTTCAGTTGGTAAAGCTAAGGTATCATTAAGGCAAGCTCCTGTTTCAAAACTGTTGTTCCACTGCACTATTACATGATATAATATAATGAAACATTAGAGGTGTATGTTTGTATTCCTTGATGTTTTAAAAAAAAATTTTTTTAACTTTAACTCTTAGGTAGGTTGCAGGAACAGGCAATTTGTGACAAAACAGCAGAAAGACAGTCCCTAGGGCCAATGACGGGCCTTGCATTAGTTGAGCAGAGCTGAGCCAAGCTAGATTTCAAACTATTGGACCACAGACACATTATCCTCATGAGACCCAATCACTGGCATAATGTGTTCAAGACTCAGAATTGCAATAGCACTCTAGAAATATTGGAGTTAAGAAATGATCAAATTCACAAGATCAAATCACATGTAAAAAAGAGAAGAAACAAAATGCCTGGTGTTAAATATTATTCACAATCACATTATAAAGGCAAAAAACAGAAGACAAATCAATACAATAACCGTTTCTTTGACTGCTGTAAGGGAGGTGTCTTTATTAGGGAGTTTTGAAAATGAATGTTTGCCATCTAACATTGAAAATATTTTAGGTTTGGTAACATTTAGGTTTGTTTTTGAGGCATTTCTTTAAAAATATTTTTTATGGGTCACACTTTATATTAGGTGTGTTTATATGAGGTGTCCTATACTACATTTGCTGCTAGGGTTTGGGTCACCACATGACTCCAGATTTACACAGTGGATAAATATTGTATGTGAATCCCGCAAGATTTTCTGTGATTTAATTACACACAGTTAATTTAAATGTAAGTATAATGTGACAACACGTACACAGCAAATACAGTGTAATATACTTTAAGTTAAATACATACAACAGAAGTGAAAGACACTTAATATCAAATAACCTTTTTTATCTGTCTGTCACACATTCCTGTTTTTCTCTTTCTCACCTTTTTTTTCACTTGTCTGCCACAGTCTCTATTTCAGATTGTGTATTAATATTCTTATCTCCCTCTCATTTTTGTCTTGTTCGGTAACTGTATCTCTCTCAGTGCACCAGACCTCTTTGTTATGCAATATGTCTGTTTTAATGCTGGTTTCATCTTTTTTTTCCATGCTAGCTATGATTCTCTAATAAGCATGCACATAAGAACCTTATTCGGTATAAATAACTGCACATTATGATTTTATTATTATTATTATTATTTATTTATTTATTTTTAAATCACATCCTAACTCTGATCCTGTCTCACCTTGAGATGTAGAATAGATCTGGGTCATTATCAAAATATGGTGACAAACATGTCCCTGGACTTTCAGTCATAAAAAAGATTTCAGAGTAAGAATAGTAAGAAACCCCATTTAAAATGCATCATTCTATGACCTAACATTTTATTAAATAATATTAAATAGTTTGAATCTATATTGTTTTTTTTTGTTGTTTTTTTTAATTCGAAAATGTATTTGAATTTGTCAGTTGCCTTAAGAACTCCCGTCCCCTTGATCTGGTACACCACTTCCATAATATTTACAGTTATTTATGTTTTAATTTTTTTCTCATTTTGTTCTCTCAGGTCAAGTATTAGTGCAAGGCCTAACAAGTGTGCAAAAAATTTAAAAATAATGTTTGTTACCTAAATTCATGTTCTGTTTACTTTTTAAAAAAAAAATTAATGCTCACTCTCATAGTGTTGTATTTGAAGCGGAGAATTGAGGATATGATTCATAATGTTTGTCAGTTGAGGGCGCTATTGTGCCACTGTTGAATTTGACAGCCACAGGAACAAACAATGCTGCTCTTTTGCTCGGTTTTGGTCTCAAAATTATCTATGGAGGGCAAGGGTTTGGAATGAACGTGAAAGCTTCAGAACGCTAAAATCACTTACAGCACCTTTAAAGGGTTTGTGTGAAAGTTTTGACAGTTGAAGATTGAAATTACGAACATCCCAAAACAGACTTATAGTTTATTTAAATATTCTGTCAATGTAATATAGTCCATGGGATTTTTGGACAATTTGAAAGGCTTAAATTATGCCTTGGCAGTTTTATTTTTTGATACAAGACTAAAAATGGTAGGCAAGCTGTAGGGTCATTCCAAACAGCATTTCCCCCAAAATGACCAAATGACCACACAGATGGGTTTGACCTTTGAATAAATTAATATAGGAAAACCATGAACTCAATTGTCATTACCCATGGGGTAAGATGCTATTACTTCTCAAATGTATAAGGCTATGTTTGTTCATCTACCTCAGTAACCAGGAAGCCTAATTTAGCATATATTGAAAACATAACAGTTTTAGATAAGATTTCCTCTTATATAATCTTATGGCTGGAGAATGATGGCAAATCCACAAAGATTTTTTTTTTTTTTTTTGTTAAATAATTTAAAACAGAATTAAAATGTCAATTTTTTTCCAATGGCAAATTTTCCAGACTGCTCATTGTTTGTTAATTCAGATCTCTTCTATAATTTTATGTTGAATATATATTCATACAGTTGTGCTCAAAAGTTGCATACCCTGGCAGAAAATGTGAAATTTTGGCATTGATTTTGAAAATATGACTGATAAAAAAAAACTGTCTTTTATTTAAGGATAGTGATCATATGAAGCCATTTATTATCACATAGTTGTTGGCTCCTTTTTTAAATCATAATAATAACAGAAATCACCCAAATGGCCCTGATCAAAAGTTTACATACCCTTGAATGTTTGGCCTTGATACAGATACACAAGGTGACACACACACAGGTTTAAATGGCAATTAAAGGTTAATTTCCCACACCTGTGGCTTTTTAAATTGCTATTAGTGTCTGTGCATAAATAGTCAATGAGTTTGTAAGCTCTCATGTGGATGCACTGAGCAGGCTAGATACTGAGCCATGGGGAGCAGAAAAGAACTGTCAAAAGACCTGCGTAACAAGGTAATGGAACATTATAAAGATGGAAAAGGATATAAAAAGATATCCAAAGCCTTGAAAATGCCAGTCAGTACTGTTCAATAACTTATTAAGAAGTGGAAAATTCGGGGATCTCTTGATACCAAGCCAAGGTCAGGTAGACCAAGAAAGATTTCAGCCACAACTGCCAGAAGAATTGTTTGGATACAAAGAAAAACCCACAGATAACCTCAGGAGAAATACAGGCTGCTCTGGAAAAAGACGGTGTGCTTGTTTCAAGGAGCACAATACGACGATACTTGAATAAAAATGAGCTGCATGGTCAAGTTGCCCAAAAGAAGCCTTTACTGTGCCAATGCCACAAAAAAAGCCCGGTTACAATACGCCCAACAACACCTTGACACGCCTCACAGCTTCTGGCACACTGTAATTTGGAGTGACGAGACCAAAATAGAGCTTTATGGTCACAACCATAAGCACTATGTTTGGAGAGGGGTCAACAAGGCCTATAGTGAAAAGAATACCATCCCCACTGTGAAGTATGGTGGTGGCTCACTGATGTTTTGGGGGGGTGTGAGCTCAAAAAGCACAGGGAATCTTGTGAAAATTGATGGCAAGATGAATGCAGCATGTTATCAGAAAATACTGGCAGACAATTTGCATTCTTCTGCATGAAAGCTGCGCATGGGACGCTATTGGACTTTCCAGCATGACAATGACCCTAAGCACAAGGCCAAGTTGACCCTCCAGTGGTTACAGCAGAAGAAGGTGAAGGTTCTGGAGTGGCCATCACAGTCTCCTGACCTTAATATCATCGAGCCACTCTGGGGAGATCTCAAACGTGCGGTTCATGCAAGACGACCTAAGACTTTGCATGACCTGGAGGAATTTTGCTAAGACGAATGGGCAGCTATACCACCTGCAAGAATTTGGGGCCTCATAGACAACTATTACAAAAGACTGCACGCTGTCATTGATGCTAAAGGGGGCAATACACAGTATTAAGAACTAAGGGTATGCAGACTTTTGAACAGGGGTCATTTAATTTTTTTCTTTGTTGCCATGTTTTGTTTTATGATTGTGCCATTCTGTTATAACCTACAGTTGAATATGAATCCCATAAGAAATAAAAGAAATGTGTTTTGCCTGCTCACTCATGTTTTCTTTAAAAATGGTACATATATTACCAATTCTCCAAGGGTATGCAAACTTTTGGGCACAACTGTATATACACACCTTAAGATTCAAGAAATACATTTCTTTTTATTGAATATTGATGGAGCAACATACGTGTTGTGAAAAGAAATAAGAAGGTTGTTTTGAATGAAATTCTTAAAAAAAATAAATTTAAAAAAAGTGGCGAGAGGGACTTTTAACCCACACTTGAAAAAGGCTCCCTCAAATCTTTGGCTTTTTGCCTCAAATACTATCCTTTTATTGGACAGTTATTGAAAATATTTTGATATAATCACCTTGAACAAAATTGAAAATGACAAATAAACATTTAGTCTCAAAATAAATGTGATAATTTTGTGAAATTTGCAACTTTTTAAAAATGATTAAATATTAGTTCAAATTACCTCAAAATTTTAGTTGTTTTTTTTTTTTTAAATGCTATTTAGTGCTTTGGGAGAAAATAAAATCAAAGGAACCTTTTTACCCTAACAAAGAACAACTGTTTATGACCAAGAGCTATTTAAATGTCAAAAGTCCCCCTGTTTCATCATTGCTGTGTTCAGGTAAAACTGGACAGTGAATCTGTATAGCAAAACAATAATTATGAACAAAGATATGTGCTGTTTTAACTTATTTACAATTAATTACAAGAAATGTATTATGGCATTACAAATAAATGTGTTCAAATGTGTGTTGTGGGGGAGGTTAAGTTGAGAGAGGCTGCAAATCACTTTTTTTTTCTTCTTTTCTTTAGAGACCATCATGACATAGTTCATGTTAACATTTAAATGTTCAATAGTTGCTTATAAATATATAAACCTTTTTTAAGTTTAAAGGTGCAGTTAGCATGCCGTAGGGTAATCCTATATTTTTCCCATTCAGTCTAAGTAATATTATTTGCCCTGCCTACCATAACAAAACAAACTGAAATGAAATCAGTTGAAACATGTCAAGTACTATTGTGTTTAAAATGATGTATATAAACTGTTTAAAATAGTTTGCAGTCACTGGATATGAATTTTTAAAGAACTATGACACTCCAACCTTATCGGCCCATTTTACCTGATGGCCCACTTTAGCTGACATCACCCTATGCAAACTGTGCACAGAATGCAATTGTCAAATCAAAATAAAATAAAATCCCTTTATTGTCACTGAATCATATACACAAGCGCAACAGTGGGTGAAAGTCTTGGGTGCAGTTCCAAGCAACATAGAAGTATGACAATTACAATAAACATCTGATTTACACATAACACAGTTTACACATCTTGTTACACAGCACAATATACAATATACACCTAATAATATACAACATACAGTATACACAAAATAAGAAGACTGTACAATACAAAGTACACTGTACCCCATATAATCAGTGGAAATAAATATGAAGTGTTGTGTTGACATTCAGCTGTCGGTTGATAGTCAGTTGCCAGTGTGTTATTAAGAGAAGTATAAAATGTGAGTCCAGTCTGAGGTTAATAAAGTGCAGTGCTGATATATGTATCGTGAGCGATCAAGAGTTCAAAAGTCTGAATGCTTGGGGGAAAAAGCTGTCATGAAGTTGGCTGGTGCGGGTGCTGATGCTGCGATACCGCCTGCCTGATGGTAGCAGTGACAGCAGCCCATGGCTCGGGTGGTTGGAGTCTCTGATGATCCTCCAAGCTTTTTTCACACACCACCTGGTATAGATGTGCTGGAGGGAGGGAAGCTCACTTCTGACGATGTGTCTGGCAGTTCGCACCACCCTTTGCAGTGCTTTGTGGTTGTGGGCAGTGCTATTGCCGTACCAAGCGGAGATGCAGCCAGTCAGGATGCTCTCTACAGTGCAGGTGTAGAACCGTGTGAGGATGTGGTGGTTCATTCCAAACTTCCTCAGCCGTCTCAGGAAGAAGAGGCGCTGATGAGCCTTCTTCACAGCGGCCTATGTGTGGTCGGACCATGTTAGTTCCTCTGTGATGTGGACACTGAGGAACTTGAAGCTGCTGACTCTCTCCACTGGTGCTCCATTGATGGTGATGGGACTGTGTTCTCTGTCTCTTCTCCTGAAGTCACCACAAGTTCCTTGGTCTTACTGACATTGAGGGAGAGGTTGTGCTCCTGACACCAGCGTGTCAGAGTGTGCACCTCCTCTCTGTAGAGAGTTTTAAATATGTTTGGCAGGGTTGTCAAATGGGCTTAGTATTAATCGGTCTAACAAGTTTTTTAAAGGATTTTTATTTAAACAAAAAATTATATTAACAATGTAAAACAGTGTTTTTTTATTTCTTTATTTTTAATTTCAGAAATGATAACAGGACACCACTCGTTGAACTGAACACTGAACAATGTATTATACTACTGTTTGAAATGTGTGTCTTTGTACAGGGGTGGACTGTTTTTCCCACACATGCAACTTCAAAATTGCACCATTTTTTTTTTAAGCTCTGCCATTTACATCTGCGCATTGGAAACAACAAATACTCTAATAGTGTAAAGAAACCGCAACCCAATTTATCCACGCAGTGCATCGCTGGCCACAGCGTGAGAGCAGAGCGGGACCAGCCCACTCATGTTGCACTGACGAACCTGCTCTGTGCTCACGCCACACAGTCCAGTGGTAAACACAGCGCGAGATGTGGAAAACGTAAAGGCTCCTTACAAAGCTTGTTGAAACCAGATTAAACAGCCCCTACATTCTAAACAGCAGTGACTAGGTAAACATGAAAACATTCACAAAAATAATTACAGGTTTTTCAATCTACACATCATAATTCTTGTTACATTGCAGTTAGAAACACTAATTGTGAAAACAATGGTGTTTTGGCAGAAATATTGCATAGGCTGTTTTTAAAATAAATGTTACTATTATTATAATTCAATTAAATATTGGGCATTGGGGGAATATAAGCCACTTTTATAGAAGTTTTTTATGGATAATGTTTTTCATTGCAAATTCCATAGTTTGTTTTTATAGAAACCATAATTACATCTGGTAATGAGACCAAAAACAAGGTTTTACCTTTGATTACCATAATACCACAGTTAAACTCTGGATACTATGCAAGAAATGTGGTACATTTTCATAAGGGAAAATACATAGGATAATTTAACAAGGCTTTAAAGCCTGGACCCCCATGAATTAAGGACAAAGTTATGAGTTTCTTTCCTCTGTAAATATGTTCATTTCTAATGAACTGTAATGGAAAACGTTAATTCAATAATTAAGAACCTGATGAAAGATAAATATCAGTTAGGAAGTTCTGCCATTAGAATGTTTGAACATAGCCCTAAATCAATTAGGTGATTTCAATAGAATTAACATATTTTATTTATTTATTTATTTATTTTTTGTCATTGTTAATATCAGTAAATTCACATCTGCCTCCCATCTCAATGATTTTCTGTCTAATGTTTATTTCTATGTGACAGAAAATATCCAATATTAATATCGAAAACTGTTTTTGTGATAATAATATCACTATACATAATAATACAAACAGTCTTAATCTAACAATTTTTTAATTGCAAAATATTTAGCTATTTGTATACATACAGTATCAATATTTTAAGAGTGTAAGAAGACTGACTCGACTGCATCATTCACAGTGAGTAATAGAGAGGTTGGACGCTGCAGCGCTCTTTTGGCAGGCTTTGTTAGCCATGATTTTCTGATTGGTTAATGATTTAAAAAAATACAAATAAAAATACACAGACTGATGGTTTCAACAGAAGAATAAACCATCAATAAACAACCTCAGAGCTCAAGGTAAGTCTGTCTTTAAAGGTTTATTGTTAAAAATGTATTTGGGAATAAAATAAATGGCATTTTTACTTCAAGAATAAGACTATTGTGCTTTATTGTGGTCCAACAACACGTATATAAACTGGATTGAAAATTCTCCCATTATTTACATACCCTCATGTCATCTAAGATGTGTATGACTTTCATGCTTCTGGTGAACTCAAATTAAGATTTTTAGAAGAATATCTCAGCTCTGTAGGTCCTCACAATGCAAGTGAATGGTGGCCAGAAATCTGAAGGTCCAAATATTAAAATATTATTAAAGGCATTATAGAAGTAATCCATACGACTCCAGTCGTTAAATCAATGCCTTATGAAGAGATCCAATCAATTTTTCACTGTATATCTTGCTATTGCAGTCTCTAGGCACGATCAAGATTTCAAGCTTGATTAATATTAATCACCTTAAAAAATATCGCGATATCCGATTACATCGTCATCTCCCCTGCCGAGGGTCGGTGAATATCTTTGCTACAGGTGCATCTCAATAAATTAGAATGTCGTGGAAAAGTTCATTTATTTCAGTAATTCAACTCAAATTGTGAAACTCGTGTATTAAATAAATTCAATGCACACAGACTGAAGTAGTTTAAGTCTTTGGTTCTTTTAATTGTGATGATTTTGGCTCACACTTAACAAAAACCCACCAATTCACTATCTCAAAAAATTAGAATATGGTGACATGCCAATCAGCTAATCAACTCAAAACAACTGCAAAGGTTTCCTGAGCCTTCAAAATGGTCTCTCAGTTTGGTTCACTAGGCTACACAATCATGGGGAAGACTGCTGATCTGACAGTTGTCCAGAAGACAATCACTGACACCCTTCACAAGGAGGGTAAGCCACAAACATTCATTGCCAAAGAAGCTGGCTGTTCACAGAGTGCTGTATCCAAGCATGTTAACAGAAAGTTGAGTGGAAGGAAAAAGTGTGGAAGAAAAAGATGCACAACCAACCGAGAGAACCGCAGCCTTATGAGGATTGTCAAGCAAAATCGATTCAAGAATTTGGGTGAACTTCACAAGGAATGGACTGAGGCTGGGGTCAAGGCATCAAGAGCCACCACACACAGACATGTCAAGGAATTTGGCTACAGTTGTCGTATTCCTCTTGTTAAGCCACTCCTGAACCACAGACAACGTCAGAGGCGTCTTACCTGGGCTAAGGAGAAGAAGAACTGGACTGTTGCCCAGTGGTCCAAAGTCCTCTTTTCAGATGAGAGCAAGTTTTGTATTTCATTTGGAAACCAAGGTCCTAGAGTCTGGAGGAAGGGTGGAGAAGCTCATAGCCCAAGTTGCTTGAAGTCCAGTGTTAAGTTTCCACAGTCTGTGATGATTTGGAGTGCAATGTCATCTGCTGGTGTTGGTCCATTGTGTTTTTTGAAAACCAAAGTCACTGCACCCGTTTACCAAGAAATTTTGGAGCACTTCATGCTTCCTTCTGCTGACCAGCTTTTTAAAGATGCTGATTTCATTTTCCAGCAGGATTTGGCACCTGCCCACACTGCCAAAAGCACCAAAAGTTGGTTAAATGACCATGGTGTTGGTGTGCTTGACTGGCCAGCAAACTCACCAGACCTGAACCCCATAGAGAATCTATGGGGTATTGTCAAGAGGAAAATGAGAAACAAGAGACCAAAAAATGCAGATGAGCTGAAGGCCACTGTCAAAGAAACCTGGGCTTCCATACCACCTCAGCAGTGCCACAAACTGATCACCTCCATGCCACGCCAAATTGAGGCAGTAATTAAAGCAAAAGGAGCCCCTACCAAGTATTGAATACATATACAGTAAATGAACATACTTTCCAGAAGGCCAACAATTCACTAAAAATGTTTTTTTTATTGGTCTTATGATGTATTCTAATTTTTTGAGATAGTGAATTGGTGGGTTTTTGTTAAATGTGAGCCAAAATCATCACAATTAAAAGAACCAAAGACTTAAACTACTTCAGTCTGTGTGCATTGAATTTATTTAATACACGAGTTTCACAATTTGAGTTGAATTACTGAAATAAATGAACTTTTCCACGACATTCTAATTTATTGAGATGCACCTGTATATTGATTTTGCTTTAAAAATATAATTCATTAATTGAAACATGAAAAACGTAAACAAAATAAATTTCTAATTTCAAAATGCACTTTAAACTAAATGAAAAAAGCAATTAAAATAACAGTGATAAAAAAATCCTATTTAACCACCTCCCCAAATCCAAACATTTACCGTCTCCAATGGCCCCATTTGCCATCATGCAATCATCCGTCAACGACAACAGGTGGAAAATTACAAACAGCCTACAGATTTAGAACTAAAGACAATTATAAATTTAAAGATAATAATAATAAGCATAATAAATAAGCCTAATAAATTCCCTTGTGTTCCCAAAATAATGCTGCCAAATGTGTTCTTATCGAATTTGTGTTTGTATTGTGTTTTGGTAATATAGTTAATGCTGCCTAAAGAAAATAGAATAGAACTAAAGTAGAAATTTTAAGTTCAAGGTGAACATGTCTTATATTAATTTATGATTTTAACACTTTCGTCTTTGTTTCTTTAAAACAAAGAGATATATTACTGAACCTGCAGAGCTGCATTCACAATGCATGCCAACCGAGTGGAAATAAAGTGAACTAAACTCACAGCACCACCTGAGATGATTGGAGATCATTTGCAACATTCTAATAGACAACATTATTCTTGCAAACAGTTTTCAGACTAATTAAACAGAGAAAAAAGAGTGTAAAGTCTTTACATGCTCCTGATCCACGAGACAGGCACAGGCTGCACGCCTCTGAACAAACAGCGAATCAGACACGGCATTGGCGGCTTTTCTTTTGTCTGTTCTTAAAAATATAATAAAGTATGTTTCTTCAAGCGCATGTCTATGTTTCTAAAGGCATTACTTGTCATGTGTTACTCTGAGATGTCTTACAGGTCGCCCGCCTGTTGCGAATAGATGAACAAAATTACCTGTGCATGAAATACCTGCATTTGGACGAGGAGCTTGCGAACTGGATTCAGCCTCGTTGCATTTGGCGGGTGCTAGTTTCAATCCCTGGCCTACTGTTTAATATATAACTATATTATTATAACTATACTGTTTAATATACTGCATAACTTCCCAGATCCATGGTTTTGCCATTTCCCGTTATTGTTGATCATCGTCTGCCAATGAGTGTCGCAATCAGCATCGGGATATTTGTAAGATGTCATCGATATCCGATTACATTGTCCTATCGCCCAGCCCTACGAGGAATTGTAATCAAGCTTGAAATCATGATTGTGCCTTGAGACTGCAATGGCAAGATGCACAGTGAAAAAGAAGTTACATTTTGGTTTGTTCTCACCCAAAACAGATTGGATCACTTCATAAGACATTGATTTAACCATTGGAGTCGTATGGGTTAGTTTTATAATGCCTTTATGTGATATTTGGAACTTCAGATTTCTGGCCACCATTCACATGCATTAAAATGACCTACAGTGCTGTGATATTCTTCTAAAAATCTTTGATGTGTTCAGCAGAAGAAGAAGAAGAAAAAAATATACACATCTGGGATGGCATGAGGGTTTGTAAATGATAAGAGAATTTTCATTTGTGGGTGAACTATCCCTTTAGTCGAAGTTACTGAAGCCAAACATTAAACTGCATGTACTGTACTGCGGGTGTCATGAACCGGGCGGGCTTTAGGACCCGATGACACTAAAATAAAGGGAAATGTTTGATGGATCGTCAAGTTCATATAAAGCTTTCCGTTCGCGTGGTAATGTTGCATATGTTAATCGACGCGAATTAATTTCGCCTATTTCACTTGACGGGTTCATTGCGCTTCTCATGCTGACAACGAAAGCGAATAACAGCATGTGAGTGTTTGAAGCTCTAGTCGGTCGGATATCTGTCAGCAGTGCGGAAGAGAGAGGGATGGGGCAGATCAATGCTGTCAAACTGACTCATAAGACCCTGAAATGATGCGGAGATAACAACGGGAAATATAGCCCGAAGACCAAGCGTTCAACAATATAAGCAGAAGAGCAGCATGCTCGATCGGATAGACCCGTGAGCGAATAAAGGCATTGAAATTGATCAAGCCAACTGTCAGACTCGCTGTACGCTCCAGAAGCCTCGACACACACTGAGGATGACAGGTTGATTTTTTTAGGCGAGTGAAACTTTTTTTAAAACCATTGCGACACAAATTGGTAGACGTGTTATCTGCTTCAACCAAATCGAAAGCAAGTTCTAAAGGCAAAAGCTGTGATCAGTCTCACCGCGGGAAATTGTTGAACAAAAGACACGCGACCAAGTTGAAACGTGAGTACACTTATCATATCAGCATGGAGATATATACAGTATATATATATATATATATATATATATATATATATATATATATATATATATATATATATATATATAGCCTAGATTTGCTTGGCTCGTTTACAACGACAGTGATTCAGTGAGGCATTTAGCAGAAAGACGATAAAGAATGAAGCTGTTGCAATGCTGTTTGAACAATGCAGCTGGTGACTTCAGTGTGAGAGGCGAAGGGGCGGGTTCTTATAGTGAGAGTCCACTTGTGTTTTCCTGATTACTGTATATTCATAGAGGTGTACACGGTTTGAAGTGGTTATCATAAGGTAAGATCCCCCTCAGAATGAAAATTCTGCCATTTACCCATCCTCATTTTGTTCCAAGCCCCTTTGAGGAACACAAACGGAAATGTTAGACAAATGTTACAGACTGAGAGACTTAGGGTAAGTTTACACGACAACAATGTACTAAAAACGGAAAAGTTTTTCCTTTGCGTTTTTGAAAAGTTTCGTGTACAGACGACAACGTTGTCAAAATGATCCATGTTCACACAGATCCTCGAAAACGACTAAAAACGCTGTATTATGCATGCCAGGCCAGTAGGTGGCGATGTCACTTTGTAAAGAAACAGTACGCGCCTGCACACATAAGCATTCTTCCACAGAGTGGTGAATACAAACAATGAAGATGGCGAAAGCATCGAGCAATTCTGTCTGGATGGACGATGAGGTTGCTTTATTGCTACAATTACTTTGCTGGAGAAGCATCAATAAACTAAAAATCTTGAGCAGCACAAACACAGTCCTGTAGTCCACCATTGTAGTTTTGAATGTCTCACGCGTTGTTATGAAGTACTCGCGCATGCGTGCGCATGACGTCATCGTTTTCAGCATTCCTCAGCGTTTTTGTATGTTTACACGGAGACGATAATGGCATCGTTTTAAAAAACTTGCACTTTGAAACCTGTTTTCAAAAGTTTGCTTTTTCAGGCCCCAATACGGCATTGTTGTGTAAACGAACAGCCAAAACGCATAAAAACTTTTCCGTTTTTAGTTGAAAACATTGTCTTGTAAACGGCCCCTTAGTCACCATTCACTTTCATTGTATGGAAAAGTCAAGTCAATTCAGTTTTATTTGTATAGCGCTTTTCACAACACACATCGTTTCAAAGCAGCTTTACAGAAAATCACGCATTAACCAAAAATGAAACCGTAGTATCTATTAAGTTTGAGAGTGATCATTCTGTAGTTGGATTAAAAATTATTGTAATTTGTGTATAAAAATTAAATAATAATTGTATTTAGAACCTCTGTGAGCAAGCTGAAGGCGACTGTGGCAAGGAAGACAAAAATCCATAAGATGCTGGATAATGGAGAAAAATAACCTTGGGAGAAACCAGGCTCACTGTGGGGGCCAGTTCCCCTCTGGCTAACCAGTGTGAATATAATGGCAATAGTTATTTAGTTATTTATGTGCAGTGCAGGTCATGGTTTAAGATTAGTAAACTAAGTAAGTGTTGAGGTCCATCCTGGTTTAACTGCAGAAGTTCACATAGATGCAATTGTCCTTGTTAGTTGGCTGATGAAGGCTTTTGTTGGCAATTAAATGACAGTCTGTGTATTCCATTTCAAGAGTGTAGTTCATTATTAGACCGAGGTGATGCAGGCAGAGATCAGTTAGGTGCATCGCAGTTCAACCTGGCCGGTAATTTCGGTGAGGTCTATCCTAAGTCCAAGGTTCAGGCAATGGCATATGAAGTATCCCATGTCTTATGGTTGGAGTTGGCATCAGTTCTTCCTCTGAAGTCCATCGTAATAGACTGAAGTGATGTTTGGCTGGCACCGGCTGCTATTAGTCATCATCACTCAGCGACATGTAGCAGCGGAGTCCAACACGAAGCAGGAATGGAGCTGGATCCAACCGGTTCTGGTGACCTCAGGATAGGAGTCCCGAGGTTGAGACAGGGAAACAAATAGAATAATATTAGCATAGATGCCATTCAATTTATTGCAGAGTTACAGATCATGATAGATGTTTCTGGTTCCGGCAGACCTAACTAAAGCAGCCTAATTGTGAGTTGATGGATAAATTAGGTGTATGCCTGGCTAAATAGATGAGTCTTTCGTCTAGACTTAAACTGAGTGAGTGTGTCTGTGTCCCAAACAGTGTTAGGGAGACTATTCCATAGTCTGGGAGCCAAATAGGAAAAGGATCTACCTCCTTTTGTGGATTTTGATATTCTAGGAACTATTAACAAGCCAGAATTTTGTGGTCGTAATGAACGTGATGGAATATAGTGTGTCAGAAGGTCACTTAATGCTCTGGGGTCTGATGGTGTTTTGGGCCCTGGAGAAGTTTTGACATGCCTTGACATTTGTGCTTTTTTTCAGTTGCTTAAAAACATATTAATGGCTAAAGTCTGATAACACTGTATTCAGCACAAACTGGGCTACAATAATATGTGAGCAACATGTTTGTATTTTTGAGAAAATAATGTTTATGCATGGTTTTTGAAAAAACAAAAATTGTGAGTCACTGAAATAAGGCCATATAACACATACTAAACATTTTGTTCACAAGACTTTTGAGAACTGGATCTTGTAGCCTAGAGTTTTTGCTACAAAAATGATGTGAAACCATCCTGATCACTCATTCATACAAAACAATATAGTCATTTAACTTTTGTGAGACACTTTTAGTGTTAGAAAGGCCATATGCGAGGAGGCGTGGATGATCATGAATATTGATGTGATTCACACCTGAAAAAGACCCCTCCCCTGAGAGAGAATGAATGTGAGGAGACTTAATGATTGAATGTATTGTTTGTAGTTTAAGTTAAAAGAAGTAATCTGACTATACATTTCTTTACATAAAACTTTACTTAAAATCTTTTGACCTACAATACTGTTTAAAAGTTTATAGATCTGTAAGATTTTTTTTAATGTTTTTAAAAGAAGTGTCTTCTGCTCACCAAGGCTGCAATTATTTGATCCAAAATACAGCAAAAAATGTGATATTGTGAAATATTTTTACAATTTAAAATAACTGTTTTCTATTTGAATATATTGTCAAGTGCAATTTATTCCTGTGATCAAAGATTTTCAGCATCATTACTGCAGTCTTCAGTGTCACACGATCCTTCAGAAATCATTCTAATATGCTGATTTTCTAATATGGGCATATTTACAGCACATTTTACAGATTTACACCCAATCTTTGCAAGCACAAGCTTCGTTGATGATAAAGAGGCAGCATAAACACTAGGTAAAATATAATCTAAACATTCATATTATTTTTATATCATATTACATATCATATTTATATCATACAGCATACAATTTAAATACCTGCTTTAACGAAACAACATTTAAATGTAACTAAAACTTGCCTATTAGGACATATTTTAAATTTAAATACTTTGAATTCTGGCTGGCAAGTCTGGAAATAGTCCAGATAGTAAAATATGTACATGTTTATATAAAATAGCATGTCAACTAATGCAAGTAAAACTAAATGACTTACTCATCCGGAATTGTATCCTCAGCTGGATCAAATCACTCTTCAAAATGTAAACGTTCATCGTCGAAGTCCCGCTCTTCTTCTGAGGAAAATGTGAACTCTTCGTCACTATCCATGACCATCTGTAGAGCTTCCTCACCTGTGTAGCGTGCCATCTTCCAAACGCGCAGGAAAGTGTATGAATATGATGATGAAACTTGATGTTTTTTAAGGCATTGTTGTGGGGGCGTTTACCATTTGCATATTTGCATAGACCGCCTCATTACATTACCGTATAAATAGCGCGCTCTGCTGGTGGGTGGGATCACATTAGCGATAATGAGCTGAGCCAGGAGAAACTGTACATCGCTTTGTTTCATACAGATTACATTGCAGGAGAATATTTGTTTTAAATTTGATTTGAATTATTTTATTTAAAAGTAGACATTTTAAGCTTTCTTTAGACATATGTTTCATGTTTGTGTGATAAGTATTCACAGAGTTTCACCTCATTTTTGTGACGTGTTTCAGAAAGATGCTTGCGGAGACAGAGATGGCTGAAAGCGCACCCTGTTTATTTTCTTTATTTACAAAAGCACAAGGTTTTGTTGTTATTGTGAGTGTACACAAATAAAAGTAGACCCTTTATAGTTTCTAATGATGTCTTACACTTATCTGTATGCCCAAAAATGAAGGAGTATTTTAAGTTGTTTCCGTTGTTATGTGGAAAAAATCCAGCAGGATGCGCCGGCGTGTCCGTCGACCCCAGAGGGTTAAGTACTGTGGAGCTAGACCATTCAAAGCTTTGTATGTAGTTAACAGAATTTTAAAATGTATATGAAATTTAACAGGTAGCTGATGTAACAACGAGAAAATGTGGCTAATATGATCATATTTCTTCACTGTAGAAGATGACATTTAGCAGTTTATTTTTTGAGGTTTTTGGTCCAATAATTAGTACCTCTGTTTTGTCGGATTTGAGTAGAAGGAAATTTCTGGCCTTTCAGTCTTTGATTTCATTGATACACTCTGATACTTTGGAGAATTGTGAATTTTCGTTGAGTTTAGAAGAAATATAAAGTTGGGTATCATTGGCATAACAGTGGAAACTTATTCCATGATTTCTGATAAAATCTCCCAAGGGAAGTATGTATAAGGAGAAAAGCAGAGGCCCTAAAACTGATCCCTGTGGCACTCCATACTTAACTTTTGTTTGATTTGACAATTCCTCGTTTACACATACAAAGTGGTAGCGGTCTGATAAATAGGACCTAAACCATGCTAATGCAAGTCCACTAATGCCAACATAATTCTCCAGCCTATACAAGAGAATGTTGTGATCTATGGTGTCGAAGGCAGCACTAAGATCTAAAAGCACTAGAAGAGAAATGCAGCCGTGATCAGATGATAAGAGCAAGTCAATTGTAACTCTGATAAGTGCAGTCTCTGTACTGTGATGGGGCATAAATCCTGACTGAAATTGTTCATACATATCATTTCTCTGTAGAAATGAACATAGTTGGGACAACACTACCTTTTCTAGTATTTTTGACATAAATGGTAGATTTGAAATCGGTCCGTAATTAGCCAATTCTCCAGGATCAAGCTGTGGCTTCTTAATAAGCGGTTTGATAACTGGCATTTTAAAGTTTCTTGGGACATGTCTTAAAGATAGCGAGGAGTTAATAATATTAAGAAGAGGTTCTGAGATTACAGGGAATACCTCTTTTAAGAGCTTAGTTGGTATTGGATCTAATATGTTGTGGCTTTTGATTTTTTATACGTTTTTTTTTAGCTCTTCATAACCTATGACAGCGAAGGATTGAAGTTGCTTGTGAGGAAAATTATGAGACACTGTTTTCTGACGTGCTGAGACAGTTGATTTTATAGTTCCAATTTTATTTCTGATTATTTAAATTTTATCAGTAAAGAAATGAATGAAGTCATTACTATTATGCTGTGACGGAATATCTGGTTCAGTCGATGCTTTATTCCTTTATTTAGCCACAGTATTGAATAAACACCTAGAATTGTTGTGGTTATTTTCTATGAGTTTGCTAAAATATGCTGACCTGGCAGCTTTTAGTGCCTGTCTGTAGCTACAGATACTATCCTTCCATGCACCACGAAATACCTCTAATTTTGTATTCTTCCACTTGTTCCATTTTTTGAGCAGCTCTCTCAGAGCATGAGTGTGATCATTGTGCCATGGTGCGGGGCTTTTTTCTTCAAATTTCTTTAATCAGAGGGGGGGGGGCGACACTATCAAGTGTGCCAGAGATGACTGTATTTATATTTTCTGTTATTACTTCAAGTTCTTCCAGATTTTTTGGCTTACTGAGTATGTGAGACATTTCTGGAAGATTATTAGTGAAGCTATCTTTAGTGGTTGAAAGAATAGTTCTACCTGAACGATAGCATGGTGAAGATTGAGTGACATTATTGAGTGATCGCAGCAAACAAGAGACGAGGTAATGATCTGAGATGTCATCGCTCTGCGGTAGAATTTCTATAGTATCAACATCATCTCCAGATGACAGAATTAAATCTAGCGGATTTATTATGGCAATGAGTTGGTCCTGTCACATTTTGTGTGACTCCAAGAGAGATGAGAATATTAATAAATGCTAATCCCAATGAGTCATTTTCATTATATATGTGAATGTTGAAATCACCAACAATTAAAGCTCTATCTACATTAACTACTAGATCTAAAAGAACATTTTCTTTTAGATTCTCCAAGGAAATCTGAGTATGGTCCTGGTGATCTATATACTGTAGCAAGGGCAAAAGATGACAGAAATTATTTATTTATATCTGCCGGTGTCACATTAAGCATTATTAGCATTATTATTATCAAAATACTTAAACTTATATCCTGTCCTCTGTGTAACACCAAAAAACTTCACTGTAAATTGTAGCCACACCTCCTCCTCGACCCTTCAGACGAGGCTCATGTTTATAACAATAACTTGAGGGAGTAGTTTCATTTAAACTAATATATTAATCTGGTTTAAGCCAGGTTTCAGTCAAACAGAGTGCATCCAAACTATGATCTGTAATAATTTCATTTACAATTAGTGCTTTGGTTGAAAAAGATCTAATGTTTAGTAGCCCTACCTTTATATGATGTTTATCTTAAGTTAAATTTGACCTTAATTGCATTTCTTCTAAATGATTTAGTGTGGGGTTTGTGTTTTGTAGGTCAGGGGAACAGACACAGTCTCTATATGATATCTAGGTGATACAGTCTCTATGTGTTATAGTTCACATGACCGGTGTGATGTCTCAAGGCAGCTAGCAGATGTTCGGATTAACCAGTTTGTCTGCTTCCTGACCTGGGCCTCAATTAGTCAAATACTATCATTATTAAGACTATGAGCCAAATTACTAGAGAGGAGAGCGGCACCTTCCCTGGAGGGATGGAGTCTGTCTCTCTTTAGCAGGCCAGGTCTACCCCAAAAACTCTTCCAATTGTCTATAAGTCCTATGCTATTCTCCGGACACCACTCAGACATCCAGCCGTTCAGTGACACTAATCTACTATAAACCTCGTCACCATGACAAGCAAGGAGGTGGCCAGAACATATTACAATGTCTGACATCGTTTTTGCAAGTTCACATACCTCTTTAACATTATTTTAGTGATCTCCGACTGGCGAAGCCGGACATCGTTAGTGCCGACATGAATAACAATTTTAGAAAATCTACATTTAGCATTAGACAGCACTTTTAAATTTGATCTGATGTCAGATGCTCAAGCTCCAGAAATGCATTTAATAATGGAGGATGGAGTCTCTATTTCCACATTCCTTTCAATAGAATCACCAATTATTAAGGCTCTTTCAACATGATTCACATTGGGTGCATCACTGAGTGGGGAGAATCGATTGGAAACCCTAACAGGAACGGGAGAGTGGTGTCGCTTTGCTGAGAAAGTATGCCGCCGAGACATCACCCAAATACCCTGCTGCGGGGGCTCTAGAGCCGGAACCAAAGTATGTGTGTTGCTCTCTGTACTACCCGCATCCGAAATAGTATCTACCGGCTTCTTTCTCACTGACCTCCATTAGTGTTTGGATGCATGTCTCTAACACATTAACCTTCTCTGTCAGCCTGACAAATTCCTTACATTTATCACATGTGAATCCCTCACTGCTGACGGAAGAAGCTATAGTAAACATGTGACATGCACTGCAGGAAGCAATAATATGAACGGATGCCATGACTTACCGCAATTGTTTGTTGTTGTTGTTATGGTTGTTCTTGAGTGGCGAGGGTTTGAGATCAATGTGGTTCGATGTGGTTCCTGATCAGCAGATGTTTGAGACTGATGCAATAATCCATGTAAAACACAGAGGAGAAAACTAATGCATGCAGTCGAAATGCAAGATGTAGACAAGCGGGAAAAAAGAAATGAAAAAAGAGAGAAACAGGTGCGCGTGGTAAAATACACACAGTTAAAACAGTAGAAAAGCGGAAAAACTGAAGCACTCGGTAAAAATTATGTCATGAAAGTAAATGGTGACAGAGGTTAACACATTCTGCCTAACATTTCCTTTTTGGGTTCCTCAGAAGAAGAAAGTCAAAAAGGCATGGAATGACATAAGGGTGAGTAAATGAAGACAGAATTGTCATTTTTGAGTGAACGTATCTCTTTAAATTATCTAGATTATGGTACAACAGTTAGGGTGTATTTTTTGTCTAAATGCCTCTGCAGCATGTTATTTGGTGTCATAAAATAATACTGGGATAAATTACATGCCATCGACCTGTTGGATTGGTGTTGTAACACAAACCAGATTGCTGTCCTTTCTGGCCCAGTAAATCTAATTCCCATTGACTCTATTGATTCTACTGTGCTTGAAGTATTTCTTAGTATTACCTACTAGACAGGAATGCCATAGAATAGGAATGCATTGGAAAACAACAAGGTAGTTACATATATCTGTAGCTTCCTGGACGATCTGTGCTTGTACTGAGTGTAGAGTACAACAGAGGCTTTTCTTATACACTTTAATGGACAATTACATTACTATTCCCCCAAATAAAGCTACTAGTTGGCACAGCATTTATTATTTTCGGTGCAGTGTTATCCAGAGCTAGCCAGCACAGCCACAGGGGCCACTGAAAGCTGGATGTGAGAGAATAATTCAGAGATCATACATCTCTTGGTGACACCTCAGCAATGCTCACCCGCTGGTGGGTGTGAGAGAAGATGCAGGGAGCTTCCTGTATATGCTAGTGTTTTTGTGTGTAAACTATCTGATGATGTACAATTTGCCTTGATTAGAATGAAAGCAAGTCAATCAAACTGCTCCCAGTGTTTTGCAGAATATAATGTATACTGGTCATAGATGTGAGTATTGTGAGTGCAGACAATTTTAATAATCATGATATAAATATTTTCCTGGAGAGCAGGCCTCTCTTCCAGAAGAGAGAGTCTCGCTCAGACAGTTACATGAATTGTAATTGATTCTGTTGTTTGACCTGAAACCGGATTCATTTTGTACTGCACACCATCACAACATAATCACTACTGCATCATTTCAATTGTAGCATTTGTTCACATGACTCACTCTTGTTTACATGCTTATCAGACATCAAAGGTCTTGGCTTTAGCTTTTTGTTTTTTTATTTGTCATCTTTAATACTCATTCCATTTGTCATGACAAATCTCACTGCTAAAGGAATAGTTCAACTAAAAATGCACTTCCTTAAATTTTTTTAAAAAATGATTTATAATTATTTCAGATCTATATAAGCAGTGCTGGG
Source organism: Myxocyprinus asiaticus (assembly GCF_019703515.2). Classification (NCBI taxonomy): domain Eukaryota; kingdom Metazoa; phylum Chordata; class Actinopteri; order Cypriniformes; family Catostomidae; genus Myxocyprinus; species Myxocyprinus asiaticus. Next base: position 38,902,554 of record NC_059347.1, on the reverse strand, counting down.
CAGATTATTTGTAGGGCTACAACTAACGATTATTAGAATGATTATTCGAGCGATTATTGTAACAATTAATCATTGGCTCTTAACCGACTATTCAGCTTGTGCCCCGTGTTAAAAGGTTGTATTAAACATATAAATAAATAATAATACATATAATATATAATAAACAATAAAGAGGACAAATCATCTTTTAAAAATACCTCTAAATGACATTCACTGAATTAAGGGGGAAAAATTATTTTTATCAAGTTTAATTCAGTAAAAATTCACTTCAAAATATCCTGTCGTATGTTATCGTGTTTTTGTCTTCTTTTCCATTTAAAAATATCTAAAAATCCTTAAAACATGATACATTTACTTTAGAAGCAACATATAAGATGTTAAGAATTGCTTTCGGAGAATGTATCTTGAATATAAGTTTATTTTGTATATAAGTGTATTTTTTCACTTGTTCATACTTCTGCGAGTGCAGTAAAGACAAACTATACTTGCATTCAAGATCTATTCTCTGAAAGCAAGTCTAAATATCTTATTTGCTGCTTCTGAGGTGAATGTATCTTTTTTTAACGATTTTTAGATATTTAAAAATATTTTGAATTTTTTCATATAATATTCATCATTTTCAGATAACACATTTTTCTTCTGCATTATAGCTCCCAAAGTAAATGTATGTTGTTTTAAAGGAGTTTTAGAAATGTATATTGGAAAGCAAGCCAATGGGCAAAGACTACCCTCTCACCATTTTGTTCACCTTGATCCATCTTTAACTCACACACAAAAAATATAAAACTTTCTCTTCTTAATAGAGCTGCCTATTGCCAATTTTCTTTACGATAAGAAACACACAGTGACACGTATATTATGATTCAGTATGTCACGAGCCATCACGTTATAATCTAGCTGCAGCAAGCGTGCGTGAGGGAAGAGCGTCCCCGCACCAGAGTTTGCATCAGCCGGATGCAGTTTCAATCTCTCCCCCATAGATCGGGTTTCTTCACGTGACTCATAGAAGTGGCGCTGACCGCACAGAGAAATGCCAGTTTATTTGAACTTTAATAAAGGATGCATTAAAGATATAAAGATATAGCTGGGGTGTTTCATTTAAAGATGATATCTGATATGAAAGTTTTGCTTAAGCGGAACGGCAGCTCCAGCTCTGCTTTATTTTACAATGAGAGTGTTTCTGTATGCACTTATTGTATAATTTCCTCATAATTTGCAATCTACACCACCTGAAGCTGTTTGGAAAGTTTGGAGTGTGTCTGGACTGTGAGCTGTGTTTTCTCCTCAATCAGGCACGTCATCATTAGAGTTTAATGTGATCTCATGTTATGTTAATTGAGATCAAAGGACTATTCGACAACGGAAATTTTTGTCGACAAATTTTTATTTTTGACATTGTCGATAACGTCGACTAATTGTTTCAGCCCTAATTACTTGTCAGTTGTAATCCGGTACTGATTAAAAATTACATGACAAAATGCAATCAGTAATGTAATCTTGTAGATTACATTTTTGGGGTAATGTAATCCGATTACTTTTGGGTTACTTTCAACCTAATTATATTTTATTTTGTCACATGCATTTGAGTAGGATAATCATTTTAACATAAAAGTACAAAGAAGAAAATGTAGTCCATTCTTTATTACTAACAAAAAGAGAGACACAAAAAGAGATCCTGACATTTTTAAAATGTGTATTAAACATTACATGAATGAAATAAACATTAAATCTAAAAGCAATGACAGTGCATGGCCAAAGTTTATAATTCAAAACACTGAGACATCAAGTTCATTTTAAGTGCATAAAAAAATAGCAACATTACGAACATTAATGACCATAAAATCAACCCTAATGACTTTGCTAGGACAAAGCTTTCATCTAAAAACACTGAATCACTTTTAACCCTTACTGCTTACTGATAGTCCATCACCTATTCCAAAGCTGAGGTGCAAGATATTATCTTTTGAACAGCAAGAATATTCTAAAAGAGCAGAATATTTTAAAACAGCAGAGTTCCACCGAGTCACAAAAGGAACAATTGTGTCAAGCTGACAGTCCCGTGGGAAGATCGCATGGACGAGGCCTTTGAAAGGAAGCTCTCCAAGTATGCAGGACTGGTCAGCAACTGTCAGCAGGCTGAATGGAGAGCGAGGTGTCTCCCAGTGGAGGTTGGATGCAGGTGATTCGCAGCCCATTCGTTAGCCAGAGCCTTCAGCAATTTGGGCATTGAGGGAGAGAGGAAGAGGAGAGCCATCAGCAGTACCACCGAAGTGGCAGAGAGGGCCTCAAGATGGCTGTGACTCAAAAGAGGAGAGCTGTGGAGTCATAAGTAGCTAGCCATCTGGACACAAGCTGGGGTCTTATCAGCCCTGGCTAGGTCACCTGGAGGAGGGTGTATGATGTTGAAAGACCCGAGACACTTGATGATTCCAGGCACATCACTGAAGATGTGTCCAGAGGCATCAGCAGATGCTAGATTTTTGTAATATGATTACATAATCCAGATTACATGTAATCTGTTACTACCCAGCACTGTATATAAATTTACTATTCACAGGATATCTACTTCTTTGTTTATTACAAGAGAAATTAGTACTATATTCATGCATATTAATACTATATCATGCTGATTTTCTGTGTGATAATGGCTAAACAGTATCCCATATGCATGTATACTTGCATATTATACATGCCATTTGTTTGTAAAGGTGACGCTGATGTGATTGACTTGATTTACATTTGACATTTCTGTTTGATGAAGGAACAACATGGATGTAAACTATTGCAAGTACAACAAATGAACAGTATGATTTGGCTATTGTCATTTGGGTGGACTACTGAAATTAAGTTGTGCATCTATTTAGACTAAATAAGTTCCTGAGAAAATACATATGTGTTGCTTATGTGTTGCTTATGTGTTATGTGTAGCTTAATATGTGTTTGACAGCCAGTTGCATCTCCTGAAATCCTGTTCTAGGTTTGTCCTGATTTGTTGCATCATCTCTTTGATATGAAAAATAAAACATCAAAACAAATCAGAATATATTCTATTCTAATATTTCGTAATTGTCTTGAAAATGCTTTGAACATTTTACGTTATCTAGGACTTTTGTAGATCCATGGAGATTCGTCTTATTGCCAGAGGGAAATTGCAGCAATGTCACCTCTGCTTTGGGTTAACTCTGATTCAGCAATAAATGACACTGGAGAATTCACTCCTTCTCCTTCTCACATACACAAACACATCTCTTCTTCACCTCTGGTTCCTCTTCTCTGCTTGCAGTGCATGAGTGAGCAAAACCAGTGTTTACTATTATGTGACTTGAGAGACATTAAGAGAGACGAGAGAAAGTCAGAGAGAAAAAGAATGCTGAAAAGAGACTTTGTTGTGCTCCTGTCAAATATTTGTGAGGGCGGGAGAGAAGCACTGAGAACTGGAGTGTGGCGATCTCAAGTCAATCTCAAGAGGAAAGAAAGAAGAGACTGAAACAGAGAGAGAACAGCCTCTTGGAAGTAAGTGTAGTTAGTGCATTTTAAGACATATCGCATGGCAAAATAAATTGTTTTTATGAGACTGTATGCAAACATAATGTTTATTAAGAAAGGATGAAATAATAAACGTACTGTATAACTTAAAAATGTGATTCATGGAGTAAAATTCAAATTAACTGATTTAACTGAAGTTAATATATGTTACCTAAAGTGTGTAATATCTGCTGCACTATCAGCATTTATACACAATTGAAAAGATTCATACCTGCAAATTTGCATCATTTTGGCATAATTTGCTGTTTTGAATCCAAATTATGTCATTTATTTCGTGATTGTTTTCAAACAGGTTTTACCGAACACTTGGGGTGGGTAAAAATATAGATTTTCTGATCTCGATATCGATTCTTAAATCCCAAGATGATCGATCTTTTATTCTATGCGCAACCCTCTTCTACACTGAGAGGAAATCACTCTCATTTGCAACCAAATTTCATGCTATGCAACTGAAATGTATAAATTTGGCAACTGGCTGGTAAATGTTTAGATTTCACTCACCAGTAATTGTGTAGTACTGTATAGTGGTGGAGTTTTCAGCAGCAAAATCCCAGTATGCCTGATAGTAAATCTTTGTGTTTGATTTAGTTCTCTAGACATCATCACATCACACTGATTTCTATAAAGAATTTAGTCTGAATAGCAGTGAACTTGAACAAAGCTTCTTGCAATAAACAAGAAGTGTGTGTGTGTGTGTATACAGAGGTAAAAGTCTTGTTCATGGGGTTGTCATATTTTGATGAAAGGAGAGATTACTGTGCATTTGTGAGTGGAATTAGTCTGTTTACAAACTCCAATTCATGCATCCTTTGTAATCCTTGACTAAAGTCTGTAGCTCAGTCTTTGTGATCTCTCTGTGTATTGAGATAAAGACAAGGGCCTTTTGTCATCATTGGGGATCTGCATCATAGAACTCCAATGTTGCAGCCCATTGACCATGATATCCTGCAGTGTTACATACCCCTTTTGTCCCCAGTTTGACCATGAGATGAGTAGTATAAGACTTGAATACTTACAGTACTTTCTCATGGTTATCTGTCAGTATTATCTTATTTAAAAAGGGGTGCATCTTAAATCTGATGATGTGTGTATTTTTTTCAAGACAGCTATAAACAATTCCTAGGTATATCTTTTCAAAGTGTAAAAAACGCTGCTCTTTTTGTTTGGGCATCCCGATCAACCTGACATAGCAACATTGTCTGTTCCACTGGCATGAGTTTGGGGTGGGGCCAGAGCTGGGACTATGATACAATCTTTGGTGGGGCACATGCATTGTTGGGATGGGGGGGTCGTTCAATGTTTCGCCATGAGTCTAGGAGTGGAGTACCCCTTGTTTGTTTTGCTGTCAGTCAGGGCATGGTCATCAGAAGTTTTTTTGGGGGGGGGCTTGAGGCAGATCTAGTGGTGTCCCCTTAGACCAAGCCATAGGTGGGACTGGGGTAATTTATTGAGAGATTTTTGAATGGGACTTTTACGACAGTGGAACTTTACAGTTGCGCTCTGTCACTGGAGTCGAGTTCACCACTGCAGTAGCAGCAAGCACTCAAAACAAACATCACGCAATTGTTTCATTAAACACCAAGAGAAGAGGATATTTCAAGATTAGAATTGCAGCTTCAACTTAAGAAAACTTGTTGAGGTGAATTTTGGCGATTGTGATAACGTGAGATTGTTTGTGTTGTAGTGATGGTCATTTTCAGGGTGATTCTGTAACTATGGGCTCTTAATGACATCAGTTTCTAAGTATACATTTTTATATCAGTGCTGAAATATATCAGTGCCTACTGTATAAATCAAAATAAATAAATAAGTGTAAATGCCTTTTGCTCTGCCTATCGCGTGCATGCGTGACTACTGGAGCACAGCTCTGCGAGTACACCCTGCAAAGTAACTTTGAGTTTGACAGATGCGGTGCATTTTTTTCTCATAGAGAACAAACTTAAATAAGCCTAAGACGCTTCCAAATACAGAGATAAGGTGCAGTTTACCCTTACTGTACAGAACTAATGATCTAATTTCTTTCTACACTGAAAATACTATAACTGAACTAAGATTCCATTCAGGACTTTAAAACGCTGTGAAATAGGTAGACATTAATAAAAGCATGATCTTTCTTCTTTTTATTCAGCATTATATGGAAGAAGCAGAACTTTTTTCTCCTGGATGAACTAAAGCACCCTTGGTGAATGAAGCCGTGTATATACTATGTGCATCGTAGTTTTAAATGATGTCACAGTGTTTAACGTACTGTTCCAGCCACATGTAAAGCCAATAATGCAGGTTTTTCTCTCCATGGACTGCCGCTTTTAGCGCTGTGACATTTATTATTATTTTATTAATTATTATAATACATGTTAAATGTGTATTATGCAATGGAATATTGGTACGATACCAGCTCTGCTACCTCGGTATAGATATTAAATCGATACTATGATCAAAAAAAAAAAAAAAAGCCTCCGATTTTTTTTATGAAATTACACAGAAATTGACTTGATTAAAAGAACTGCATAAAGTCTCACAGGTACAAATTATGTGTTTTCCATTTAAATTTTTCTGCATTCCATCTTAAATGTTTTAATTAAATTTTATGATCAAATAGGGTTTCATCAAATTGATACATACAGCTTTAATCAAATAAAAATATAATAATTTTTTTTTGTTTTTATCAAAACGTGGCACAACAGAGCTTCACAGTATTAATGAAAAGTTGAATGAAAAAAAAATCTGATTACCTCTCGCAGTCTGGCAGTGACTGTTCCTCCTCTCTCTGTTAGTTTGTCATGTCTGCTTGTTTCCATGTTTGTTCTCTTCCTCTTGTGTCTGCAGGTGCCACGTGCTGTATGCTTGCCCTGTTGCCATGACATCGCCAATTACTCCTATCAGCCATATCACCTGTCTCTCGTTACCACTGCTTCCCTCATGTTTAGTCCTGTATTCTCTTTTTTTTTTTTTTTTTTTTAAGTCGGTCTACTCAGTTAAGTTAGTCTGTACATTCTTCCAATCTTTTGTCAGTTTATGTTTACCTGTGTTCTAGTTAAATTCCAGTCCTGTTTTGGTTTACCTTTTTTTCCCTCCACTGTCAGAGAATTATATTGCATTAGTGTAGTTTGCATAATAAAGAGTTTTTTTTTTGTTTGTTTTTTTGTTTTTGTTTTTGCATCTCTGCATTTGGGTCCTCCATCTCAGCCATCTTGTGACATAACAATCGAGCCACAGATGGACCCAGCAGAGATGGATTTTTTTTTTTTTTAAAGAAACCTTGTTCTACTGCTCACCAGCATACGGAGCACGTGAAGAAGCTGCGTGGGGTATGGCAGGAAGACAAGTCCATGTGGGGGTATGCCTTAGAGTTTTTGGCATTATCTTCGGGTCTGGGATACAATTAGGCCTGCCTTATTGATCTTTTTAGGGCAGGTCTGACTGAGCCCATTAAATCTTGCTTCCCAGATTGGAGTGAGGGTGGGAGTCTTTTCGAGATGATCAGTCTGACCATGAAATGATTCCTGTGCCTCGGAAGACTTCCAGTCTTCATCCCAACCCAAGGATGGGGACACCCCCCACACGGAAGTGGATGCCTCGGCCACTGCCTTCGCACCTCAGATGAGGAGGAAGAGAAGGAAGAAGCCCATCCCATCAGCCGAGCCCACTGGGGCTGACCGCCATGAGGCGGAGGAGCCCGCTGGTGACCGCCATGAGGCGGAGCAGCCCGCTGGTGACCGCCATGAGGCGGAGCAGCCCGCTGGTGACCGCCATGAGGCGGAGGAGCCCGCTGGTGACTGCCAGGAGGTGGAGGAGCCCTCTGCTGACTGCCAGGAGGTGGTGGCTGTTCCCGCTGCAGCCCTCTTGACCACAGCAGCCGCGGTCCAGCCTGTCCAGTTCCTCCTGGCCTCAGGCTGCTAATGCTTATTTGAGGGGAAAACATGTGGACTACTAATGCTTATTAGAGGAAAACGTATGCAGTCGATGTTTCGGGGACATGAGTCTAGAGAGAGAGATAAGATTAAATAAATATTAGTAACATTTAGAAACAATGTGACCAGCAGCATAAATGTATCTAGGAAAAGAGTGTTGCAGCTCTGCAATGCATACGGAAATGTAGGAGAAATGTGCTGGGAAATACAGTACATCTTAATAAACAATGTGAAAAAACAGCATAAAATGATCTGATAAATAAAAGAGCTTTGGCTCTGTACTGCGTACTGATATGCAGGAGAAATGGACTTGCAATCATCATTGAAGGATTCACTTGAGGTCATTCGCTTCTTAGGAGTATGACTGCCGCCTGCTGTACAGTATACATCTTGCATAGGAAATGCATCGCATAGCAATAGGTGTGAACAGCATGAAAATATCTAGGAATAAATTGAGTTGCAGCTCTGCACTGCATATGGAAATGCAGGAGAAATTTTACTTGTGTGAAGCGTTTGTCCTGACAGAAGGAGGGAAAGTCATATTGTAGTGTAAAGATGAGTGGAAATTGTAGCAGCACTTGCTTCGTGTTATCGGGGCTGTGTGGTGGGGCGAGCTTGAATGCGGAGAGGAGGCGAGACATGTTGTAGGATGATTATGAATGAGTTGGGACGCGGCACATGATCCACCTCTTGCGGAGCCGAATTCGGCTTGTGTCTGTTCAGACAGAGGCTGTGTATAATGGCAATGAGCTGTGGATGGTCAGAGCGAGTGCTGCGCAGCAACGAGCTCACGCTAAAATGTCTGTGTTGGTTTGAAAGAAGTTGTAATTAGAGTATCGTTTGATTTGGAAGGAGTTCTCCTTTGCATGATAGCCCCTGTGTTCAGAATGGAGTAGATAATGCTCTGAAGGGCACTTTGGAGGGAGAAACAATCGTGATATTCATGTTAGGAGATGACGAACAATCGCTGGATAGAGCACACCTTAAACAAGCTGAGCGGCAAGGTAATGTGGCTGACAAGTATCACCTGTGCGGAAGAGCTAGATTAAAAATGCTGGGGGTTGAAATGGTGGTTGGATTGCATAGTTAATCTTTGTTTCTCTCGCTTTCGAATAAAAATGGAACTCTAATGGTATGAAGCCAGAACGGCGCCCATTCGCGGAGGCAGCTCACACTACTTTCCGGGTGGAAAATTTAGATAAGAGAACATATGAGCAGTCGTAGAGAGCTGTTTCACATGTATAAGAGCCGGAGCAGACAGTTTGCGGAAGCAAATTTACGCTATAAACTGCTTAAGCGAATGAAGAATAGAAAGAAAGAAAGAGTAAAAAATAACACAACATGGTAGTTGTCAATACTGCAAAAACAAATGAGCTGCTGTAGCAGCTTCTGTTGAATAACGAGATTGTTTGGATGAAAGAGCTGTTCTGATGAAGGCGAAAGCTTTGCAGCATAGTTGCATCTGATGATCCGACTGCCAGGGTCTGTTTGTGGTTAATGGGCTGGGCCGAATGCCGGAAAGACTGTCATGTCAGGAGAGTTGTCACAGGAAGCAGGTAAGCAGCAGCTTATACAGTATACTCCTACTCGTGGGCTGTGATTTGTCAGATTAAAATTAACATGCTCCTCCCGAATCTCTGTAAATTAACTCCATCAAATTATTAATATCTTGTTGCCCTCTGACTAAAACCATGACATCATCTGAATAAGCTGACACTTGGTGCTGAATATCATTAAGATGCAACATCAACCCATACATTTTAGAGCGTAACTTATTAAGCATAGGTTCAATGGTTAAGGAATATAACATTCCAGAAAGGGCACAGCCTTGTCTCATTCCTCTAAAAAACTTTAAAAGGGGCACTCAAACCACCATTGATTTTCAATATACTTTCAATGTCTCGATACAGCACTTTGATCATATTAATAAAATCTGAACCAAATCCAAAAGCTTCAAGAGTTTCCCACAAATACTGGTGTTCAACTCTATCGAATGCTTTTTCTTGATCAATGGAGATAAGACCTAAATTAAAACCAAAAAGACAAGAAGCATCTAAAATATCCTGTATAAGGCTCACATTATCCAAAATAGACCTGCCAAACACACAATAAGTCTGGTCCAAATAAATGACTTGCCCCATCGCCTTTCTCAGTCTGTTGGCCAGAGTCTTAGAGAGGACCTTGAGATCAGAACATTACAAGTTCACAGGTCGCCAGTTCTTAATGTCCTGTAAATCACATTTTTTTAGCAGTAAGGTAATCACAGATCTCCTGCAACTCAGGGGCAACAAACCATCAGCCATACTCTCATTGAGAATGGCCAACAGGTCCTCACCCAGCACCACCCAAAAAGCTCTGTAAAACTTAACAGATATCCCATCAATGCCTGGCGCTTTTCCAGCCTCCATGCCTTGAAAAGCAGTGAGAAACTCCTGTTCAGACAGAGGCCTCTCCAGATCTGCCTTTAAATCCTCTGAGACATTCGGCAGGCCTTTGTAAAAGCTGGCCAACAACACCTTATTCTCTCTATACTCACTGCTGTACACCTTATTCTCTCTATACTCACTGCTGTACAGCTTAGCATAAAACCGTACAGCTCTTTTTCTCATCTCTTATGGCTCTATCAGCTCGTGCCCAATTTCTGAGTGCAGAGAATGAATATAATGACTCTGGCCATTCTTTTTTTCCAAACCAAAGAAAAACTTAGATGGAGCATCCATTTGTGTCAAGTTCTGAAATCTTGAACGGACCAGAGCTCCTTGTGCTTTAAAGCCCAACAAATCTGCAAGCAAGGACTTTTAGATTTGAGAACCTTTCTTTGCTCTTCAGTACTCTGTGCCAACCCTTTAAGCTCTACTATTTCAGCTTCAATTCTTTTCATAGACTGAGTGATATCTCAAGAAACATTAAAAGTGTACTGTTGACATAAACTCTTTATTTCAATTTTTCCATAATCCCACTACTGACACAGATTTTTAAAACAATTGTTTCTTAATTTGAAATTATTCCAGAACAAAAGCTTGACATGTGACCAGACAATGATCAGAAAAAACAACTGGAGTAATTAAAAAAAATTTCACAACATTTAAACAATAAAACTTATCTAGTCTAGCCAAAGACAGAATTTTCTCCAGCATGTGCCCATGTGTATTGTTTCACATTATTTATTTAAAGTTCTCCATACATCACACAAGCTGTGAGCCTCTATCAGTCCATGTATAGCACGACCAGAGGCAGTGTGAGGTTCCATATGATTTTGAACTAAAATATAATTCTTTATGCAATTAAAATCACCACTGACAATTCTGCAAAATTATATTTACATCCTTCAAAAAACAAACTCTTTCAGTGCCATAAACATGAATAAAACCAATCTTAAATTTCTCAAACTGAGCCTTTATAAGTATTTGTCTGCCAGATAGTAGCTGCTTTTACTCACAAGAGACAGGCAGAAATCTTTTAGCAAAGAGGACAGATCCTCCTCTAGTAGAACTCGTGTGACTGAGCAGCTCATCCCCCTCCCATTCCTTCTTCCAGTCTATTTCATTTAAAAAGTCACTGTGTTTTTTTGAACGAACATTACATCATTCATCATTATTGATGATATAGTCTATATGTTTCTTGAGCTGTGAACTGCTCCTCCCCCTCTCTCCTTAATGCTACAACTGAATCAACAAACATCTGGTGATCAGGAAAATAATCTTCAACCTGCACATTTGTCATATTCTTTGTTTTTTGCAAGAACAATCTGATTTTCTCAAACATGTATGCACTGTCGATTTCGTCTGCTTCTAGAATCCGTTACACTACTATCAGAGTTGTGAGCTGCGCTGTGTTCAGTGTCATACAGTTGAAGTCAGAAATTTACATACACCGTAGCCAAATACATTTAAACTCAGTTTTTCACAATTCCTGACATTTAATCGTAGAAAACATTCCCTGTCTTAGGTCAGTTAGGATCAGTACTTTATTTTAAGAATGTGAAATGTCAGAATAATAGTAGAGAGAATTATTTATTTCAGTTTTTATTTCTTTCATCACATTCCCAGTGGGTCAGAAGTTTACATACACTTTGTTAGTATTTAGTAGCATTGAACTTGTGTCAAATGTTTTGGGTAGCCTTCCACAAGCTTCTCACAATAAGTTGCTGGAATTTTGGCCCATTCCTCCAGACAGAACTGGTGTAACTGAGTCACACGCTTTTTCAGTTCTGCACACAAATTTTCTATCGGACTGAGGTCAAGGCTTTATGATGGCCACTCAAATACCTTGACTTTGTTGTCCTTAAACCATTTTGCCATTATCCATTTGGAAGACCAATTTGCGATGAGCTTTAAATTCCTGGCTGATGTCTTGAGATGTTGCTTCAGTATATCCACATAATTTTCCTTCCTCATGATGCCATCAATTTTGTGAAGTGCACCAGTCCCTCCTGTAGCAAAGCACCCCCACAACTTGATGCTGCCACCCCCATGCTTCCCGGTTGGGATGGTATTCTTCGGCTTGCAAGCCTCACCCTTTTTCCTCCAAACATAATGATGGTCATTATAACCAAACAGTTCAATTTCAGGTACACCTCCAATTGACTCCAATTAGCCAATTAACCTATCAGAAGCTAATTGCCTAAAGGCTTGACATCATTTTCTGGAATTTTCCAAGCTGCTTAAAGGCACAGTTATCTTAGTGTATGTAAACTTCTGACCCACTGGAATTGTGATATTGTCAAATAAAAGTGAAACAATCTGTCTGTAAACAATTGTTGGAAAAATTACTCGTGCACAAAGTAGATGTCCTAAACGACTTGCCAAAACTATAATTTGCTAATATGTGGAGTGGTTAAAAAATTTGTTTTAATGACTTCAACCCAAGTGTATGTAAACTTATGGCTTCAACTGTAATTTTTAGCTTTTTCTGTTGCTTCTGTCACCTGGACAGTTGTAATTTTCTCTCTTGTTTTCTTAGATCATTGGACATTTGTAATTTTCTCTCTAGATTTCTTAGATCATTTCCTCTTAATAGAGGGCATTTTGAAAAGCATTTTGCCACTCACATGCTCAGGCTCCATCCCCTCATCTTCCAGAATAGACTCACAGCGGCAACTTCATTAGACTCCTTATTGTCTTTCTCACTTTCAGCACATCTCTGCTCTACATTACTTATATTCTCCTGTGCACTCTCTTCCACACCTTGAACCTGGAATGCACTGCTACCATCCTCAGTCTGTTCCGGTACATCTGCCGCTAAATCATTGCCATTAACCCCTGCTGCATCACTACCACCCACTCGTTCACTTTCCAACGGCACAGCGTCGGAATCATCTACCCTCTCCGGGCACGAACGTCTGATGTGCCCCTCCTGTTTAAATTAACACTTGCTTATTGATCATTCAAATTCAACAATCAAAGATAATTATCAATTATCAAAAATCAACAGAATATTAATAAGGATTAACATTGACGGGGCACCACCCTGGAATCAGGGACTAATAACCAGATAGTAAAACAGTCTCAATATTAGATTGTTTTCTTAGGAAAATCGACATCCGAAGAATATCGATTTTCGGGAAAAAACAATGAATGAATGTTTGAATCCGAGCACTGACATCCCGTCAGCATGACACAGGCGTATGCAAAACTAACCAAAACACTTCTCTTTGTAATATAAACAAAGTTTATTTAAGCAGTAATATCAATTAATAATTAATACAATGCAGTCAATAAACTTCCGACTTACAACTACAAACTAAACAGTGATATGATTAGATATGGAAATAAAAATAATCCTATATCACATAAGGTGTGTGTGTGACAGTGTGTGTGTGTGTGTAAAGAGGGACGCGCACAAAATGGCAGACGTGACTCTCATGGAGAGTATGTCACGCGAGACTTCCGGCCAGGGAATATGACCGCGAATGGGGGCGGCGAGAAACAAGTCAATGGCGTCTACCAGTTACCGCGTGTATCCGCTTGTACGATAGCTTAGGGACAAAGCTGGGCTTTAGCATTAAGCTATCTAGGAGCCAAAAATGTGTGCCAGAATGTTTGTGAGGGGTCGTGTGTGTGTGTGTGTGTGTGTGTGTGTGTGTGTGTGTGTGTGTGTGTGTGTGTGTGTGTGTGTGTGTGTGTGTGTGGTTAGTATGAGAGAGAGAGAGAAGTGACGGCCCTAAAGCCGATTTCACGATCGTGGGAGAGAAAGCAGCTGTTAGTTCATCGCTCAGAGACGCGGTGGACGGCTCGTAAACAGTCCCGCGTACTTTGACTCCTTAATGGATGAACTCAGTTTACCTGTCTCACCCTCGATGGCGAAAATGCACCACAGTCCAATTTGGTTGGACCACAATACAGCAAAACAAATTTGTGATAATTAATACCCGGAGTATTAATAATGAGCGGACATGGCAGTCCGTAAACTGTACAAGCAAAAACCTTGAAACACAAGAATAACACACTATAATATTCTATCTCTGCCCAGACGTAAACCTCTTACTTGTATCGCATGAGGACACAGGTAGAATGTGTTTTCCTCTGTCCTTTAACTCTGACCCGGTTCCTTGAGGCTCGGGTGATGACGGGAGGCCGTTTCCTCGCTCTGTCGGTGGGCGGTACGGCTGTTGAAAAGAACTCAGAAATGTTGACTTGATTGAAGATGGAAGAGAAATCTTTAATCTCTTCACTTCTGTAGGCAAACGGATGAAGATGCAGATTGCTCAGCGGTTTCCTTAGGATCCATTAGAATGTTCGGTTGAAAACAAAGTAATCTCAACCCGTCCAGCGAGATGGAGATTGTATGACCACAGCTTCAAGTCGGACGTTACTTCCTTGTGCCACGAGGTTGCACCTGAGAGCAGCAATGAGCTGCGTCTATACCCGGTGAACAAAGTTGCTGGAAGCAAATCCCGGAAGCTTTTCAGAGGTATTTCAACTCCTGATGATGTCATGGTTTGAGGGACTTTTTGTGGTGTGCCTCATCCAACAGGAGTTGAGAGTTCGATCCTTTAGTGAGCAAGGCTTCATGGGATTTGTAGTCTGTTTTGGACTCCCTTTGTTTGATTTTGGCGCGATTTTTATCAGTAAGATTTACGACTTGGTGTGTGGGGGCTGAGTTAGGTTTTACGACTGTGTAAGGCCTGCCTTTGTCTTCTATCTGAATACATGAGGCCCAACACCTGGACAATTCAGTAATTAACAGGTCATCTTTAATGAAAGGTGGGACATTTGACAATGCGATCTTTCTGGCTGGTTGAACCAAGGGCATTACCGGAGTGAATGTTTCTTGAATTACTACTCCACTTTCCACAACACCGCTTACTTTTTCTATACTGTCAAGGAAGATCACAACAGCACTGTTCATTCTAGAAGCTGACATTATGCTTCCATACCCGACAGCCTTTCCAACTGCCAAACTAGATTCCTCTACCAAGCATTTCATTACAGGTGCGATCTTGATGCCGTGCCTGCATGAAAGTTGCTCGAAACTCATTTGCGCTAAGACCGCCATTGCCAACCAGCAAGCGCTGGCTGACAGTGTGACTTAATTTAAAGACTCACTCATAAGTCTTCTTTTACCCAATTAATATAGCTCTAAGAAAAACTAAAGTCCAAGCACTTAAAATGAACACAGCGTAAAGATGAAAAGGATGAAAAGCAACTCACTCGTACCTCAGCACTCTCACTCATATGCCAGCTTTGCCCACTCTCTCACGCATGCGCACAGAGAGAGAGAGAGAGATGATTAAAAGGATAGGGCGAGTGAGATATTCAATATGCTAATGAAGTTTGGCTATCCGTTACCTCATTTATCTGGTAAAATAATGTTTTAAAACAATTTTGAGGTCAAGTAAGTTGTAAGCCAGATCTGTTTTAGTATGCAGAAGCAATGTTGAAAATGCAAATGAACAGGAGAAAGGATTCAATGGCTTCAGGGAATGTAACTGAAGCATGTTGGGTCATGGTTCTCGAACATCATATGGCTTGCTCAGAATTCATGGTTTTAGAATGTGGAATTTTAACCTGCTTTTCTTAACCACGTGCCAGTTAAAAAAAAAAAAATCAAATTTTGGTTTCATGTAATTAATGTCCACACTTATTTTTTTTTTCCTTCTTTTTGCACGTAAATGCTTTTACTGGCAATCAGGTGGCTTATTCAATGTGTATGTCTTGTGTACATGTCTTTTTACATTTTGACGTGATGATTTGAAGTTCTCTTGCATTAAGTTTTTGTAATTATCTGATTTCTGGTTATTAGTGTTTTGATGTACATGTTATTTTACTTAGCCAGTTCATATAATATTGATTTATCAAGGACATCACACACAGTGATAATAAGAGAACACTACAGCAGTGAACTTTTAAATGATCTACACTGATGTAGAAAGCATTTGTTTCACGTTTCACTGCTCATACATGGCTGATTAGCTGATTGAGACAGAGCGATCTACAGATTTTGGGACTGTTGTTTTTGTTGTTGTTGTGTTCTGTGACAGGTGAGGCAACTGAACGAGCAGATGGCTCTTGCCCGTGTACCATTTTCTTTGTTCAGTGTGAAAATCTGTCTTCGGATCATCTGCGACCCTCAAATACCTCTAATTAGCCCCATATCTTAACTAAAATCTCATTTTAGTCATATTCATCGGGGTCCACAAGTCTGAGGCCACATTGAAAGTCTGTGACTCAAAATGTAATTTAAACCTGCAATAACCAAATGTAAAAGAAACATCTAAGATTCTGCAATATTTATTTTAGGTTATTAATCAAATTAGCAAATTTGTTACATTGACCATATTAACTGAGCATTTCTTGCTTCCATTGAAGCACATGAGATGCTCTTTGGAACATTATCAAATTATGCTTTGATTCAAAAAGAAGTTGCAAAAATAATAACTGGTATTGCACAGGTTTTTCCCCACCTGCAATTGGTCAGAAAAACAGATAGTCCCACCCCAAACTCACACCATTGGTTGAGCCAGTGTAGTTATGTCAGGCTGGTCAGGATTCTCAAACAAGAAAAAGCAATGTTTTGTGAGCACCACAGTATACACTTTTCTGGGGAAACAAACTACGAATGGCTTACTAATAGTTGCCTCTGCATTTTAAGCTGGAATAAGAGAAAGTATTTTAACAAAAAAAAAAAATATTACACACATAACCTTTAAGTAACTTCAACATTGTATAGTGTGTCGGCATAAAGCAGTGACCTGATTATCTACAGTATGAGTGTTGAGGTGGCCACAGTGGGAATACTTAGACGGGGACTCTAACCCACTTGAGTGTAAGAAGAAAATTTAACAGATCAAATACCTTTTATCTGACTCAAATCAGCAAAGACTTGAAAGGCATCAGTGGCACCTTCAGATGCGTCTACAGGGAGACGTACTGTGCAACAAAGCTGAGGAAAAGCCTATTCCTACTCCTTTTATTTGTAATTTAAAAAAATTATTGATTCCTACAAAACATATTTACAAGAGCAAAAAAATTTTATATATAATTACATGTCAAGTAATGTCAGGTATCCGCCCCATTTCTCTATAAACAAATTAAATTTTCCTAGCCTTCTAAACTACCCTTCTTCAAAGGCCGCCACCCTCCCCATCTCTGAGCACCACTCATGAAATGAGGGCACGCCAGCCGACCTCCAACCCCTTAAAAGAACCTGTCTGGCGATCATGACGCTAGTCAGGACTCAACTCTTTATGTGCCTATTCTCAATGTCGATGACCGCCCCATCGCCCAAAATAGTCTGGGGCAAAATGAAAGCCGAGTGCCCAATACATCACATACAAGACTCTGAACCTTCAACCAAAACTCCTGGATCTTAACACCCCCCCAAAATACATGGGTTATGTCTCCGTCCTCTGATTGGCATCGTCAGCAGGTGGGTGTGTCTTCAAGACCAAGCCTATACAATCTAGAGTTGGTCCAATTAAATTTATGTAAATCTTGAACTGCATAAATGCGCACCCTTGCATCTAGCCCACTCTCCCTCCTCCAATACCAAGTTTAGATCTTTCTCCCATAATCTCTTGATAGAAGTTAAAGCTCTGTTCCCCAGACTCTGAATTAGCAGAGAGTAATACACTGATGCCTCATGACCTTTTCCAAAAGCAATAATCGCCACTCCCAGAGTATCTGCCACTTTAGGGGGGTGTATGCTACTCCCAAAAATAGTACAGAGTAGGTGTGGGAATCCCAAAATGTTGTACCAGATTTTCAAAGGATCTCAACACTCCACTCTCATATAGGTCACCGAGTGTAGTAACCTCCCTCACAATCCACTCTGACCAAAAAAAGGGGACTTATTAATACATAATTTGGGGTTAAGCCTTAAACTCGAAGCAACATTTAAATAAATGTCCGAATTAAACACTCTAGACACTTTTGTCTATACCAAGTTTAAATGCGAGATAACGGGGTGTAACTTAACTTCTCCAATTAGTTTGATAGAAAGGCTTTGCAATGGAGAAATAGGGGCAAGAACTTCCTGTTCAATACAAAACCAGGGAGGGGCTCTCTCAGGTGGAATGATGAGCCAGATGCCTGAGACCGAACGCATTATAATAAAACAAAATCTTGGGTAGGCCTAGCCCACCTTTGTCTATCGGCCTATGCAGCTTACTGAAATATAATCTGAGATGTTTCCCATTTCAAATAAAGGACTTCGCAATGCTATCAAATTCCTTGAAATAAGAGAGGGGGACATCTATATGGAGTGACTGTAGCAGGTAGTTGAATTTTGGAATACAATTCATTTTAATAATATTAACCTTCCCAATCATCAATAAATGTAATGCTCAAACCTTTTTATTAAGGGGACAAAATTAACTCTAACTAAATCACACAAATTTGCTGGAAATAAAATACCCAAATATTGAATGCCCTGTTTGGGCCCTACACATTTTATGTTGTCAGGTATCAGTATCAGTGAGTTGCACAAAGGTGGTTAGAAAATGCAAGGGGTGATAGACTCTGTCAATTATTAACATCATCAGTGGATGAGTTCTATTGAAGTTGATGTACTTCCACTGGATGTACATGAGCTGACCATCTTAGAGAACTAGTTTAAGGCTTTTAATTTTCTTTGATCTTACCTGAGTTACCTCATTAGTATCCATTTGTAAAAGT
The DNA here is from genome assembly GCF_019703515.2 of Myxocyprinus asiaticus. NCBI lineage: Eukaryota > Metazoa > Chordata > Actinopteri > Cypriniformes > Catostomidae > Myxocyprinus > Myxocyprinus asiaticus. Next base: position 38,883,980 of record NC_059347.1, on the reverse strand, counting down.
GATATGTCAAAATATATTATTCATTTAAAGGGATTATTCACTCAAAAATTAGCCCAATTGGTCACCCTCATGTTGAATGACTTTATTTCTTCTGGGCACACAAAAGGATATGTTAGGCATGTTAGTTTCTATCACAATTCACTTTCATTGCATCATCTTTTTTTTTTTTTTTAATACAGTGTAAGTGAGTGGTAACTGAAACTAAAATTCTGCTTAATATCTCTTTTTATGTTTCATGAAAGAAAAAATGTCATACAGGTTCGCAACAATGTGAGGGTAAGAATTTTGATGACAGAATTTTCAGTTTTTGGTAAATTATCCCTTTACAAGTTAAAATGTCATCAAATGAGGCACTAATTTTTTTAAGCAGGGACCTGGCAATACAATAGTTTTTTTATATCTGCATCACAACGTGGTAATAGGTAACAGTCTGTTGTAATTCAAAGCTGTGATATATCTTTGATTCACTTGTTTCACCTTCATCTGCATTGGACTTTGGTGCTTTTCGCAATATTTTCTTAGCTCATTTGGATTTTGGTTGAATAGCAAAAACTACGTTTCGCATTCTCACAGAAATCTTGACATCAGCAGTCTCCTTGTTGATCAAGATTTCAAGCTTGATTACACTTCCTATAGCACCATCTAACGCTCTGCACATGTGTCAAGCACTAGGAAGTGTAATCTAGCTTGAAACCGTGATGGTGCCTTGAGACTGCAATGGCAAGATGTACAATGAAAAAGGAGTTACATTTTGGTTTAGTGATGGGAAGTCTGATTCTTTTCTGTGAACCGGTTCTTTCGGACAGTTCGTTTCAATGAACCGGTTAAAAAAATTTCTTTTATGTCATCGCATAATGACATCACTGTACATAATTCTAATATGTAGAATACACGCTCAAGCACATTCAGTCAAGCCATATGTGTCATAACAACTTCAGATATAATCTGCATCCACAATACTCAATAGTCAAATTAATTTACGTCTCTCGACTGAAACGTTTCGCCCCCCCTTATTCAAGTCCTCGCAGGTTCACGCATGCTCATCAGCAGCTCACTAATCATCGGCGCTTTATATCATAAAATTTGCTTCGGCGGCCACCAAAAAATTTTCAATGCAGGAAAAACCCTGACATCTGGGATGGCATGAGGGTGAGTAAATGATGAGAGAATTTTCATTTTTGGGTAAACTGTTCCTTTAAACCATACTCTGTATTATGTTATGATTAAAGTGATGGGTTAGCTGTGTGAAAATATTTATTAAATAAATAGGGATAACTTTACAGTTAAATAGTTTATCTGTTTTGTTCTTTATTTTCTCATGTCATCTTGTCAGGTTAATGTTCTTCGATAGAGAATGGCATAATTTGATATTTTCTAATTAAACCTGCCCCCTCAGGATCTAGACCTCATTTGGGAACATGAAAAATGTTGGTGATATGGTAAATCAGTCTCTGGCAAAAAGTATTTTAATTGGTGATTAGAAGTAAGCCAGTAAAACAGATTGCCTTCCCATTTGTATTGGCCCACTTTAGCAGACAGCTGGACATTGAGACAGAACAAGACTGATGCACTTTTATTCTCAAGCCCCCTCTTTGCAAAAGTTAAGGTTAAGGATTCAAGCCACTCTTTTGTAACAGTGAATTAAAATATTTGGTGCGTGATTCACCAACATTGGAGTCATGTAGTGACTCTATACGACAATATATAAGATGAACAGAAAACAACATACGTTCACTATGCACATTATACATAGTATAAACAATACATATAATATGCACACACACAGCGTTAAAGCTGTGTCTAGTGCTAGGGTCTTTTTTTTAACAGTTCTCTGTGTAATATCCATAAAATAAAACAGTGATTTGCTAAGTACAGTATGTGGTACTAGAGTGCAGAAATAAGCAGTAAATAATATGTCTTGTACTGTGGTATGCTAGTCATAGTTATTTTTGATATTTTTGATATGCTCACAGTTAACATGCAGGTAACATTTTCCCTGCACATCCAGTCATAAAAATTAGGTTTCATTTCCAAGAAATTCTAGCATTCAGATCCATTGCTAGACATTTCTGCCTGGCTTCATTGCAGTGGGACTGTTTTTTAGACACTGTAATGTTGTTGTCTTCATCCTCTGATATGGCTAGCATCATATTTTGTTTTGGCATTATGACCTTTCTCCACACATAGCGCTACACAGGGAGCTGTCATCTCACTCGTCTTTCCCATATTCTGCTGTTCAGTGGGTGATTACAAGGCATAGAGGTAATTAGATGTAATACAGACATAATCCAAATGTATATATTTTGTGCCATTATTGACAAAGCAATACTGTTTATGTCAAGATAAGCTGGTCTTACAGTCCAAAACTTATGCTATGCTATGAGAAACAGTCAATAAAACATCTTAGCCCTGTTCGCCTATTACTTCTCTAAGAAATATACACACCATTATCAAAAGGACTATGGCTGGATTTCCCTTAGCACCAAGTGAAATGGAAATAGGACGTTAGTGTTGCTTTATCTTTATGGCCTATTTTCCCAGCAACATTGTTATCTGCGTGGCACATAAAAACATTGATTATCCTCAGAGTACTTGTAAATCTGTAACTTGCAATGTAAATAGGCCTAATTGGAGAGTATTGGTCCATCCACAAGGGCCACCCACAACTATGAGTGATATACACTATATTGCCAAAAGTATTCGCTCACCTGCCTTTAGACGCATATGAACTTAAGTGACATCCCATTCTTAATCCATAGGGTTTAATATGACGTCTGCCCACCCTTTGCAGCTATAACAGCTTCAACTATACTGGGAAGGCTTTCCACAAGGTTTAGGAGTGTGTTTATGGGAATTTTTGACCATTCTTCCAGAAGCGCATTTGTGAGGTCAGACACTGATGTTGGACGAGAAGGCCTGGCTCACAGTCTTCGCTCACATTCATCCCAAAGGTGCTCTATCGGGTTGAGGTCAGGACTCTGTGCAGGCCAGTCAAGTTCTTCCACACCAAACTCGCTCATTCATGTCTTTATGGACCTTGCTTTGTGCATTGGTGTGCAGTCATGTTGGAACAGGAAGGGGCCATCCCCAAAGTTGGGAGCATGGAATTGTCCAAAATCTCTTGGTATGCTGAAGCATTCAGAGTTCCTTTCACTGGAACTAAGGGGCCAAGCCCAGCTCCTGAAAAACAACCCCACACCATAATCCCTCCTCCACCAAACTTCACAGTTGGCACAATGCAGTCAGACAAGTATCGTTCTCCTGGCAACCGCCAAACCCAGACTCGTCCATCAGATTGCCAGATGGAGAAGCGTGATTCGTCACTCCAGAGAACGCGTCTCCACTGCTCTAGAGTCCAGTGGTGGCGTGCTTTACACCACTGCATCCGATGCTTTGCATTGCACTTGGTGATGTATGGCTTGGATGCAGCTGCTCGGCCATGGAAACCCATTCCATGAAGCTCTCTACGCACTGTTCTTGAGCTAATCTGAAGGTCACATGAACTTTGGAGGTCTGTAGCGATTGACTCTGCAGAAAGTTGGCGACCTCTGCGCACTATGTGCCTCAGCATCCTCTGACTCCGCTCTGTCATTTTACGTGGTCTACCACTTCGTGGCTGAGTTGCTGTCATTCCCAATCGCTTCCACTTTGTTATAACACCGCTGACAATTGACTGTGGAATATTTAGTAGCGAGGAAATTTCACGACTGGACTTGTTGCACAGGTGGCGTCCTATCACAGTACCACGCTGGAATTCACTGAGCTCCTGAGAGCGGCCCATTCTTTCACAAATGTTTGTAGAAGCAGTCTGCATGCCTAGGTGCTTCATTTTATATACCTGTGGCCATGGAAGTGATTGGAACACCTGAATTCAATTATTTGGATGGGTGAGCGAATACTTTTGGCAATATAGTGTATGTCACATGTTGTCAGATAATATGCATTTTATGGGTGCACCATCAGTGACCTTCCTATTTAGTGATCTCCTGAACCCTAAATTTAATGTATCATATTTGCTCTTGTTAAATGCATTATTACTCTCTCTTGGTGTCTGAAGATTAGAGAAAAGGTTTTGTTCTGGTTGTTTGACCTCCTTTTTTTCTGTTGCATGCATGCTGATGGCTGAAGAGACCAATTCTTTAGAGGCAGATTTGATTGCAATTTGAGCATTGGAGCTCCTGTCCCATGAGATCTTGTTTAGAGGGCAAAGAGAGGGACTTCCTCTCAGAGAGAAACTACAGAAGATACACACTGAAGCCTACATGTTGCATGTGAATAAACACTGCTGCTAAAAACTCATTTCTTAATTTTTGCTTTGTTTTAGCATAAACGTATCTAAACATCCTTTAAAAAATCAATTTACCATAGAAGCATATATATATATATATATATATATATATATATATATATATATATATATTAATATAAGTTATATATATATATATATATATATATATTAATATAAAGTTAATATATTATGACTTGTTTTCAGAGAATACTGTATTTAAGTGTCTTATTCTTACACCATTGGGGAAATTGTTATTATTATTATTATTTAAGCATAAGCCTAACCTAACGTCTGCAATTTCGCTTCTCATTTTCATTTTTAAAAATCATTTTTAGGATGTTTTTATAAATCCGTCATTTTTTTTACATGTTTTTTTATTTTAATCTGGCATTATCAGATCGCAGCCTTTTTAAATAAATAAAAGTGCAACGAGTAAGCTTATATTTTATTTTGTATGGTATTTTTCATAATGTTTTACAGAACCATGAATGGGTTGTCATTGGTTTCTCATCTGGATTACCGACAAATGGGGCAGGCAGGGCATTTTATGCCCATATTGTGCAGTGCTGCACTTGTGTGCGTCTGTTATATTACAGTATTTCTGATAAGACCTATCCAGACAGCCGACCACCAGTGTTTGCAATGGTCTGTTCGACTACTAAATTTGTCCATTTTACCAGGCCTTTCCAAGCTGTCATTTTTCATTCAAATGTACTTGTGATTATCATAGCTCCATATGATACCATGGAAAAGTCTTCCATAAGCAGAACATCCATTACCAATTTTATATTTTAATGCATTTTTAATTAGTTACATAAAATTAATATAGCCTAATATCAGCTGCATGCATAACAGTTATTTATATTTCGAGTTCTTAACTCCATACTTTTTTATTCTAAATGTGGTTTATTAAATGAAAAGTGGAGTTTATAATCAGTCTTTTCAGTTGGCCAGTTGGAGTTGCCAATTAACACACACCAGTAAAAGAGTGCGTACACACTGTCAAGACACTGTTTGCGATTGGTGTGCGCATGTTTCCTGTAAGTTTATTTTTCAGAAATCCCAATGTGTGTGTGGGATATTTCTACGTTTATACATCAGGCCCCTGGTTTAAACGATTATCGGTGCATGTTATTCCAAAGTAGAAAATAGTTTCTCTAATAGTAATCTTTAACAAAAATGAAATGACTCTGAAATGACATGTCTTTTCCGTTGATGTAACTTAGGCAGCATAGGCTTTTGGATAATATTAACCAATATCCAAATAGCTATCTATTTGACTAATTAATTTAGCCAATGTTTTATCAAATTCACATTCAGTTAGGATCAATACTGGTATAAAACACCTACTTTTCCTATGGTCCACTCAATTCCCGACAGATAAAATCATGTTGGATAACAAAACCCATGATGTTAGACCTTTTCTCAGAACTAATTTCACTTTTTTGCCTTACATTTCCATTGAATATCCAGTTTCACTCTGAAATGCATCACAATACTGAAGTAAATTTGATTGCAAAAAGCAATTAATGTTGATCTAAGAGCATGTTTTGCAATGTTGTAGAAAACTGAATCCATATAAAATAAATTAGTTGAAAAGCAGTTAAAATTTATCATTTATTTAACAAAGGCATTTTACCTTTATTATTTGACTGTTTTAATCAGTTGTTTTGTGTTAGGGAACGGCCAACGTTTTACCCTTTTCACACAGTGTAAAGAGCTGGTAGACAGTATAAATGTTTGAAGTCAATAAATACAGATGGCCTGTTTTATTTTAGTTTTGAGCCTTTTATTGTCACCATTCAAATTTGCATATAAACATCCTCAAAGTTTCCCCTTTCCTTTAATGGCCTGTGTGCTGCTGAGTCTTGCCAGAAGCGGTTTGTCCTTTTATGTTACGCCTGTGATTACAAAGCATTTGTTTTGTTTCCCCAGGCATTCTTCATCGCATTGAATTCCACTTTTGTCTATGGTAATTGTTTTTGTGCTTAAAATTTGTGGTGCTTTTGCATAGGTCCGGTGTCATATGTTGTTTGGGCTTCATTTTTGTTTGACTTGACTCAGAACTCCCAGAACTACTTGTTTAGGGGATTTTGATTTGATTAGAAGTAGTTATCTCACAGTGACATTGCCATGTTTTCTTCCTGGTTTTGGCACCATAAAAAATGTTGCAAAACAAAAATAGCATTTTTATCTCAGTCAAAACCCATTACTCTGTCTACGGGGCTTGTAAACTCTCTCTGTATTGCAACATACACACATGCAATGTGTTGAGTTGTTTTTCAATTCCTGTCTTTAAGAACTCCAGTTCTCTTAATTTGATTTGTCAAGATCAAGGGTGACAGTACACAACATGTACTCTCACACACACTTTTTCACTCAGTCAAACACATATTAATGACTTGTCAACAAATAAAATCTCCATATATGTTGTGGCGGCAAGCTGTATTTGTGCACTTAAGCTTTACTTAAGGCCTCTGCACACTACCTACGAAATAAAAAAATGAACGAGTGTGATATCATTTAGAACAAAATCTGTCCGGAAAGGTGTTTAGTTAAGATCAGTCAACATGGACACGTAGAGTAAGTAGCGAACTCTACATCTCTACATGTCATGCGATTATAATTTTTATTTTATCTACGAAAGGAATTAAATCTTCTCAAATACTCTTAAGTTGCCCATTCACTCTTTTGTTTTCAATGCTACTTCGCTCATGTGCCTTCTGCAGCGAAAGCCATTCACACATCTGCCCATAGTAAGATATGCATATCATCATTCTTATGTCTGTATTCTGCACATTAATTCTCTTTTTATACACACATTTTTATGTTCTATGTAATTGCCACATATTTTGTCTGCGTATAGCGTGTTACCGTATTAGGTTCATTAAGTCAGAATATAAACAAGACAAAATACACATTATCTACTGCAAATACAGTCTTTTACTTTAAATCATCATCAAGTGGTTAAAACAGCATCTTTCGCTGATCTCTTGAAGCATGAAGTCATTGATAACACATTTAAATGTCAAATTAGTTGATGTTTTACATGTACTCTTGAGCATCCTCTTGTAAATACTGCTCTAATCGCCTCCCACAGCCGTGTTGCCAGTATCAGAATGTTAGCAAAAATGATGTCATTGCTCAGCTGTTTCAAATGTCTTTTTTACCTCTGAACGAAGAAGAATTTCTCTGTAAGTATACTTTTAGAAATGAATGTATTTAACATTGTGTTTTCGGACAGCATAATAAATATAAAATCATGTGGCACATATTGTTAGACCTTTTCTCAGACCTAATTTTTCTTAGGCAGTTTTGCAACTGCTTTTAACCAACTGGGCCTAAGGTCTTGTTAGTGGATGTATGTCAGTTCCCCTCATAGTTAGTTACAGGCATGTTTCAGGTGTCACAACAGAGTAATCACAAGTGTGGTTCAGCACATTAAACATGGACTTGTTCCACTAACATTTGAAAACCAGAAAGTCTCCACTATTTGTCTTAATTTTGAATTATTGAGCATTGTTTTATAGTTTATAACCTAAAAAAGCTTCTGAAATGTAACTGTAAATTTGGTCTTATTTTTTTTTTTTGCATCCATATCAGTTCTTTTCTGTGAAGAATAACCCTTTATATTTGTGTATATAAACCTCCATCACTCACAAAAATTGCTCACACTATTAATTCAGATATATGAAGGCAGAAAATACTGATTGAATGAGTAAGCAAAACTTTAAAAGCAACCCTCTTACTGCCTTACCTAAACCTTACCCACCCTATTCTAATGGAAAAATTATTCATCCTTTCTTAAGTGATAGCTGTCCAAACATAGATCTGTATTCGATGTCCACCCACACTGTCTGGCTTTGAGACATCTTAATCCTCTGTGGTCCTCCCTCTGTCCCTAAGCATAAGTCTCCTCATTAAAATATCCTTTTGCATCAGCCATAGCGGCCGGGCAGCACAACCAATATGAAGTATAACATGTAGAACATCAGATTATTTATGTAATTATCTATCATAGCCTTCTACCTTTAACTTTATTTATTGTTACAGTAAGGTCTGTGTCCACACTGAAAATCTGGGGATTCAAATTCAACTAAATGAATCAAATTCAAACCTAGAAATAAACCAAGTTTTATCATTTAAAACAATGTAACATTATGATGTAAAATGAATTAATGTAATATTCTGTACTTTTTCCTAAATATTCTCAAATCATGCTGGGATAACAAGGATCATCAGGTTTTGCACAACTTGTGGAGTCCATGCCAGCTCGAGTGCACGCTGTCATTAAAGCAACATACCAAATGACAAGAAATTCATGCTAATTTTTCAATTCAACTTTTCACTCAAATTGCTGTGCTGATATTTTGAAGAATAATTTGTAATCAACTTTTCACAAGTTGGCGTACACTTTTGAACTTTTTAAACTATATTTTTGAATGCCAGACTATAGGGGACATGGTAATTTTTGTGTCCTTTCCTATTCATTTATCTTAAAGTTGAATGAAGGCATTTCTTTCAGCTGCTTGGATGAGTTTTAATGATGCAAGAAGAGCCGTGCATGTGTGTGTTTGTGTAATAAATGTCCTCCTCCTCTCTGGGCTGTTTTTAGAGGCACACACTAAGAGTTGGGTGAGGTCCAAACTCTCTCAGGACAAGCATGCATGAATTTCCACCATTCATCATTTATGAATGATGATTATCACCAGCTAATTATAGCTATGTGTATGTGTGTATGCTGTGGGCACATTTGTGTTTTCCCTAATGGATCCTCGAGGTCTCTAGAGTATTTCATTTGTGATGTCCCCTGATGTATCCGATCCCCCATGGTGTTGTTAATCTCTGCACAAGTGTGTGTGTGTGTGTGTGTGTTTCAAACACTGTAAAATACATCCTGTCAGCAGGTTATGCAGGTCTAAAATAATTTGATTAATACAATCAAGTGAATGGTAAAATGTGGGTAACCTTTGACTGGACAGAATCTAGTCAATACACTACACCAGTGGTACTTATCTGGTGAGTCATGAGCCAAATATGGGTCGCAGGGCTGTTCTGTTGGGACAGCAGGGGAAAAAATAATACATTAATTTCAGACTGCAAAACTATGCAAGACTACATTAAATATGGGTTTACTTGCAACAATTTTGTGAATTATTCACTAAGAGCATGAAACCATCAAAATTCAAGAGACGTTTAGAAACCAAGCACTATAACTATAAAGTTATAAACTATAAGACAATGTAAAATGAAAAAGTCAATTTTTCCATTTAGTCTACATACAGTAAGTCATGTTAATAGACTAATTTAGCATATTTTGGGCTTAAGCACTTTTTGGTTATATAAATTTATATTTTAATGTTTTGGTTTAACATTTGTACAATTTTGTTGGGTTTTTTTGTTGATCACTTGATATCCAATGTAAAATCTGGATCCTGAAACAAAACCAGTTGAGAACCACTGCACTAGAGCTCCTTTCCTGCCCCACCCACACTGTAAGCCCTGTTCCTGGACAGGACAGGTAGTGACCTGTGAATAGGGCGGCCCTGGAGGTCTTAGTGGAGTCCTAGTACAGTGCAGGGAGGGGAACACCCTGGATGTCCCATAGCAGGAACGATGGCTATGCCTGTGTTTCTCTTCATCTGGGTTCCCTCCCTCATCCACACAGCATCGGATCATGCCTCTGAAAAGCCAACCACCCAGTGAGTCATCCGTCTATGTGAGTAAATGAAACATGGCATTTCTATACTCCCTCCGCTAATCCTAAATTCACTAGCTGGGGGTTAAGCAGGGCAGATAGAGGTTATTTTAGGATTTGGCTGGGATGTACCCTGCTTCTCTTTTTGTTCTCTAACAAGTATCTCGCTTGTCTTTGATTTTTTTTACAGTATGCCCCTTGCACAATGACAATGTTTTGTGTGTCCACTCTTGATTACAGCAGTGTTATAGAGTTAGCTGCAGTGGCTATCCTGATCGAGACAAGATAATCTGTGTTATTCAATTAATGTGACCCGGATTACCGCCTTACACACTCAAACCTGACAACACATGCAATCTTTCACTTGAAAAAATGTTCTACAGAGGATAAAAGTACAGTTTGAGATTTGAGCAATAATACAATGTGAACAGACAAACTGTTTCTGAATGTAGCAATAACTTGAATGTCCTCTTTAAAAGGTTTGAAAGTCTCAGAGGGAGTTTGGCAAGTTTACAAGCAAGTTAGTGTATGTAGAATAAAATGCTGTTGTCTTAATGGGTCCACACTGCCTATTTATCTTTTAGTTTTAAATGAACCCAGATCCTGATATTGATCCTCGAGCGTGTAATCCAGTTTGACCCCTGACCTCAGCTGATACACTTTCATTTATCACGCTTAATTTTTGCTTTAATTACACTAATGTACCAAGCACAAGTTCTAGTTCTGTTTTTTATTGCTCTGTTAAATATGGAACTTGTATAGGTTAAGAAAGTGCTTTATGCTGTACTGCAAGCCTATCAAAAAGATTTATACAAGACTGTGTGCTGGAATTATTAGAATTATGGTAAATCTGAATGTGATACAAGATCTGAATGTGATGTGTAGAGTATAGGGTTGTCATGATACCATAATCATATCTTACGATACTATACCAGCTATAGTGTGTTAATTCTTAACACTGTTTGTCATAGTGGTTCTTAGAAACTAGCCTTTCCACGTGTTGCTCTGGAATTGGTGAAAATAACTGTTGGATGAACAGGGTGAAGGCTTAAATGGACTAACTAGTTACCTAATAAATTCTTAGTTTGATGAAAAAAAAAAAATGTTTTCGCTGCATCAAAACAGCCAGTTCAAACAGCAACGGCTTTAAACTTTTATTCCATTATTTCTGTTATTATTTGAATGTTGGTAACATGAAAATAAAGATATTGTAATGTTGAAAGTTTTGAGCAGCTGTTTCAGTATTACAACTAGTGCCCGACCGATATACCAGATATATTAGCCTTTCACCGATATATCAGTATCGGCATATATGTTTACCGATATGTGGCGATATGAAATTTTTTTTCAGAACATAGAATGCAGAAAACAATGCTTTAGAATTGGTGTCGTAGCGTAGTTTGTCCAGCAGAGTGCGCTCCGACTCTATTGTTTACAGAGCTGACTCTGAGCTGACGGTTGCTCTGCAGACAGGGCGGAGTTAAGGTGTGTGTCTTTTTCTCCCAGTTTGTAGTGCTTTTAAGTCCTCGTGGTCGTGATTCGCCTCAATCCGGGTGGCGGAGGATGAATCCCAGTTGCCTCCGCGTCTGAGACCGTCAACCCACGCATCTTATCACGTGGCTTGTTGAGCGCGTTGCCACAGAGACATAAAGCGTGTGGAGGCTTCACGTCATCCACTGCGGCAACCTCGCTCAACTCACCACGCGCCCCACCAAGAAGGAACCACATTATAGCGATCACGAGGAGATTACCCATGTGACTCTACCCTCCCTTGCAACCAGGCCAATTTGGTTGCTTAGGAGACCTGGCTGGAGTCACTCAGCACACCCCAGGATTCGAACTAGCGAACTCCAGGGGTGGTCACCAGTGTCTTTACCACTGAGCTACCCAGGCCCCCAAGCTGTGTGTCTTCATGGTAAGTTGCTAACTAGTTTGTGAAGTACGTACTGGAAAGTTAATAAACAATGATCCCATCATTTTCCTTTTTCAATATTACTAATATAACGTTAACCCTGTCCCTGACAACCATACCACTCATGTTTATCTTTGCTATTGTTTGCTATGTTAGCCAGCTATAGTTTGTCAGTGCAGTAAGTAACACAGCAGATTGAAAGTTAAACATCAGAGCATCTTTTTGCAGCTCAGCAGACAACGGTGCGGTGGTGGATTGTGTCTGTTGAGTGTTGATTTCACACTATGTTATTACCTAGTTGGTGAGACACAGTGCTGGAAAGTAAAATAAACAATGTCTGTCTTTTACTCTCCGTGACAACGAGCTTATAGCTAACTAGTTAAACCCTTCAACCGAACAATTCCAGTCATTGCATTTATAAAATGTAATATTTAAAAGTCTGGTTTTCCACCGTTGAAAGTTTCCCTTGAACTTGCATAGCAGAATACGGTGTAACACCGCTGCCGCTGTTTATCTCTTGTCTCGGCAGTATTAATATAGTCAGCATTTGACTGATACTAAACAGTAATACTGATTTTCATTTAGCTATTTATTTTTATTTATGCATATATTTTAATGGTCAGCATTTGACTGATACTAAACAGTACTGATGTTTATTTAGGTTTTTATTTTATTTTGTTTATTCTTTATTTTAATGGTCAGTAATTGACATACTAAACATACAGTACTTATGTTTATTTAGCTATTTATTTTATTTTTATTTATTCTTTATTTTCTCAGTTTTCATTTCTAGAATTTGTTGACAATGTATAATAATAATGTCAAATATTCTTTGATAAAAAATATTGACTGCCAAATTAACACGCTGGGATTCAGACTTGTGTGTTTGAAGCATGGGAATACCACTCATTGAAAAATAAACAATACCATGTAAGGGGCAAATTCTACACAGCATTTTGCGCTCTTAAAAGGCACTGTGTGAAGGGGACGCCACTCGAAAAGACTATATTTTAAATTTTATTGCAGACATAGGTCTGATTCAAATGAAGGTTTTAGTGAAAATAATATTTACTACCGCACATACAACGTAACTTAAGGTACTATCGTATTGACGGTCCTACCGTATTGTCGGTACTACTGTTTAAAAAAGACTGTGGCATACTACCATAACACAAAAAAAATCTAAACTAGCCGCAAACTTGCCGCAAATTTGCAGCTCTTTATTTTCACATGCAAATGAGCTTGTGATTCGCCACAAATGTTTTCCAGAAGTTTGCAGCTCTTCACCAGTAGTGATGAACCTCTGGCAAACCCTTGGCAACAATGGACAATTTGCCACAAGTTTGCCGCAAAGCTAATTTGCATGTGAAAATTATGAGGCGGTCTACTGTGCAACCCTAGTAGAGTATGTGTACAGGATCCGAATGTGAATGTATGGTTTATTGGTATGTTATCGTGTGTGTAATTTTTATGTTAATAATGTCAGTTTAACTATAAATAGTACATTCATTGGTTGACTTCCCCCCAAAAAAATTTGTGTTTGGCTAACTTGATTGATTGGTCTTTATTTTGCAGTTTCATTTGGTGCCACATGTAATGCAGAAACTACTCATTATAAATTAGTTCAACCTGTGAGGCTTAGGGTGGTTTAACACAAGATCTTTTTGTGGCCTCAGTCCATTTGATCTCAGAATTCAGTTTGGTTGGTTTGAAAATGGTTAATTGAAAGGTGGTCTGGGCTATGGTTCATGTGAACTCCGTTATGATTCGCAATTGGTATAAATGTAATCCGAACTAAATGGCCAGTGTGAACCACTCTTGATAATGTATCTGCATTCTCCCAATCACACTTAATATAGTATAAGGCATTTTTCAATGCTCCTCGTTTGCTTCAGGGTGCAGCTTGCTGCTTGCGTTCTCTGCATGATGGTAAATCCAACAGGACAAATACTTGAATAACACAGTGAAGCTGTCATCTTCTCTCCTGAGGTGCTACCTACAGTAGTAAACAGCTGCCACTAGTCACGGTGGTACCCATGTTGATGACACAACTACAGTTTGGAACCAAATAATACAATACATGGAACTGACACTGTCTCAGGTCTATTTAATATGTATTTGTTGAAGTGTATATGATATACTACAAGTCTCTCTGTCTGTAAACATACTCAGCTACATAGCTGTTCTTGGTCGTTCATCCTTATGTACACAGTACCTCTTACTTTCAATGTAAATAGTGAAGCTTAGTGACCTGTCATTTTGTTAGAGAGCTGTTAACGTGCACAATGTGGACAGATTCTCTTGCTGTATAATGTCTCTAAAAATATTGATCCTTTTATGATCTGATTTTAACCATGTATTTAAATAAAGCGTTTAAAACGTGTATGTGTGCATATTTGGAGAGGCAAGACAAGATGCTGAGTCATATGGAAATTTATGATGGGGAGGATTACATCTTTGTAGTAGGATTGAAGGGTGGAGACTGAATGTTCTCTGCCTGCTTGCCACATGTGAACCACAGTCACATTAGCTCAAGTGTGTGTGTGTGTGTGTGTGTGCTTTGAAATGGATCCTTCTTAAAGGCTTAATGGCTGTAATATAGAGCTGTTGTTGATTGTAGAGTAAATGCTGAGACGGCTGCCCTCTCCTTTTCCCTCTATCTATGATTTCTTTCATCACAACTTTTTTTATTTAAAAATTATTATTATTTTATTTATTTTTTTCACTTATAAAATGTTATTTGTATCTTTCTATGGAACTGGAGAGTGAAAGGCCTCAAATAGGCTGCATTCAAATAGCAGAAGAATACAATTGTCAGTTCTCTTTTAGGCCACGACCATACTAATCCTTTTAAGTTTGAAAACAATATTTTCCAAATGGCAATGCGTTCCAAAGTGTGCAGTTATGGAGAGCGTTTTTGAAAATCTCTGTTTTCAGTTGAGTTAAAGACTGTCCCAGTGTGAATTGCATTAAATGTAGCAAAATGCATTTCAACCAAAAACGGATTAGTTTGGATGTGGCTAGAGGTCAACCGACAGTGGATTTTGCTGATACCGAAAACTAAAGTAGTGGAAAAGGCAGATAACCAATTAAATGGATGAAAGTTTTATAGAATGTTAATACAATTTCTTAGTCTTTCCTTACTATGATGGGCACAGACATAGAGGTTACAAGATTAAAAATAAAAAAATAAATATATACCAACATTAACCTGAAAAAATTAAGATTTGGTACATAACGTGCATAATAAAATAGCCCAAAACACACAAGGGACTTGGCTCTGTTACAATGCTCTGTATTAAAGTTTAAACAAATTAATCAATATCAAGTTTTTTATAGCACATATATTTACCAGATGAGGTTTAATGAGGAATAAGGTTTATTATTTTTCACAAGATATGATGCTGACAGAGTCTCATTTTCTTTGCATGCACTTGCTTTAAATTAGAACACTTGATTATCTAATCAAAATAACAAAATCGTATATACTGAAGTGAGGATAAAATATGGATGAATATGGTCAATGATGAAAGATTTAGATCCAGCAAATCCTCTCTTGATTGTTTATTTCACTTCAAGAGGCCACTGTTATACTGTAGAACCCAGCTGTTCTAATTATAGGAACACGGAGGAATAAGAAAGAAAAGAAAAAACTATCAGCAACTATCAACCAAGATTTGGCAGATAACTGATTGTTCCAAAAAACAGCTATTGGCACCGATTAATCAGTAAGAGCAATATATCGGCTACCTCTAGACATGGCCATAGAGTGCTAATTATGATTATGTTTACATACAGTTCTGTCATAAACAAGACTGACAACTGTATAACTGAATTGATTTCCTTAAATTTTAAGGAGTTCTGTGTGAACGGAACCACACTGTACAACTAGTTGTCTGTCTCATCATCCAGTGCGATAGCCACTCTCAAGGCCGCATGAATGTACGCAGTTACTTGGGCTTAAACACAGAGCCCCTGACTTCCAGTATAACTGTAGAGAGCAGCATTTCAGTTGCGCACAAACCACAAAATCGATGGGAGCAGTGACACCACAAATGATACACTGTAGTTATACTGGGAGTCGGGAGCTCTGGGCTTAGGCCCAGATAGGTTTGTTCCCAGTTATACTCCATTATAAAGAAATTAAAAAACTTGGAATTGTGTATTAAATAACATGGTGTCAATCATCAACACGTCCGCTGTTATTGAATTTGATATATGATATATTTGAATATGATATTTAGTCATTGTCACTATGGTTACAGGCATTATTTACGGGTTATCAGAGTGTTAACGTAGCCATAAGAGAGATATAGCAACTATGCTCCAAAAACATCTTGGTGTAGCAAAAGAAAAAGATGAAAGTTTTTTCCTCTTTTGTGGTTATTTTTGTTTAACCCTTGTGGTCTGTCTCTCACTTTTTCTCTCATTTGCTCTCTTTCTCCCATTCAGAGTTTAACCTACTTGTTTTTCCTCTAACTCTTTTTCTCCCTTGTGTCACCAACTTCCTGCTTTCACTCCAAGTGCACCCCCCTTCCCCTCTCTTTTCCTCTCAGCTCTTAGTGTGGGATTACCAGTGATTAATGAATCAGTCTGATCACACCACATCAGCAGTGAGGATTACTTTCTGCTGTCCATTACTCTATGAATGAAGAGCTCTCTCATTTACTCTACTGGCTAAATATTAAATCACATTTTTATAAACATTGCCATAAATAATCCAGTCCACCATTATATTGGATTAACCAGATTAAAAATGTTACATGCATTAAACACTTTCTATGTCTATTTGAAGTTATATTTTGTCTCTTAAAGGGATCACTTCTTGTGTTGGAAATCAATATTTTGGGTTTAAAACAGAATGATGACTCTCAACATCAATCCAGTTGGATTAGTTAACTCTTTGTGACTGTCATAAACAGCAGCCGTTTTGCTGAATATGTGAAACAGTGATTTAAGGGTTTTATGAATATTCAGTCCAATTACTGATTTAACAGTCAGTGCTTTTGTATGGAATACATTTTTTATTTATTTATTTGTTATTTTTTACTTCAAATGGAAAATAAATTATATAGACAAAAAAGTGTCTGTGGCGGTAACATGGTACAGTGTTGGTATTATTGTATAACCATGGTACATTGATATACCATCATACTGAATGATTAGCATATTCATGTACAATGATATTTACATGGTACTCTGTGGTAGTTCAAATAATACCATGCAGTTACCATGGTACTTTGGTGATTTTTTTATTAGTGTTGCTGTATATGTTACAGTGAAAAAGATTCTTGCTTGAGTTAAATAAAAGGTCATAACCGCTATACATTGGTAGATTTCAGCCTGGCATGCACACAGCACGCACGCATACATGCACGCACACACATACACACACACACACACACACACACACACACACACACACACACACACATATACACACACACACATCAATGACCGTAAAAGCTGTTAGGGCTGGCCATAAGAAGTACTGTCTGCAGCTCAGTGCATTTGCCCAGGGGCATCAGACATCAAAGCAGTTGTGCCAGTGGATGTGCTGGTACACTTGATGGGCCAATACTGGACTGCTTTTGAACTTCACATATACATTTTATCTTGTAAGTCTAAGAGAAAAAAAGCCTTTGTCTTAATGATGTGTAATATACTTTTCTATTTTGCAAATGTAACGGGGTAAGGTGGGCAAGGAGGATGCGGGAACCGGCTGAACAGTCAACGTAACGCACACACACACACACAGAGAGAGAGAGAGAGAGAGAGAGAGAGAGAGAGAGAGAGACGCCGCTTGTGGCTCTTTCGAACTTGCGCCCCTGTCTCGTCTTTATCCCCCTCTAGGCTGATTAGCCCGATTCAGGGCCGGGCGTGTCTCCTCAAGGCCCAGCCCCGCCCTCCTCCTCGTCACAGCAAACAAAAACAGTCTCTGTTGAGTTAGATTTGGCATACATCGGAGTAAGCATTATTTTCTCCTATGCAGTTTTATCATTAGTGCTTATCTACCAAAATCATCCTGAATCAGTATAAAGTGTCTCCAGTTCAAG
The DNA here is from genome assembly GCF_019703515.2 of Myxocyprinus asiaticus. Lineage (NCBI taxonomy): Eukaryota > Metazoa > Chordata > Actinopteri > Cypriniformes > Catostomidae > Myxocyprinus > Myxocyprinus asiaticus. The sequence goes on along the minus strand of NC_059347.1, from coordinate 38,866,026 downwards.
AAGATTGTTGATGCAATCATGTCTGACTATGTGTAATCCTTAAAAGGAATTATTGTCATTCACCAGTGTCCACAAAATTCACATTTGAAGTTCCAGGTAGCCCTGTAAGCAGATGAATACCAGAGAAGCCCTGGTCCATATGTTGGAGACCACTGCAGTGTAATATACTATATGAGTGTCAGGTTCTAGATTCATGCTGGGTGATATAGCAAAGAAAAGTTACAATACATCTCAATATTTTTATATTGTGCAAATAATGCACTAAAATTTATAATTACATAATTTTTAAGTGATGACATGAAATCATTATTTAATCAGATTTTGAATTAATTCATTAAAACGAACAGTTTGAACTCATTCACAGAAATGAATTGAACTTATCCACTCTAACAGTGTTTTTGCTCTCACTCTTTATCTCATACTCTAATGACAGTGTTAACAAGTGCATTAAAGCATACCATTATGATTTTACATTGTTGCTTAATTTTATATAGCCAGAAAAATACGCAGTGAAATAAACTACAGTATATTCAAAATATTTTCCAGCACTAATTCAGAATTTCTTTGTTGTTGCCTTTGTTTTACCTGTTTGATGTACCGTAGGGCCAATCACTGTGTGTGTGTTGTATACTGTATGCTGTAGCTGATATGTTCCATCCTTTGTTCCATCTTTCCAGAGCTTATAATTGAAGTTTCTCTCTAATAATAGGCTGCATTTGATTTGACCATTCATCCTCTCAGGCTGGCAATCACTGAGAGCTTCCTCTGAAATCTCTAACCCACTTGAGTCTATTGGCAAATACAGCTCTGTTTCTGTTCCCTTGCTTACTTGAACAAGTTTTATTGGAGCTGCTTCATGTTTGAAAGTCTTATGGCTTAAGACAGCAAACCAGACTCCAAAGCACTGTGACATGTACCAAATTCAGCATTTTCTCTCAAATGCAGACCTAGCAGACGTCACTCCTACAAAACAGGCTTGTCTCTGCTCTCTGCAAATGAAAAGACCCAAACATCTTTTCTGAAGGAGGCAGACAAGATGTTTTGGCTGGTTCTCTCACATGTGGAGTGCTTGACTTTTTTCACAAGTGGCCTGTTTGTCCACACAGTATCCTCTGAGGAGAAGAAGGCAGTTATTCCTCCCTTATTAAAACAAGATACTTGAACTTGTCTGCGGCACTTATGTTCTCTGAGATAAGAAATTCTCCATCAACCATCTGTCTCCATTTGGTGTAGAATGTAGCCTACGTTTTAGATTGAGCATTGGTTTCTGTTTTGTGCATTACATCGGGTCTGTTGGTCCCACTCTCAGTATTATCCATTTTCTATCAGGATTACTAATGCTAAACCACCTGTAGATTATTGGCAAAATATTGTAGCATTTCATGGCACAACAAGAGAGATTTCTTTTTTTTTTCTGCTGGCCTGGTTTGGTCAGTAATTGCCCTGTCAACAGTTTACTGGCTCGACCACAAAAATTTACATGTTGTAATTTCAGCATTGTATTTTATATATGCCATAAGGATATTTATGCTTTTATTAAATGTTAAAGATATACTTCATCCAAAAAAGACATTTCTGGCATCATTTATTCACCCTCACGCTGTTCCAAACCTGTATGACTTTCTTTATTTCTTAGAACACAAAAGGAGATGATTGGCACAATGTTAGCCACAGCCATCCTTTTTGTTGAGCCTTGCTTATCATTTCTTATTTATTTACTGAAACTCTCGGATGCGCTGTATGTCTTACCAGCCTTCTAAGCAGTCTAACTGGTATGTGCTTTTAGGAGAAGGAAGTAAAGATCCTGTTTCAGGATGGGTACACATAGGCCTATTTATTTTGAATCATGAGTTTACAAGTACATACTTCCTGTGTTGACATAAACTTATACTAGGTTAACAGGGTGTTTGTATCCCTCACAGGTCTCTGTCTGCTGTTGAGATACAATTGGGGGAAACATATGCCGCAAGACTAAGGTGAGTACGCCCCTCTTCACCTACCAGATAAGATCACATTTTCTTGCACTGCCTTATCCAAGTTTAGCTTTACGAATACTTTTGGTGATTCCTTTTATAATGTCATCCTTTACACCTGATTAGATCTAGATATTTCTAGATGAGTCCAAAAGGGCAGCTTCTGCCACAAGCTCTGGTATATTAAACACACATACTGTAATCTGTGGAGTTGTTCCCCCGTGTGTGAAATCCCATTTGTATTCATCTGCATGTACATTGGCTGTGTCCTCAATCACTGTTCGCTCCAGCAGTTTAAAGTCTGTCAATATTCATCTCATCAGCACTCCCACTCTCCCTCAGCGCTTACCAGCCTCTTAAATGGGAAGTGATGTGCCTTTATGGACTCTTCAGATGTTAAAACAGTAATCTAGTGCTTAATGTGTTGTATCAAAACTATTCTATGCATTTGGACGTAGCTAGAAACAGTTTAAGTTTAATCCCTTAGGTTTTGAGTAGCTGTACCCCACTAATACATTTGAGAGCAAGATATTATGAAAAGCTGAAACCTCTTCAATGAGATAAGGAGGAAAGCTAGATACTATTATTAATAAACACTAGAAGAACTAGATATAAGAGTAGTGGCTAAGGCTGCAACTAACGATTATTTTGATAATCGATTAATCTAACGATTATTTTGATAATCGATTAATCTAACGATTATTTGAATGATTATTCGACTATTCGAGATTAGTGCAATGATTAATCATTAGCATTTAAGCGATTATTCAGCTTGTGCCCCGACTTAAAATGTTGTATTAAGCATGCTTACAAACAATAAAGAGGACAAAAATCATCTTTTAAAAATACCTCTAAATGGCATTCACTGAATTTAAGAGAAAAAATATTTTTTTATCAAGTTTAATTCAGTAAAGAAATTCACTGCAAAAAAAAAAAAAAAAAAAAATCCTATTGTTATCAAGTGTTTTTGTCTTGTTTTCTATTTAAAATTGTCTACAAATCCTTAAAACAAGATACATTTACTTGAGAAGCAGCATATAAGATATTTAGACTTGCTTTAAGAGAATGTCTCTTACTTCTGTGAGTGCAGTAAAGACAAAATACACTTATATTCAAGGTCTATTCTCTAAAAGCAAGTCTAAATATCTTATATGATGCTTCTCAGGGGAATACATCTTTTTTATTTTTTAAAGGACTTTTAGATATTTTAAAATATTTGTATTTTTAATATTATATTCAACATTCTCAGAGAACAATTTTTTGTTCTGCAGTATAGCTGCTAAAGAAAATGTATGTTGTGTTAAAGGAGTTTTAGATATTTATATTGGAAAACAAGCCAAAGCAAAAACAAATCAAAAATGTATTTTGTTGCAGTCTATAATGGGGCGAAGACTACTCTCTCTCACCTTTCTATTCACATTCATCCATCTTTAATTAAAAATTAATCTCTTATTAATAAAGCGCATATTGCCAATTTTCTTCACGATAAGAAATGCACAGTGATACATATATTATGATTCAATAAGTCACGAGCCATCACGTTATAATCTAGCTGCAGCAAGTGTGCGCGCTCGAGGGATGAGCGTCCCCACGACAGAGTTTGCATCAGCCGGGTGCAGATTCAATCTCTCCCCCTTAGATCGGGACATTCACGCAACTCATAGAAGAGGTGCTGACCGCACAGAGAAATGCCAGTTTCGGAGTTTGTAGTTATTTAAACGATCTACTTCCGTATTATTTTAACTTAATAAAGATATAACGCATTAAATATAACTGCATTTAAGATTTAACGCCGGGGTGTTTCCTTTAAAGAGCTCCGGCTCCGTTTATTCCACAATGAGAGTGCTTCTGTATTTACTTATTTGGTATTTTTGTATAATTCCCTCATACTTTGCGATCTACATCACCTGAAGCTGTTTGGAAAGTTTAGAGTGCATCTGGACTGTGAGCTTCCTTTCTATGTGTAGCACCAGCCACCTTGCATATAATTCCAAATTAACGTTAGGAAAGAATTACTTTAACAGTAAATCTTATAGTTCATACCAAATCATTTTGTTTAAACATTGACCTACAACACTTACTTAGTTTACTAATTTTAACCACTAATAGTTCTAAACATAAATAACTAATATTGGCATTATATTCACTCATTTTCTGTGATAGCGTAATTTCCTGTACAGCTGCTTTGAAACAATGTCTGTTGTGAAAAGTGCTATACATATACATTTGTCTTGACTTGACTGAATTATATTTTAACAGAGTAGCTGATCCTTTCAGACTGACCTTAGCAGATGCGGAAACATTTTTAACATGGATTGTTTTGTGAACCTGTCACAATATAATGCAGACTTTACAGATAGGATGCTATTAAAGGATGGCGCAGTGACAACAATATTGGACCAGACAGCAAACCTGCAACCTGTAAGCATTGTTATTCATTTCATATGCAAAGAGGACATTTAAAGAAGTCACAGTAGCAAAAAATGACTTTTTTTAATTATAAGGGTCAGATAAAGTACCTTTATTCAGTAAACTGCCTTGGCTAAAACCTTCCCTGTCTCCAAATATGCCTACTTTTCTAGTATGCCAAAAGCTTGTGTCAAATAAGTAGGATGTCCTTATCCTCAGTACTCTTAAAACAATAGGTGAAATATGCTCTGATACCTTCACACTTCACTATACGATAATGTGACGGGAGCTGAGGAGACGTCATATTCAAATTGCTGAATTACAATAAAACGGTGAAGAACTGTGAGTCGAGCGACTTGTTTGAACTGATATATATATACTATATACCAAGAAAGTTGTTCTTTGTGGTTAAATTGTGCTTTTTTTAAACATACCAGAGCAAATAATTTTCACGATTGTTGTCACTATATAATATATTTGGGTCACAGGACAATTCCCACATTCCCGTTTGAAGTATGTCCAGGAATGTATTCATACTGCTGACATGCAATCCAAAATAATGTAGTTTATTAATGACTGGGACATCAGTTTTTCATCCAGTACAATACATATTCTAATAGTGTGCAAATTTAGACACAAATTTTGACTAATGTTGTAAGTATTCCTATATATATATATACACTATATTGCCAAAAGTATTTGCTCACCCATCCAAATAATTGAATTCAGGTGTTCCAATCACTTCCATGGCCACAGGTGTATAAAATGAAGCACCTAGGCATGCAGACTGCTTCTACAAACATTTGTGAAAGAATGGGCCGCTCTCAGGAGCTCAGTGAATTCCAGCGTGGTACTGTGATAGGATGCCACCTGTGCAACAAGTCCAGTCGTGAAATTTCCTCGCTACTAAATATTCCACAGTCAACTGTCAGTGGTATTATAACAAAGTGGAAGCGATTGGGAATGACAGCAACTCAGCCACGAAGTGGTAGGCCACGTAAAATGACAGAGCGGGGTCAGCGGATGCTGAGGCGCATAGTGCGCAGAGGTCGCCAACTTTCTGCAGAGTCAATCGCTACAGACCTCCAAAGTTCATGTGGCCTTCAGATTAGCTCAAGAACAGTGCATAGAGAGCTTCATGGAATGGGTTTCCATGGCCGAGCAGCTGCATCCAAGCCATACATCACCAAGTGCAATGCTAAGTGTCGGATGCAGTGGTGTAAAGCACGCCGCCACTGGACTCTAGAGCAGTGGAGACGCGTTCTCTGGAGTGACGAATCACGCTTCTCCATCTGGCAATCTGATGGACGAGTCTGGGTTTGGCGGTTGCCAGGAGAATGGTACTTGCCTTCCCAGAAGAGTTGAAGCTGTTATAGCTGCAAAGGGTGGGCCGACGTCATATTAAACCCTATGGATTAAGAATGGGATGTCACTTAAGTTCATATGCGTCTAAAGGCAGATGAGCGCATACTTTTGGCAGTATAGTGTATATATATATATATATATATATATATATATATATATATATATATATATATATATATATATATATATATATGCTCTTGCCTCTTTAATTATTTGCCATTTCAAAGCACATCTTTCTCCCGGTGTTAAGTCAAGCGCTAGTTTGCTGTCTATCTTGTCTAACAGCACATAAACGCATGTTCTAGTTCCAGCAGCTCCAGATCACCACCCACTGATTGATACAGCGCTAGAGCCATTTGGGCGCTGTTCCCTCACAGTTTGCATCAAAGCTTTGGTGTTGATTTGAAGTGAGAGGAGGCAGAACGTGGGCACTGAGTTTTACAGTCATTCACCTCTCCTCCTCCTATTTTCCTTCATCACATATCCTTCACTCCGCTTCGTGCATCTCTCCTCAGCTGGAGGGACTTGCTGCAAGAGCCGCATAAATGCACTCTGCTTCTACAAGGACGCCTGCTAGAGCTCAGTCCTTCCAGTGCTGGAAGAATGAGTGTCTGCACAATGCATACAGATGTGTTGGATTGAAATGGATATCTAGCACCTGGGAGTACAACTGAAGTGTCTGTGAATGCCAACTCACACTCGCGTACTGAAAAACACTGTTCAGGTTATATTCTCTTTTTTCAGGAGCTGGTAGATCTGCCTGGATTAGTTTAGATAGTCAGCTAAACAGGCTATACTCAGAAGCTATTAGTGACAGAATAAGGCTGTTGATGGCTGTGCATGTGCATGCTATGTGCAAATGTGCACTAACTGTGTTTAATTGAGATTTGTATCAGAAAAAATAGTTCTTAATCCTTTCACTGTTGTGTAGAATATCACGTAGAATCTGTGCACTTTGGTACTGGGAGTGTTTTTCCCATTCATTTTCCTATAGGGATTTCATAAAAGTCCTCATAAAAGCATTCTAAGCCATGAACCTAAACAACCAGCACCAAGGTGAATCTCAAGACTTTGTCTTAAACATCTTGAATGAGGGAATGAACTACAATCCCATGAAGCAATGCATATGACGTAATCGAATTAAAAACAACGCAAATATATAAAACTATTGATTTTAAGTTTTCTTATAAGTTAAGAAATATCTGTTTTATTTTAATTATTAAATATAAGTAACTTAATTTTGTTTATTGCAAAATATTCAGATAAATACAAAAATATAAGTAGTTTGGGAGTGATGTGCTTTGAGACTCTCAAAGATCCATAAAATGCAAGACACCAGTAAGACAGCATGTCAGCGTCCTCGTCTAACGAAAGGAAGCAAAGGAGCAAAATCTCAGACAAAGCAAAACTTCTGAAGTATAGGTCTCTGCGGAAAAATAATGACCGTTTCTCAATCTGTGGGTGTATTCAAATCGGGATGGGTGTTTTTCAACTATCCAATGAAAGTAGGAAATCTCAATGTAATAATCAGTGGGTGTTTCCAAACCTGGATTGGTGTTTTGGAACTATCCAATGAAAGCAGGGAATCTCAGTGTAGTAGGCAAATTGTGTAAAGTGCTTGAAAAACGCTCATGCTGGTTTGAAAACACCCATATTCTGCTACTAACAAAGGTGGGGCGCGCTGACTGTCGCTTGGCCAAGTGCTTGTGAATTTTATTTTTCTTGGATCTTAATAATTCTTGAAATTTCTGCAAGACTGCACACTGCAAGACTGCAAAAACCTCTTAAAACAGCATTCCTGGGGAGGTCACGTGATGCCATGCAAGAAGCAGACGTGTGAGCGACAAGCTCTGCGCACTTTGCTAAATATTTTATTATTTTCATGTTATAATCTGATGAAATTTGATACACCCAGTTACACATTTGCTCTTTGAGGCAAAACATGGCAAAGAAGTCAAAATCCTCGGGCTCTGGAGACATTAAAAGACACTTACGTGTTCAGGATGAAAGCCCCGACAGGCCTACAGTCCGGGGACTCGATTTGGATGGCGTGGCGGGAGAGGTGATCCAGCGTCAGTTGTCCAACATGTCGGTGATGTTGACGAAGGTTCTTGCTGACTTGGAGGATCTCGCTGTAATACGGCGATCGATTACGGCGAAGGAAATAAAATTCTCTGAGTTAGTTACAAGAGTGACTGATGTTGAGAGACGTATCGATTGTCTGGAATCTTCAGAGAGGGATTAAACTGCTAATCTGCCCGCGACCAGAGTTGACTTGGAACATCTCCTTGAAAAGCTTGAAGATCTTGAGAATAGAAGCCGCAGGAATAATGTTCGAATTCTTGGAATTCCTGAGCATGAGGAGGGCAGAGATATGGTGAAATTGCTAGACGAGCTTTTCCAGAGTCTGCTCGACATAACAGGCCACAAGCTGGAAATCGAGCGAGCTCACAGACTTTTGCTGAGGGAGATAGGCCCCGATCGATTCTGGCCAGATTTCTGAGATCATCCAATAAAGATCTTGTGTTGCGCCAGGTAAGGAGCAAAGGGAAGCTTTCTTGGAAGAACCATAATATTTTCTTGTTCCTGGACTTTGCGAGTTCGACAAGAGGGAAACGCGATCGGTTCAAGGAATGTAAGAAACTCTTACATCAGCGAAAGATCACTTTTGCTCTGATGTTTCCGGCCAAACTGAGAATAGAAACGAAGGACGGTCGCAAAGTATTTACATGTCCCAATCAGGCAATGTCTTTTATAGAATCAATGGGTGAGTAAACCATTGGGTGTTTCTCTTGTGAGTGGGTGGACTCGCTGTAATTACTCCGGCTTTTGAGGAAGCTGGGCGTCATTTTGGTTTCTTTTTTCTTATTGAGTTGGCTCCGCCAAGTGGCTGAAGTTTGTTTTGTGAATAACACTTTTCCTTAAAGATACTTTTGCATTGATGAAAATTACTTTTGCATTGAAGTTCTCGGCCAGTTTGAGAGTGGACACTACGGATGACCGAAAAATATCTACATGCTCACACAAAGGATGTTATAAAGTTGACGGATTGTTTAAGTCATGGTATATATTTTATGCGGCCTCCGAGTGAATTGACTCGACCATCCGGGGAACCGGGATGCCGGATTTGTTTCTTTTTGTATTGGTTCCGCCTAGCCACTGGGGCTTGTTCTATTGAATAACACTTCTTTGGAACAGCTGAGGATTAATCTGTTCATTCTTCGTGCTTATTCCTCCTGCTGGCTGGAGTTTATTTGTTGAGTATTATTACGTCATCCGCTGAACTCATAACAGCCGGCTCACTGAACATTCGTTTGTCTGTCCGAGGAATCTGAATGGTTTTATATCAGCTGGAATTTGTTTTGTGGAAGATCACACCTTTGAGACAGTTCTGTGAATGAATCTACTCGTTCTTTGTGTTCGTTCTTCCTATTGGCTGGGATTATTTTACAAAGTATTTTCTGTTATGTAATTTTACCTCACAAATTAATGCGCACGTTTTTCTTTTTTCTGTTTGTTTTGTTTGGGGGGGGGGGGAGTTTGGGGTTTGATTGTTTCACTAATGGGGAATGTGGTTTGTATAATTTTGTTTTTGACACACAATTTATTTTTTCTACTATATCAAAATGTCAAATGTTAATATGAGTGTACTATCTCTCTCCACATGGAATGTAAATGGGTTGGGGCACCCCATAAAAAGAAGGAAGGTTATTATTTTTCTTAAATGTAAGAAATATGATATAGTGTTTCTTCAAGAAACACATCTCTCCCTGCAGGAAGCTGAAAAATTTGGGAAGATATGGGGTGGACATGTTTTTTTTAGTGCTGGCTCAAGTAAGAGCAGTGGTAGGGCAGTGGTAGCTCAGCGGTTAAGGCTCTGGGTTACTGATCAGAAGGTCGGGGGTTCAAGCCCCAGCACCGCCAAGATGCCACTGTTGGGCCCTTGAGCAAGGCCCTTAACCCTATCTGCTCCAGGGGCGCCGTATCATGGCTGACCCTGCACTCTGACCCCAGCCTAGCTGGGATATGTGAAAAAAAAGAAGAATTTCACCGTATATGTGCAAATGTATAATGTGTGATAAATAAAGAAAATTAAATTAAAAAAAAAAAAAAAAAAAAAAAGAGCAAGGGAGTCATTATATTGATTAATAACCATCTACCATTCAAATGTCTCAAACAGACTAAAGATAAATTAGGGAGAGACATTATTGTTTTAGCTGAAATTCAAGGGCAAAGGTTGATTTTGGCTAATATTTACGCACCTAACGCTGATGATCAGGGCTTTTTTTTAGATCTTGACAGGATGCTGCAAACCGCTGGCACCCCTCATGATATAATATTGGGAGGAGACTTTAATCTTTTGATGGACTCAGTCCTTGATCACAGTGAAGCAAAAGTGTGTAAGCCCCCTAGAGCAACATTGATGCTTCACAGGATGTGTCAAAATCTTGTTCTTATGGATATTTGGAGACTTTTGAACCCATCTGGTAGGGACTATACATTTTTTTCATCAGTCCATAAGAATGATTTCTATTTCTCTGTATATGGCAACACCTCTAAACTCACCAGGCCCTGATCTGAGACTAAGATATTTCCAATTGAGCAATCAACGACAGATGAAATGAGGGATTTAGATATATAAAAAAAAATCTATTCTAGAATAAATCTTATGGACTGATGAAAAAAATGTATAGTCCCTACCAGATGGGTTCAAAAGTCTCCAAATATCCATAAGAACAAGATTTTGACAGATCCTGTGAAGCATCAATGTTGCTCTAGGGGGCTTATGTCAGCTGATGGCCTCAGAGAGTTGACCTGATTGAAATATAGATATAATACTATTTTGTCGCGGAAAGTGGAGTTTTGGTTATTCAGGGCAAGACAGTCATACATAGAGTCGGGTGACAAAGCAGGGAAGCTTTTGGCTAGATATATAAAGCAGAGAGAGTCTCTTTCTATCATTCCCTTAGTGAAATCTGCTGGTGGTGAAATTTTTACCTCAGCCATTGATATTAATAATGCCTTTAAAGAGTTTTATCTTGATCTTTATAGTTCCACTTCTTCGTCTACTGATGAAGATATTAGAAACTTTGTGGAACCATTAGATCTTCCTAAACTGACGATTGAGCAAAAAAACGCTCTTGATTCTGAGATAACCTTGGAAGAGCTTGACGAGGTAATTAAGTCCCTACCTACTGGCAAGGCTCCGGGGACAAATGGTTTTGCCGCAGAATTTTCTAGATCCTATGCTACAGAACTGGCTCCACTTTTGTTAGAAGTTTATACTGAATCATTAAAGAATGGAAAGCTTCCTCCATCCATAACACAAGCCCGGATCAGTCTGATTCTTAAAAAGGACAAAGATCCAAGCAAGTGTAAAAGTTACCGTCCAATCTCTCTAATCCAACTAGATGTAAAAATATTGTCAAAATGTTGTTTGTTAGTTAAGTAATGTTATGACATCTCTTATACATATAGATCAGGTGGGGTTTATTCAGGGCCGCAGCTCCTCTGATAACATCAGGCGTCTCATCAATATCATGTGGTCAGTAGCAAATGATCAATCTCCGGTCGCTGCCATCTCACTTGATGCTGAAAATGCATTTGATATGGTAGAATGGGATTATTTTTTTAAGATTTTGGAAATGTATGGGTTCGGGAGTACATTTATTGGTTGGATTAAGTTACTTTATAGACACCCTGTAGCATTGGTACAAACAAATGGATTAATTTCAGATTATTTTACTCTGGATAGGGGCACTCGGCAGGGCTGCCCTCTTTCCCCTTTATTGTTCTGTCTTGCCCTGGAACCATTAGCAGCCATGATAAGTGGGGAGGATGATTTTCCAGGGGTGGTGGCGGGAGGTGTGGCGCATTTACTTTACTTTATTATTTATTTATTTATTTGCTTTATGCAGATTATATTTTATTATTTGTCTCTGAACCTACTAGATCTATGCCTTGCCTCCACAGAATTATTAATTCCTTTTCCAAGTTCTCAGGATACAAAGTTGACAGCGTACTGCCCAGTAACGGCTTTTCAGCCGGGCGCCTTCCAATGGCCCAAACAGGGCATTAAGTATTTGGGAATTTTATTCCAACAAATTTGTCTGATTTAGTTAGTGTTAATTTTGACCCTTTAATAAAAAGATTTTCGAGCAATGTGGGCAGGTGTGCTTCATTACATTTATCGATGATTGGGAAGGTTAATGTTATTAAAATTAATTGTATTCCAGAATTTAACTACCTGCTACAATCTCTCCCTGTAGTTGTCCCCCTCTCTTATTTTAAGCAATTTGATAGTATAGCGAAGTCCTTCATTTGGAATGGTAAACGTCCCAGATTGCATTTTAATAAGTTACACAGGCCGATTGACAAAGGAGGGCTAGGCCTACCCAAGATTTTGTTTTATTACTATGCGTTCAGTCTCAGACATTTGGCTCATTGGTCACTTCCACCTGAGAGAGCCCCTCCCTGGTTTGTTATTGAACAGGCAGTTCTTGCCCCTATTTCTCCATTACAAAGCATCTCTATCAAACTAACCGGAAAAGTTAAGTTAAACCCCGTTATTTCGCATTTACACTCGGTATGGACTAAAGTGTCCAGATTGTTTAAATTTTGGTTAAAGATTCAGAATTATTTGTGTGACATTCTGGGCACTCAAATTTTACTTTGCCCCAGGCTTTGCATTTTGGGCGATGGGGAAGTTATAAATTCAGGGGACAAATATATAAAAAATTGGGTTCTGACTGGCGTGATGATTGGCAGACAAATTATTTTAAGGGGATGGAAGTCAGACGGAGTGCCACCATTTCTGGAGTGGTGTGTGGAGATGGGGAGGGTGGCAGCTTATGAGAAGATGATAGATGGAAGGCTGGGGCTGGAGGACTTATTTTTCAGGAAGTGGGGTAGGTATTTGGCAGTTTTGGAGGACTCTAGGGGAAGGGATGAGGAGGGAGACGTTTACTTTAATTATGCATGTTTATTATAATTTTATTTTTTATTTATTTTTATTTATTTATTTTTATTTTATTGTTTGTGTGTGTGTATTATTTTATGTGACCACAGGGGTGTTCTTTGGGGTAGGGTGGGGTTGGTGTTTGGGGAGGGATGTTAATGAGGGTTAAAAGTTAAATGTTGATTCGGTGTGTATAGGTTGTGTTTTTCTTTGTTGTGTTTTTTTCTTTGAATCAATAAAAAATTTTAATTACAAAAAACAGCATTCCTTGTTGACATGTTAACGCTATATAATGAGACCATCAAGCAACTGCTGGGCTCTGAATTGGGGTGGATAATGTAAACCGTAAGAAATGTACAACTATTGTTTCTATCGCGGTAATGCAAATTCCATGGCAGATTTAATGCGTCAATTCAGTGCGATTAATTATATGTATATATATAAAAAAAAACGTTAAAAAATTTAACGCAATTAATCATGTCCCCGGACCATAATAAAGAATATTACTACCATTGAGCAATTCAGGCTTGAAGTACCACCTGTTTTCTCCAGGGGGCAGTAAGCGAAACTCCAGCTGTATAGGCAATGTGCAGCTGTACAGTGAACAAACACACTTTCTGACAGCAGACAGCACAAGATGAGAACACATTCTTGCATTCAAACACAGCTTGATGGAGCGTAATTTTATAACATACTGTGTGTGTGTGTGTGTGTGTGTGTGTGTGTGTGTGTGTGTATATATATATATATATATATATATATATATATATATATATATATATATATATAAAATTTATAACTATTTAAATAATTATTTTAATCATTATATATTGAATTATTGTTATTTGAGGGACTTTCTCAGCAAATGTTTATATATGCGATTAATTGTGATTAATTGGTATACCATGTAATTAATTCAATGTCAGTCTAGAGTGACAGATAACACTGATTGCATGGGGAGATATACAGGCAGATAGGAGTCAGTTTAGGACATTTAATTCCTGTAGCATTTAACATTAGTCTCCCCCTATTTCCATTGTTGTCTGCATGAGTCAAAAGCTCTGTTTTTAAAAATGCCACATACTGTTCAAGTCCTAAAAAACATTATTTTCTGCTGTTCATCCGTTAGTGTGTGTGAATGCTCACATACTCACACACAGGGATGGCACATTGTACATTTTATTGTCTTTAGGAAAACCTGGCATATCTGTCTGTATAAATATAGAAAGTCTATGCATCTTTGCCTCTATTGAAGAACCTTATTATGTCATGTTTAGTGTATGTGGTCGCTTAGCGTTTAACATATGCACTGTTAAATCAAAAGTTGTAGGTTTGAAGCCCACAGGGAGTGATACTTGAACTAAGAGCATTGTTCATTGTATTTATTCATACAAACATAGCTGGTAATGATTAATTTAATTATTTTTTATTTTAATTGTTATGAAAAATGTGATCTTTAAATGGATATTTAAATAGCTTAAACTGTATGAAACATACATGATACACATAAATACAGGGGATAAATACACCTACTATATTTCATTCAGATTCACTGTACTTATAAATACAAATATCAATAGAAGTATAGGCCGATGTGCTTGTTTTTAGATATACATTTATTTATACATTTCACAAGTCTTTGCAAGCATTGTCCAGCGGAGTATGTTTGTTCTCTGAATGCCCCACAAACAGTCATAACCTGAATCTTCTAGGAGCATTTAGATAAAATATGCCCCAGTGTTGAGCCTAAACCAAGATCCACTAGCAGGGGGACAAAACTTTCACCCAAAGGTTTGACCTTGCGCTGAAACAGGGTCTCTGTGAACTGGCTGTGATTTTTAAAAGCCATTTGGGGCCTAGAGAAGAAAACCTCTCCCATTTGCCCTAAAAAATGAAGGCAGATGTGTGAAAAGCTATTATGAGAATGGATGAAGAAATTCATCCCTATGTCTCTCTCTACCTCTCTATTTATGTGCAGAGTGCTGCATTTTGCTTTTCTACGTCTTTTATCTGTAAAACAAAGGCTCAACCAGCTGTCCTGCTCTCTGTGAAGCAAACAATGTCTGATCATGAGAGAGACACATTGATGTGAGGGAGGAGAGAGTATGCCCTTGCTCTCAGAAAAAAAGCTACCAGCAGACAGTCAGGGTTTTTTTTATTATTTTTTTTTTATTGGTTTATTTGTATAGGGACAGTACAGAAACATGATTTCAGCACAAAAACTAAAAAAGATGTGTTGTACACAGAGATTATAGCACATGCTAATTTGCATCTCAGGTCCCTAGATAGTCTTGTTTCATTAAAAACTACATAAATCAAGCAATATAAACTAATCATATACATTTTTTAATAAATAGCTAAATAAATACTAATGTTGCTCCCAACCCTGGTGACATATAGTATAAAAGATTTGACTTAAGAATTAATTGAGAATTAAAAATGAGTACAGCACTGGTTTCTTTTAAACCAGTGCTTAACCAATATTATAAAAGATTGTATGTCTGTTATTGATTTTATTTCAGATGGTAGCATGTTCCAGAGTTGGGAACCTTTCACAGAAAAGGCCCTTTGCCCCTGAGTTGTTCTGCGATAGTCAACCCCACAGTTACCATTCGCTGTACTCCTTGTTCTACTACCATCCTGTCTATTTAGCAAATTACATAATACCTGTGGGACTTTATCTGATTGTAAAGTGACATTATACAATTTGCTAAGGATTCATTTGTTTGAGTCCAAACTGTAATGCAATATGAA
Source organism: Myxocyprinus asiaticus (assembly GCF_019703515.2). Classification (NCBI taxonomy): domain Eukaryota; kingdom Metazoa; phylum Chordata; class Actinopteri; order Cypriniformes; family Catostomidae; genus Myxocyprinus; species Myxocyprinus asiaticus. The sequence goes on along the minus strand of NC_059347.1, from coordinate 38,850,567 downwards.
ATATGAGACAAAATCATTGCATGCATAAAGATCTCAGCCGTTTGCTTTGAAGTGCTCTCTCTAATACACATTTGAAACAATGTAAGTTAATCTTTATGTATTTTGAAAGTTTCCTTACATGTCTATCAAATATGAGTTGAGAACCTAAAGTAATACCTAAGAAATTAAACACTGTTTTACCTCTTCTATTTCTTTATTTTGTATCTTAATTTTCATTGTTCTTTTTTGTTTTCTATTAGAGAAACACATAGAAACTGTTTTTCTGACGTTCAATTTGAGGTGGTTATTTTGGAGCCACCTAGATATCCCCTCCAAGTTTGCATTTAAAATCTCAGTTGCCTTTGCTGGTGTTTTAGCTGATGTGTAAAAAACGGTGTTGTCAGCATAAAGCTGGCACTTAATATCTGGGCAGCAACTTGGTAAATCATTTATAAATAAACTAAAAAGCAATGGACCTAAAATTTAACCTTGGAGTATTTCTAGTTTATTGTTAATAAAAGATGATTTTTCTCAAGATTTTTTTGCTCAATTATCTCACATTGCTCTCTTTTTTGTAGGAAAGAGGCAAACCACTCAGATGTTTGATTACAAAAATTAAAAGCAGTTAATTTAGACAAAAGAATATCATGGTTAACAGTATCGAATGCCTTTTTCAGGTCAATAAAAACTGCTCCCACAACATGCCCCTGATCTAAAGAACGTCTTACATTTTCCAAAAAATAAGTTTGCAGTTTCCGTAGAGTGCTGGGGCCTAAAACCAAACTGCTGTGGGTGAAGGAAATTAATACTATCTAAGTGATTTATTAATTGTTCTGCCACTACCTTTTCAAAGACCTTAGACATGACAGGTAAAATCGAAATTGGATAATAATTTGAGACCAAATTGGAATCACCAGATTTAAAAAATGGAGTAATAATAGCTTTTTCCAATTTTCTGGGTTGTCCGATGATTCTGTAAAATGTCTGGACACTTTAGCCAAAGTGTGAACTATTTGCATATTCAGTTAGTCATTTATCATAACATCAAAATTAAGTTGAATAATGAGATGAAATCAGTTGTCTGATTGATTTGGAAGGTAATGTGGGTAAATGAGAATATAGTTTTTGATCTGTTGTTCTGCATTTGTCCTTATGAATCAGTCACAGTTTTTGACTCTACATATGACCACTGTTTTGCATGATCGTTATTGTTAAACAAATGTTTTGGGGAGTGAAATGTGACTCTCATATTTAGTGACTGACCAATGTATACACCAGAATGATTGATATGCCAATATTTGAGCATTTTGAGATAACCCCTTATATAGCGCTTTACTAGGCACTCAAAGCACTTTACAAAGTATTAGGGGAAACTCCTCAACCTCCACCAATGTGCAGCATCCACCTGGATGATGCGACGGCAGCCATAGTGCCCCAGAATGGTCACCAAACACCAGCTATTGGTGGAGAGTAAAGTTCAGTGATGTAGTCAATTCATATACACTACCGGTCAAAAGTTTTAAAACACTTACTCATTCTTTATTATAATTTTTCTTCACATTTTAGAATAATAATAAAGTCATCAAAACTATGGAATAACATAAATGGAACTATGGGAATTATGTTGTGACTAAACTTATGTTATATTTTAGCATCTTCAAAGTACTCACCCTTTGCCTAGAATTTGCAGACATGTACTCTTGACATTTTCTCAACCAACTTCTTGAGGTATCACCCTGGGATGCTTTTTAAACAGTTTTGAAGGCATTCCCATCTATATGCTGGGCATTTATTGGCTGCTTTTCTTTATTATTTGGTCCAAGTCATCAATTTCAAAAACTTTTTTTTTTTTATTACATTTTAGTTTTATAATGAAATAAATTAATATGGTGGCACAATTATATTTTTTTCAACAAAACTAATTTCAAACATTTAAGCATACGCCTTCAGATCAAAAGATTTTTAAGATCATGAGAAACATTTCAGTCAAGTGTTTCAAAACTTTTGACAGGTAGTGTGTGTGTGTGTATATATATATATATATATATATATATATATATATATATATATATATATATATATATATATATATACAGGGGATTTTTAGGAAGCCATGATGGATAGAGGCCAATGGGCAAATGTTGCCAGGACCCCAGGGTTACACCCCTTCTCTTTACGAGAAGTGCCCTGGGATTTAATGACCACAGAGAGTCAGGACCTCAGTTTAACGTCTCACCCGAAGATGTATACCGAAGATTACAGTATAGCGTCCCCGTCACTATACTGGAGCATTAGGACCCACACAGACCACACCCCCTGCTGGCCTTCCTCTTCCAGCAGCAACCTTAGTTTTCCCCAGGAGGTCTCCCATCCATGTACTTACCAGGCTCACCATCAACTGTCTGGATATCGTCACATGTGTCAGCCCTTTAAAATCTCATCCAATTCAATAGACCACTTGCATACACTAGTAACATGTTGTTCCTGTTCATCTTTATTATTTTTACAGTTTTTACTTCTATGCTATTCTATTGTAATATTTCACTCCCTTTCTTTATTTCGACCTTTATGTTATTATATCTTACTGTTTCATGGATGATTTAATGTGCTGTTTGGGTTCAGGGTCCTGTGATGTTGCTAATGTTGTTCTTTTGGCTTTGTAAAGCACTGCTGCAGTTGGATTGAGTCTGACTCTGCAGTGTGTTAATCAATAGGCCTCAGGCAGCCGTCTCACACACTGATGTCTCTGTATGGGTAGAGGAAAAGACTTGCACACTGTCTCAATCTTCCACAAACAAACCCCAGACAGATAGATAGATTATTTGAGTCAAATGGCTCTGAGGGAAATGGGATGCGCGCACACACACACACATATTCACACAAAGTCAGCGAGTACAAAGCAGTTCTTGTTCACAGTGGTGGCTCCTAATTATCTCCCGTCTGTGGAAATTGGGCTCCCTGAGAAACACACTTTTTTTCAATTAGCTGGTCATGTATGGATGACTTCATAGGCACCTCGCTGCACATAACATTCACAAATGCAGTCAGAAAAATGGCATGGAGAGTTTACATACACTAAGTTAACTGTGCCTTTAAGCAGCTTGGAAAATTCAAGATAATGATGTCAAGCCTTTATACAATAAGCTAATTAGCTTCTGATAGGAGGTGTACTGAATTTGAGGTGTACCTGTGGATGTATTTTAAGGCCTACCTTCAAACTCAGTGCCTCTTTGCTTGACATCATGGGAAAATCTAAAGAAATCAGCCAAGACCTCAGAAAAAAAAATGTGGACCTCCACAAGTCTGGTTCATCCTTGAGAGCAATTTCCAAACACCTGAATGTACCACGTTCATCTGTACAAACAATAGTACACAAGTATAAACACCATGGGACCACGCAGCCCTCATACTGCTCAGGAAGGAGACACATTCTGTCTCCTAGAGATGAAAGTAGTTTGGTGCGAAAAGTGCAAATCAATCCCAGAACAACAGCAAAGGGCCTTGTGAAAATGCTGGAGGAAACAGGTAGGCAAGTATCTATATCCACAGTAAAACCAGTCATATATCGACATAACCTAAAAGGCTGCTCAGCAAGGAAGAAACCACTGCTCCAAAACCACCATAAAAAAGACAGACTTAAGTTTGCAAGTGCACATGGGGACAAAGATCTTACTATTTGGAGAAATGTCCTTTGGTCTAATGAAACAATAATTGAACTGTTTGGTCATAATCGCCATCGTTATGTTTTGGGGAAAAAGGGTGAGGCTTGCAAGCCGAAGAACACCATCCCAACTGTGAAGCATGGGGGTGGCAGCATCATGTTGTGGGAGTGCTTTGCTGCAGGAGGGACTGGTGCACTTCACAAAATAGATGGCATCATGAGCAAGGAAAATTATGTGGATATATTGAAGCAACATCTCAAGACTTCAGCCAGGAAGTTAAAGCTCAGTTGCAGATGGGTCTTCCAAATGGACAGTGACCCCAAGCATACCTCCAAAGTTGTAGCAAAATGGCTTAAGGACAACAAAGTCAAGGTATTGGAGTTGCCATCACAAAGCCCTGACCTCAATCCAATAGAACATTTGTGGGCAGAACTGAAAAAGCATGTGTGAGCAAGGAGGCCTATAAACCTGACTCAGTTACATCAGTTCTGTCTGGAGGAATGGGCCAAAATTCCAGCAACGTATTGTGAGAAGCTTATGGAAGGCTACCCAAAATGTTTGGCCCAAGTTAAACAATTTAAAGGCAAAGCTACCAAATACTAACAAAGTGTATGTAAACTTCAGACCCACTGGGAATGTGATGAAAGAAATAAAAGCTGAAATATATGCAACCCCAATTCGAAAAAGTTGGGACAGTATGAAAAATGCTAATAGAAACAAAAAAGAATCAATTGAAAAAACAATATTGAAAGCACTACAACTACACATTACAGGTGCATCTCAATAAATTAGAATGTCGTGGAAAAGTTCATTTATTTCAGAAATTCAACTCAAATTGTGAAACTCGTGTATTAAATAAATTCAATGCACACAGACTGAAGTAGTTTAAGTCTTTGGTTCTTTTAATTGTGATGATTTTGGCTCACATTTAACAAAAACCCACCAATTCACTATCTCAAAAAATTAGAATATGGTGACATGCCAATCAGCTAATCAACTCAAAACACCTGCAAAGGTTTCCTGAGCCTTCAAAATGGTCTCTCAGTTTGGTTCACTAGGCTACACAATCATGGGGAAGACTGCTGATCTGACAGTTGTCCAGAAGACAATCATTGACACCCTTCACAAGGAGGGTAAGCCACAAACATTCATTGCCAAAGAAGCTGGCTGTTCGCAGAGTGCTGTATCCAAGCATGTTAACAGAAAGTTTGAGTGGAAGGAAAAAGTGTGGAAGAAAAAGATGCACAACCAACTGAGAGAACCGCAGCCTTATGAGGATTGTCAAGCAAAATCGATTCAAGAATTTGGGTGAACTTCACAAGGAATGGAATGAGGCTGGGGTCAAGGCATCAAGAGCCACCACACACAGACATGTCAAGGAATTTGGCTACAGTTGTCGTATTCCTCTTGTTAAGCCACTCCTGAACCACAGACAACGTCAGAGGCGTCTTACCTGGGCTAAGGAGAAGAAGAACTGGACTGTTGCCCAGTGGTCCAAAGTCCTCTTTTCAGATGAGAGCAAGTTTTGTATTTCATTTGGAAACCAAGGTCCTAGAGTCTGGAGGAAGGGTGAAGAAGCTCATAGCCCAAGTTGCTTGAAATCCAGTGTTAAGTTTCCACAGTCTGTGATGATTTGGGGTGCAATGTCATCTGCTGGTGTTGGTCCATTGTGTTTTTTGAAAACCAAAGTCACTGCACCCGTTTACCAAGAAATTTTGGAGCACTTCATGCTTTTCCTTCTGCTGACCAGCTTTTTAAAGATGCTGATTTCATTTTCCAGCAGGATTTGGCACCTGCCCACACTGCCAAAAGCACCAAAAGTTGGTTAAATGACCATGGTGTTGGTGTGCTTGACTGGCCAGTAAACTCACCAGACCTGAACCCCATAGAGAATCTATGGGGTATTGTCAAGAGGAAAATGAGAAACAAGAGACCAAAAAATGCAGATGAGCTGAAGGCCACTGTCAAAGAAACCTGGGCTTCCATACCACCTCGGCAGTGCCACAAACTGATCACCTCCATGCCACGCCAAATTGAGGCAGTAATTAAAGCAAAAGGAGCCCCTACCAAGTGTTGAGTACATATACAGTAAATGAACATACTTTCCAGAAGGCCAACAATTCACTAAAAATGTTTTTTTTATTGGTCTTATGATGTATTCTAATTTTTTGAGATAGTGAATTGGTGGGTTTTTGTTAAATGTGAGCCAAAATCATCACATTTAAAAGAACCAAAGACTTAAACTACTTCAGTCTGTGTGCATTGAATTTATTTAATACACGAGTTTCACAATTTGAGTTGAATTACTGAAATAAATGAACTTTTCCACGACATTCTAATTTATTGAGATACACCTGTATATGATGTTTTACCTTGTGAATTTCAGTGTTATTTTTAAATGTACAGTTTCAAATCAAATGATTGCAACATGCTCCAAAAAAAGTTGGGACAGTCGAGTGTTTACCACTGTGAAACATCACCATTTCTTCTAATAACACTTATTAAGCATTTGGGCACTGAAGACACAAGTTTGTTAAGTTTAGAAAGTGAAATTGTTCCCCAATCATCCATTATGTAGGTCTTTAGCTACACAATAGTACAGGGTCTTCGTTGTCACATGGGGTGCTTCATAATGCACCACACATTCTCAGCTGGAGACAGGTCAGGACTGCAGGCAGGCCAATCTAGCACCCACACTCTCTGCTCACACAGCCATGCACTTGAAATCTAGGCAGTATGTGGTTTGAAGTTGTCCTGCTGGAAAATGCAGATGGTGCTGGATGGCAGTATATGCTGCTCCAAAATTTGTACATATATGTCTGCATTCATGGTGTTCACACAGATGTGTGAGTTACCCATGCCATGGGCACTGACACACCCCTGGCCCATACAGACACTGGCTTTTGGACCTGATGCTGATAACAGCTTGGATTGCCCTTTTCCTCCTTGGCCTGGATAACACGACAGGTTTGTTTTTCAAAAACGTTTTGAAATGCGGACTCTTCAGACCAAAAAAACACAGTTCCACTGTTCTGCTTTCCATCTAAGATGAGAACGAGCCCAGAGAAGTCGGCAGCGCTTCTGGACAGTGTTGATGTAGGGCTTCTGCTTTGCATAGTAAAGTCTTAACTTGCATCTGTGGATGCAGCGGCGAGTGGTGTTGACTAACAAAGGTTTACTAAAGTTATCCCAAGTCTCATGATATCCATTACAGATGAATGCCATTTTTTAAGACAGTGACGTCTGAGGGATTAGAGATCACGTGCATTCAGGAGTGGTTTTCACACAGAGATTTGACCATATTCCTTGAATCTTTTAACTATATTGTGCACTGGGTGAAATGCCCCAAATCCTTTCTATTTGTCTTTTGGGAACATTGTTCTCAAAGTGCTGGATTATTTGCTGAAGCACCAGTTGGCAAATTGACAAATCTCGAATGATCATTGCTCTTGAAGGACTAGGCTGTTTTTGGAGGCTCCCTATATACTATGACACGATTGCCTCACCTGTTTAACATCTCCTGTTTCCCATTGCCTTCTTATTTCAACTTGTCAAATTGATATTAGTCTTAAATGGCCTGTCTCAACTTTTTTGGAGCGTGTTGCAATCATCTGATTTGAAATTACTGTACATTTTCAAAAAACAATGAAATTCACAAGGTAAAACATCATAGAATGTTTAGTTGTAGTGCTTTAAATATAGCAAAGGCTGAATATAATTTACAAATCACTCCTTTTTGTTTTTATTAGCATTTATCATACTGTCCCAACTTTTTCAGAATTGCGGTTGTAATTCTCTCTGCTATTATTCTGACATTTCACATTTTCAAAATAAAGTAGTGATCCTAACTGACCTAAGACAAGGAATGTTTTCTATGATTAAATGTCAGGAATGGTAAAAAAAAAACGTTTTAATTTAATTTAAATCTATTTGGCTAAGGTGTATGTAAACTTCTGACTTCAACTTTAACTTGCCCTCATTAAAGCCCAAGATGATGTCGAGACCTGATAATGTTAAAATTGAGCCATTCAGTTTTGTACTTTGTTTTAGAAAGATGAGAGACCAAATTTGAAACAATTTGATTGTTTGAATATATTGAATCAGCCATATTGCCATTTTTTGTTGTTGTATGGAGTGACTATTTGCACCCGGCTGCAAATAGCATCTGCTACAGAGTGCAGCTGTTTGCACCCCAATAGTCTGGTGAAACCACAGGAATATACGACAAACTAGACTATAGGTTTCGCTGGAGTGGTGTGGGGTATAAAGACGGTGTGAATGTGTACTCTCGTCTTAGCAACCCCGGTTCGATTCCGCCTATTGTCCCACTCTTTTCCCAACCGATTTCTTGTTTACACTCTTAATATTTCCTTTAATTCTACTTACAATAATAGATAAAAATTTATATAAATGTTGAATTCATCACAGTGATTTGGTCATGGTGAATGTTGGGAAGTGCAGAGAAGGGTTTGAGCGAGGTCTGTCGATCGCACTCATTCCCGCAGCTCGGCATCACTTGTGTGTAGATTGCATCACTGTATTACTATAGTAATATTGTAGTAACCATGTATTCTGGCAGAAACCATAGTTTTAATGCAATTAACTATGGTGTTGCTACAGTACTATGATGGTAATATTGTATATTGTTAATTTTGTGGTTACTGTAAATTTACAACAAAATATCATGGTGAAACTATGGCTACTTTTGTTTAACCAAGGTTATTTTTTTATTAAGGGAAGGTTAAGTTTAGGTGTAGGGGTTAATGTAGTGTGTCTGTGGGACTCTAAATAAACACAATAAACACATTGCAGTGATGCCCTTATACTGTATGTTAGTATTTAAATATGTGTGCAAATAGTATCAGACACTATTTGCACCAGGGTGCATATAGTATCTACCATTATTTTCACCAGGGTTGGTGTGTAAATAATATCTGCCACTATTTGCACCAGGGTGCAAATAGCATGTGCCTTTTTTGTAATACACATTTATTATCTGCCGTTATGTTGGGGCAGCATGTCTTTGGTTACAAGAACATTAAGCATTGTTTCTCTAGAACAGTCTTCTGTTTGATTGTTTGACTTATTTTGCTTGTATATTATTGGAAGATCTCTGCAAAGGTGCCTTCACAGCGATTTGCACAAAGAAAGCAACCGGATGTAGAGACATAAGGGGATGAGATGGCAACCTTATATGCATATGTATGGGAGAAATCATAATGCTAAATATGGAGGCTTTATTTCCACCTTACAGTTGAAAGAGCCAATTGCTGTCTGATAGAGGCATTGCAGTGATCAATATGGTGGCTGTAGGAATCGAAGTTGGGCCTTACATTTTAAAAGAACCTATCACCTGTTTGATTACTCAAGAATGCTTGTACACACAAGCTGGACTAGCCTGAAAAATAGCATTATTTTGTGTGATTTGAGGAAAAGAAATACAATTCATGATACTATTGTTTTATCAGATTTAATTGCTGATTTTTAATATGTTATTGGACCGTAATATTGACCAAACATTTTGGAGATTTTGGTCATTCCCCATTCAAAAAGATTTTAGCTGTACTTAGATGACTAGAAAATAATTGCCTGCAGGCATTTCGAATGTGGCCGCTAAGTTACCTGACTTGCCTTAAAAAGGACTTTGCTGGCAAAAACGGTTTCATCATGAGCGGGTAGCACACGTTCTACGACAGCTCCGCACTAAATCCAATATATTTCAGTCAGAACATCTTTTTAAATACATTCTATTGTTGGGAAAGAAAGAGATATTCAACCTACAATTGACCTATCAGTATTGGTGACTTAGTACAATCACAGTTAAACATGCCAGGCAAACCTCGTAAGGCAGCGGATCAGGCCGTGGCTGCCTCAGACGTTGCTATGGAGGACTTGCCCCTGGGAAATATTCAAGATACGGGCAATACAGCGATTCTCAGTGCAATCTCTTCTCTCCGTTCCGAAATACGCTCAATTAAATCTGATATTGGGGAAATAATGGACTCCAAGATCGAACAGCTTGCTGTCTCTATCAGAGGAGAGCTTACGGCATTCCAAAATGAGGCCAGCTGTGCGATTTCGGAGGTTAAAATTACCTTGGATGAGCATGCTATGAAACTAGCAAGCTTGGAAAGTAATGCTTCCACCTCTTCGGATATGGTTGTCAAGCTTGAACAAGAAGTGGGGCACCTAAAACATGTGGTAGAACAGCTCACGGACAAATGCATGGACCTTGAAGGACATAGTAGGAGACAGAACATCCACATACTACACATCAAGGAAGGGGCCGAAGCCGGAATGAAAGAAAGGGACTTTGTTGCGCAACCTCTGATGGAGGCATTGTCGCTAAATAATCTTCCGCTTGTGGATCGTGCTCACCGGGCATTGCGAAATCGTCCCGGGGATGATGAACCACCATGGGCTTTTGTTCTTCGGCTGCACTACACCCACGAAATGGAAGAAATTATGCAGAAGGCAGCCAAGATGCAGAAAGTTGTTTTCAAGGGACAAAGAGGGGTTGGGGCCTGTTTATAATGCTTATAGGGGGTAAAATGCGTGGTGATAACAGTATATTAGGTCCTTAATGATGCAAAGCAATATTGTAATTTAAAGTAACAGACAAGGGCTTGTTTTTGCTTCGTGGAATGTGAAAGGATTAAACCACCCCATTAAAAGAAGTAAGGTACTATCTCATTTGAAATCACTCTCTGTTGATATAATTTGTCTGCAGGAAACACACCTGAAATCTGATTCTAAAGACAAGTTGAAATGCAGGTGGATAGGGCATATATATCAATCTAATTTCTCTGTTAAAGCTCGAGGGGTCGCTATCCTTATACGAAAAGTGTGCCATTTAAATTTAAAACCCTGAAAACAAACAAAGAGTGTCGGTATCTTATTTTGTCTGGCGAGATACATTCTTTTCCCATTACTTTAGTGAATGTCTATGCCCCTAACTATGATGACCTGGATTTCTTCAAGAAAGTTTTCTCTCTTATTCCAAACATTTCTCAGACTAATCTCATTATGGGGGGGATTTTAACTGCGTTCTGGATTCGTACCTGGACAGATCATCTCCTAAGAGACCCCCACAGTCTAATGCAAATAATTGTTTTAACACATTTATTAACAATTCCAATTTAGTGGATATATGGAGACTTTTTCATCCAACTGAGAGAGATTATACTTTTTACTCACACATTCATAATGTATATGCACGCATTGATTATTTTCTGGTAGAAAACAAGTTTATTTCTAATGTCTTGAACAATAAGATCCATGATATACTAATTTCAGATCATGCACCTGTCACACTTGAACTTGTCTTCAATAATATGTCATCAAAACTTCTGGAGTTAGGGAAACAAATTCATCAATTAGATAATGAAAACGCACAAAACCCTTCATTAGAAACATACAAAAAAATTCTACAGTTAAGATTTTAGTATAATAAAACTGTTCTTTTCGTTAAACAAAAATATTTTGAATTCAGGGAAAAGCCACATAAATTACTTGTGAGGCAGTTGCGTAAATTAGAAAATGAAAAGACAATTCATAAAATCAAGACAAAATTTGGAGTACAATGTACCTCGTCTAACGATATAAATGAATGCTTCAAGGAATTTTACACAACATTATACTCTTCGGACCCCTGCACTGATTTACAAGCTATGGATACATTTCTAAATAAATGCAACCTACCCTCTCTTTACCAAGAACAGCGTGCCTCCCTTAATATGGATATATCTGTAGAAGAGTTAAAAGGCACTATAAATTCCTTAAAGAGTGGTAAAACTCCAGGCCCAGATGGCTTACCCTCTGAATTATATAAAAAAATTAGTGACAGTCTCTCTCCCTACTTGCTCAAAATGTTCACGCAGGCACTAGTGAATGGACTACCATCGACATTCAATGAAGCAATTATAACTGTTATTCCCAAAAAAGGTAAAAATCCAGAGGAGGTTGAAGGATACAGACCGATTTCTCTTCTCAATGTTGATCAGAAGATATTGTCTAAGACCCTCGCAAATAGACTTAGCAGATTAATTAGTGGACTAATTCATTCTGATCAGAATGGATTTATTCTGGGCAGGAATGCCTCACAAAATACTAGGCGCCTGTTTAACATAATGCATCACTCCAGAGCAATTCAGGATAATTTGGTAATAATTTTTCTCGATGCTGAAAAAGCTTTTGATCGAGTGGATTAGGCACTATCTATTTTCAGTGCTAGAAAAATTTGACGTGGGCGATAAATTTATAGGTTGGATTAAGATTCTATATAAAAATCCTACAGCTCAGGTATTAACCAATAAAATAATGTCCAATCCCTTTAATCTTCAAAGAGGGACTAGGCAGGGCTGCCTCCTTTCGCCTCACTTATTCGCACTGACCGTAGAACCACTTTCTCAAACCATCCGTTCTGACCCAGCTATTCATGGTTTTAATACCTTATGTACAGTTAATAAAATATCTTTGTATGCAGATGATATCCTACTTTATATCACCAAACCTCATATGAGTTTGCCTGTTATTCGGGACACTATTAATACTTTTGGGATTTTCTCTGGGTTTAAAATTAATTTGAATAAAAGTGAACTCATGCCTATTGGACTGAAAGATCTGTCTTTGATACAGTCTTCCTCGTTTAAAATATCAATGGAAAAATGTACATATCTTGGAATTGTAGTTACTAATAAATATTCTTCGCTCTTAAAGGCTAATTTTACCACTTTAATGTTGAAATTGCAAGCTATTATACAGTTTTGGAGAACTCTTCCAGTTTCTCTGTTTGGCAGAATAAATGCAATTAAAATGATATTCCTGCCACAGAGATTGTATCTATCCCAATCTTTTTACCTAAATCCTTCTTTACACATCTAGATTAGATTATTCTTCCGTTCTTGTGGGGCTATAAAAATCATAGAGTCAAGAAGGCAAATCTCTGTAAACCCAAACGAGAGGGAGGTTTGGCACTTCCAGACTTTCATCTTTATAATTGGGCTTCTCACATGAGATTAATTTCAATGTGGTTGGATGATCTTATCGATCCTCCAAATTGGCTGCAGATAGATCGTGATCAGTGTTATCCCTACAATCATGGAGCGGTGATTCTTTCCCCTGTGATTCTGAACCATTCTACTTTCAATAGAAGTATTGTAATCAGGAATATACTTCGTATCTGGAAACAGATAAAATAACATTTTAAGATAAAGTCCCTTTCATTTCTAACTCCTATTGCTAGGAATCCATCATTTATACCTTCTAGTTTGGATGGGACTTTTACTCAGTGGGAAGAAATGGGGGTGCATACTATAGGGGACCTTTTCACTGATGGGGCTCTGGCCTCCTTTACTCAATTGCAACAAAAATGTAAACTTCCCCAGAGTCATTTTTTTTAGATTTCTGCAGATTAGGAATCATATACGTGCTCATACACCTTCCTTGGATAATACATCACCCTCAGTTATTGACAAGTGTTTTGATCAGTGTAAAGGAAGTAAAAATGCGTTATCATTAATTTATGACCTGTTGCAATCCATTAACTCTCCCTCTACAAAATTACTTAAAGAGGAATGGGAGAAAGAGCTAGGAGTGGAAATTCCTGAGGAAACTTGGTGGAATAGTTTAAAGGATATTAATGAACACTCCATCAATTCTAGACACTGCCTCATTCAGTTTAAGGTTATTCATAGATTACATTATTCGAAAAAGAAACTGCATAGAATTTTTCAGAGTATCTCACCTTTCTGTGATAAATGCAACTCTGCTGATGCTTACTTGTCCCATAGTTTTATTTTCTGCTCCAAGATACAGAGTTATTGGCATGAAATTTTTGATGTGCTTTCATAAATACTCAGCGTGCAAATTAAACCGGACCCTGCACTCATCATTCTGGGACTTTCTGATATTACACATCTACTATCTAGAGCACATCATAAATTGCTTGCGTACAGTTTAGTTACGGCCAAGAAGTTACTACTGCTGTTCTGGAACTAAAAGGAGGCTCCTACGGTCAAGTTATGGCTTGGAGAGTTGATTTCTACTTTACACTTGGAACAAATTAGATATTGTCTGAAGGGTAAATTTGAACAGTTTGACAAGAACAGTTTGGCACCTTTTATCTGTTACCTTGATGGAAACCCTATCGACTAACACATCATTTTGGCAATGTAATGTTTTAACATATTTTAATCATACCTTTTCAATTCAATGTAAACAGGTCTGGTAAGGGATGGTTTGTGACTTTTTATTTGTATTTTATTTATATGTGTATATATATATATATATATATATATATGTGTGTGTGTGTGTGTGTGTGTGTGTGTGTGTGTGTTTCTTTGTATTTGTATATGTATACACAAAATATATTTTTTTATTTCCAATAAAACTTATTTGACCAAAAAAAAAAAAAAAGGACTTTGCTGGCAGTCATTCATTCTGTAAGAGTGCTGCCGATTAGAGGCGCCATGAGTGACAGCGACCATTCGCAATGCAACAAAGATGAGCAAAGTTTAACTTTATGTAAATTAGCAAATGCCTTCTGATACAGTTGGATACCATAGTCGAGTAGGAGCCCCAACAGTACAGCAACATGGCATCCTTCAGTGTTTAAATCACTGTCAGTGTGAATGCACATTTTGATGGCAAGTCTCTGTCTTAACGGTGATAACATACTCCTATGTTTTCTATTTTGTCTCTTTTATTCTGTCCATCTGTCTCACTCACAGTTGCCTGTAACTGCAAACCAGAGTTGGAGGTGGAACATTTAATGCAAAAACAACCACACCCCCTTCCTCCCTGCCTCCAAGCCCCTCCTTCTGCATTGTCATGGCTATGAGCAGCGATCCCGGTTCCGTAGGTGTGGAGCTTGACACAGATTCCTTACAGACCTCTGAGATGATTGAAAAGATGTCAGCTGTCTCCTTAAGATCTGATCCTTCCTCCAATGGAGTAAAGAATGGGACAGGTGTTAGGAAAGCTCCACCCCAGAGGCCACACCTATCAGGCAGGAAGATGTCATTGCAGGAAAGAGGGACATACGGATCTGCGGGGGGTGGAGCAGACCGCTATTCCCACATCTCTGCACGAGTGGCTAGACAGCCAACCATTGAGTCCAAACGAGTGTCCATCTCTGACTCGCAGGTGAGAGAAATTTACAAATCACCTGGATTTGCAATGGTCATTAGAATGTATGAATCATGAAATGCATCATTACATTTACTGGTGTTTCTTTAACTACATGCACTTTTATGTCCCAGGGGGTTGATTTTTATTATTTTATTTTTTTCTTTTGCAATATAAAGGTCACATTAGAACTGGCTTGGAAACTTTTTTATTATACCTTCATTTTAATTTTTGCTAGTTCTGAAATGCTTTTTTGTGTAGATTTTATAGTTTAACCCTTTCATATGTACCGTCACACATGTAACTGGGCCCCGCAGAGTAGCATCACACATATGTGTTTCTGCAACAGCCAATTACGTTACAAGCTGCCAGATTCAAATCAGCTTTTGCACCGACATAGCGTCATACAGTCTTTTAAACCACATAATACGTTTATTTTATATACATACACTACCGGTCAAAAGTTTTGAAACACTTGACTGAAATGTTTCCCATGATCTTAAAAATCTTTTGATCTGAAGGCGTATGCTTAAATGTTTGAAATTCGTTTTGTAGACAAAAATATAATTGTGCCACCATATTAATTTATTTCATTATAAATCTAAAATGTAATTAAAAAAAAAAGTTTTTGAAATTGATGACTTGGACCAAATAATAAAGAAAAGCAGCCAATAAGTGCCCAGCATATAGATGGGAACTCATTCAATACTGTTTAAAAAGCATCCCAGGACCTCAAGAAGCTGGTTGAGAAAATGTCAAGAGTACATGTCTGCAAATTCTAGGCAAAGGGTGACTACTTTGAAGATGCTAAAATATAACATATAATATAATTTTGGATTTTGCTGAGTCACAACATAATTCCCATAGTTCCATTTATGTTATTTCATAGTTTTAATTACTTATAATAAAGATTGAGTAAGTGTTTCAAAACTTTTGACCGGTAGTGTACATCCAACTCATCACCAAAGTACCACAATAAAAAGTTTACAGCTCTTATATGCACAGACGATATTCAAGCACGATCTTCTTCTGATGCGTGCTGCCATTTGTTTACATTAGTAGTGGTTGTCATTCGTCAAACAAACAACTACTCAAAGAGTCTTTTCAAGCACATAATATGTTTATTTTATGTAACAAACAGCCTAATTGTCACCAAAGTACCACGATAACAGTTCACAGCTTGTATATGCACAGCCATTATATCTAAACGTGATTTTCCCATGCATGCAGCCGTCTACTTATTAGGTGCAGGTGTGGTTTTCATTCACACAAACAGCAACTCAAAGTCTTTTCAGGCATATAAAATGTTCGTTTTCTGAAAGAGACAGCCAAACTCTCACAAAAGCACAACAATAACAGTTTAAAACTCGTATACTCACAGATAGAGTTGGGGTAATCGAGTTTGGACTCGGATTCGAGTCCGAGTCACGAGTCCAATTTTAATGGACTTGGACTTGTCACGGACTCAGATGCATTTTTATTCAGACTTGACTCAGAGTTCAGCCGAGTCCATGACATTTGTGATGCAATGAATAAATAAATAAATAAATAACAAAACAGAAATTAATGAACACATCTCTGTCTGCATGCAGCTGTATTAGCCCCTGAAGTCGTAGATATAGCCAGAGTTGTTTCACTGTGTTTAAGCAAACACACGCACACACATATGCACGTGCACAGGCACATTCATCAGTCAACCAATACGCTTGAATGTTATTACAGAGACTACTGTATAACATCAACTACCGAGGTGGCTGGCACGACAAAAACATAAATACGGCTATAAAAATGAAATAAATAAATAAAAAACTGTACAGCAGACATAACCCATTTGTTCTCATGTTTACTGTAAACTATTATATACAGTATTTTTTTTTTATGACAAGAAATCAAAAATTACAATAAAATAATAAAACAAAAAAAGGCTTAAAACAATACAACCCCCCTCTACAGGCTGTGCAGTGTCACATGCAAAAATAACTCATTCCAGGGGGGCATGGCAGAGGAATTTAGACCCTACTTATGAAAAAGTTAAGCCTTGGCATAGACCAGGCTCTTACTCTTTTAAAAGATCTTATAAAAATCCATCAATAAAATATAATAATTATTACATTTGAAAACTATGATAATCTATACAAAGAGTGAAATAAACATAAACCAAAAGTGGACTTATTTAGGAGATCACAGCGTCAGTGAAGAAATGAGACGTGATGTGTGAAGAAAACAGATAAATCAAGGTAATTATTACTTGTAAACTGAATATGTGTGTTGTGTGCCATTTCCAAGCATTGTGTAATTTTGCAAACAATTAAGTGTGAAAATATTATTTCATTGCACTTAATTGTGTGTATTTAGTATTTTTTCCCCCAAAAATTAAAAGTAATTTCCACCACAAAATGAATGGTGATTTGAGATGAGGTGAAAATTACAACTGTACATTTATTCACATTCATATCCACTGTTGTATATTGTTAAGAGACGCATTAAATAAAATAGTGAGTTTAAAATGTGTTTTAAGGGAGTTTTATTACTAAAAGTACACAGGACCAAAAGTGCCCATAATTGAAAAAACACCCTTACATGGATTTAAATTTTCCATCAATTTTATGACTTTATACGAACAATTACTGATGCATAACAGGACTGATTTGGAGTATCATTTATACATTATACATTTACATTTATGACCTAAGATCATCTTTGGCGCAAGCATTATAGATTTTTTAACTTGTTATCTGTTAGCCAATTGTCTCGCTTACATTTTACGCAATTTTACGCATGTTAAGCAAATCGACTCGCATGAAGTAAGCTGATTGGTCCTTTGGCATGTTATCGAGTATCCAATCAACTTGCGTTTCTCTCTTTGTCTAACATTTAAATTGCTCAGTTTTGCAGTTCAGCCAGTTTCAGAGTTTTTTTCTCTGAAACCCACCTCCACCCTAGTGACACTTGTCTAGATCTGCTACATGGGGATTGTTTCTAATGTCTATTTGTTCAGCAGCATATTATACATGCTCGATGCATCATGTCTTGCATTTTGTCTAATTGTGCAGCAGCAACATGTCCACATGCTTTACTCAGTATGTCTGTATATTTTCTAGCAGTAGCAAGTCTCTGGATTTGTTCTGCAGCAGCAGCAGCGTAGCAGATCTAGTTTGCCAAGATCAATATACTATCAATATGTCATGCCTACATTAACATGCTAAATATTTCTGAGAGTTGCCATGACTAAAATTAAGTTAGCAGATGCTTTTATCCAAGGTGACTTACAAGTGAGGAATACAACAAAAGCAGTTCATCCTAAGGGGGCAAAGGCAATAATGTGAGAAGTGCTGCTATATAGAGTTTCAAATTTGCTCAGATAAGTACAAGCAGAGAAGAAAGTGAGAGACTGTGAAAGAAAGGATTTAGTTTTGTTTAATGAAGGAAGAAAGACAGTTAGTGCATTAGTACGACTGGGTCAAGTGCTCTCGGAAGAGATGCATCTTTAGATTTTACTTGGCTGTTGCAAATCGGCTGCTCGGGTGGAGCTGGGAAGATCGTATCCAACAGTGAGGAACAGTGGAAGTGAAAGTCCGGGAAAGTGAGTTTGTGCTTCTATGAGATGGTACCACGAGCCGCAACTCATAAAGTTAAAAAAGTGTGTGTAGATAGGGGTTGCGGAGCCAAGGGCTTTTCTATATGCGAGCATCAATGGTTTAAACTTGACACAAGCAGCCATATCACTGTCTTTAGTCAATATAGGTTGACATCTGGTCAGACCTGACTGTTTTGTCTCATCGGGTGCATTAGTACCTTTGGAAGAATTTGTGTTGTGTATGTGCTTGTGTGTGTTTGTATTTGAACCAAAACTCATTTCCAGTGATTAGTGTCAAAGTCATGTGGTGACCCATGCAGTCATACTGTAATAAGGGTTCTTTCATTCATACACAGCCTGTTGCTCTCCACACACACCCATAACAACCTGCTCCTATCAAAGCATGTCTTTGTTCTGACCTGCTGAGGTGGTCTGTGTGTATGGCTGTGTGTGCCACAATCCTGTAAAATGTCTGTGTGCCTCTATTGTTTTGTGTGGTTGTGTGTGCATTAATGGGGCTTAAACCTGTGTGTGACATCGGGTCTTCAGATGCAGGGGTGCTCTGAGTGTCATCTCTTGAGAGTAACTGCAGTATGAGAGGCTCTGTTCACTGAGAGGAGCATCAGGTGGATGTGTTCTCGTCCTGATCTGCTCCCTCTGTCCTCCAGTGATACTGTAGCAGCAGAGGGGATACTCTCTCACATGTTTTTCACAGTGTCAGGTTGAAATGGTCCACTCCGCCACTGCAGGAGCTCATCAGAGTTTAGTTTCTAAGGTAGTTACTGTCATTGATTTAATTTTAATCTTTTTAACTCCCATTCAGTACTGTTATGCTAATTTATAATACAATCTCAGGTGTAGTGTTCACAGAGATGAGAGATGAGAGGCCATGGATCTAAGTGCAGGCTTTTTTTTAAATGAAATCACAAAAGAAACACGAAACCAGAAACACACGCAAACTAAACAAACCACTACAGCCATCAAAGGATAAGAACCAACAAAGACAGGGAGAACATGAGGGCATTTTATACACAAAGACTAATGGGGTAACAGGAAACAATCAGAAATCATTTAACCTATTATATTATAACAATTTCAATTTCACTGTGACTGAAATTAAGATTTATCATTTACATGCAAAAATATGAAATTAAGAAGTTTCAGAAACTTAATTTCAAGTTGCAGAAACTTCTGAGGATTTTAGTATTAATACCTAATATCTCTGCAATGTTTGTTTGAAGTGTTTTAGTGACAGAAATGACACAGCACATTTTTCCCACATTCTCACATGTTCTGCTATGATTCACGTTAGTGCCCGTGAGATGGTTATCACTGATTTGTGTTTTATTATATTCACAATTTATTACTTAATTTATTGGATACCTAATCTTAAGGGATTTTATTTAATTGTATGTTATTTTGTTAATTTCTGATGTTGAGGTGCCCTATTCCCTCATTATCCTACAACTGTATCTCTCTCTCTCTCTCTCTCTCTCTCTCTCTCTCTCTCTCTCTCTCTCTGCTCTCAGCAGCTCCAGTTAAGTCTTTAAGAATCCACAGTATTCTTAAGGCCTTGATACACTTCTGGAGATGTTCCTTTTTGTTCTTTGTTCAAGGGTAAAAAGAAGTTCTAAACAGCCGAGCAACGGTATACTGTTTCCGAACATTCAGACACCCGCCACACCTCTGTGGGAGGCATTTAGAAATACATTTAAATATGAGAACGCTACATGTAAAACCTTAACCAATGTGTTAAATTAAAATGTGTTATCTATGACTTTATGCCTCATTCTATGGGTAGACTTCACATGAGGTCAGTAAAAGAAGCCATTTGAATCACTTGATGATGATTTAAAGTAACATATATATGCAGTAGAAAAAGTTTAATTTGTCTTGTTTATATTCTGAATTCATGACGCTAATGCGCTATAGCGAATTACATCAAATAACTAATTCAGATCTTTGCACGCATTCGACCACCAATACATTAGGAAAACAGTATGTGTGAGCTAGGAATTAAATTAAACTGTTCTTATTCTACATTATTATGTAAGGAAATTTATAATGGAATTAGTCGTATTCAACAACCATCATAAATTAGATAAATGACAAATAACTAGATTATTTGTCTGAATAAAATTCTCCACCATTAAAATTGTAATACAACCTCTTGCTGTATCCGCTCACAATTTGTACTGTAAGGAATTAGCTTTAATAATGGAATTATGGTTAATTCACTTATTGGAGTAATATTATTCTCATGGCTTATTGAAAATAATATTACACATATTTAGGTATAGCTTTGAAGCTAAATCTTTTAAAAACAGGGATGAGATTATTTATCAAAATATACCACAGTCAAATTATCTTTAAATACAAACTTTATTGCTATTCTAAACATAAAACTAATCTAACACATACAACATGAAACAGGTTGGTGAGTTGTGACAGAATGTGAAATAAATGATCAATACATAGTTGTATGAGTGTTGAGTCTGGTGACAATGCCTTAAGAACCATCTATCCTTTTTTGAGTCTACATCGATTTGCAATCGGATTACCCAAAGTATTTAACTAATACACCAGCACTTTGAGCAAAAGTCTGGAGATGTACTTGCGTGTCGTTGCATTTCCTTGTGTTGCTTGGTTCTTTGGCGTTTGAAGAAAGTTAGTTTCGTCGATGTCTTGGACTCTGTTATGATCACTGATAGTTTGTTGTCTGGATAAGAGCGAGGCCTTCTGCAAGGAGGACTCGCGACTCCCGTCGGGTGTCTGAACCGTAGAGCAGAGAGTGAGAGGCTTCCTCGGGACTTTCAGAAGTGGCTTTTCAGAGTCACATGGTCGACTGGTCTGTCCTCTTCACAGTTGATTTACGATCCTTTGTGTGGTAGATTCCCGCTCAAAATAGTGAATGTTTAATCATTAACTTTTATATCTTGAAAACGTTGCAAGAGACATGACATTCGTTGTCATCAACATTGTCTACATAAACAAGCAAACATTTACATACTAAATGTGACACACTTTCATAAATATTACACATGTAACAAAACATGAAAATCCCTGATTACCAATCATATTGGTTAATTCATTGGTTTTACAACATGGATAAAACATTACACGTTATGAGAAGCCTGATTGTCAGGGTATATTATCAGGTTAGTTATCATTCTTAGTAGATTGAGATGAATAATACAAGATTAACGATTATACTTATTGATTTGTTAGTTAGAAGTGATTACAATTCCTACACATTTTAAAAGGTACATCGGCTGTAATCATTAATTTGTCAGTTATAAAAGTAAACACAGGTCAAAGTGATTTTCAGAATTATCTAGCAAGGCTAGGTACTGTGTACATTGTAGGTTTAAATGCATTCTGTACATTTAAGAGGGTTAACTCAGTGAAGGTACAACGTTCATGGATTCCTTCACGAGTCTCCGTTTCCTGATATGGCCGCGGATTTATGTATTTAAGGTCACAAGGTCTTACTTGGCCATTTGGTCTTACAGAGGGTTTAAGTTTGTGAAACAAAGAAGGGTTTTCCATATGGGTTAACTCTGTCATTACAAACCCTAGTTTGAGATGAAGCAGGAATGGTGGAGACGGTCTCCTTCAGCAATTTAGGCACCGTGGATTCGTTTTTATGACTCTCAAATGGCTTGATGGGGGATCTCTCTGATCTGTGGAATGTGGTGTTGTGTTCATTTGATGGCTTCGTTTGTGGATATTCCTACAGCGCTAACACGCTATACCATTATATGCACCGGTTACACACTGTTACTTTGATTTATAATAATGACACTGATACTAGTGCAAAGATAAGTGTATAAAAGTGATAATGTTCAGAATAAAGACAATAGAAGTATCATGACATATGTTACTTCAGACAGATGTGTGAATGGTTTTCATTGCAGATGGCACGAGTGAACTGGCACTTGAGAGTATTTGAGAAGATTTGATTCCTTAAGTAGACTAATTAAACAAAAATAAATCACATGACTTGGTCTTGGAAAATATCTCTAAGTGAACGATCATACAGATGTATGTAAGTTGCACCAGTTCGCTAATAACTCTACACGCCGATGTGTTCATGTTGACTGATTTTGACTAAACAACATAAACAGAACTTGCTGCTGGCATCAAGGTAGGTGGAGCTCCATGTCACACCTACCGATGACGTGGACCAATAGCAGCAAGACGTGTCGAATAGAATTTTTCCTAAATATTCGCCCCAGCGAGCTGTTACAAACCACCGAAACACCTTATTTTTGGCCATATTTAGTTCTAAATAATGTCACACTCGTTTGTTCTTCGATTTCGTAGGAAGTATATCAAGGCCTTTAGACTTACAGCACAGCACATGCAAAAGCAGATTTGTCTTTCTATGTCTTCAGACTTCAGACACCTGTCATACACACTCTCTTTTCTGGGAGTAAGGAGTGTATCACAAGTGTGTCTGCAAGTTGAGTAGTAATGTGAGGCTGCATTGGTAAAGCAACACAGAACAGTCAAAGTAATTGTCAGATTTCACATAGTTTTACACAGACATTACTCTTTCTCTCCCGCTTTTAGCTTTTGCTTTTTTCCTGTCTGTTTCTGTTTCTGTTTACTCTCTTCTTCACTCAAAAAAAACACACACCCTTTCAATCAAATAATTCTGATGTTTGTAAGCTTGGTAACTCTGGGTGGTCTCCTCAACAGTCTTGACCAATCAGATGTATTTATGCAAATGACTTAGCTGCAGAACAATCTTCATACATAGAAAAGAAACTATGTGCATCCAGCACACTTCTGCACTATTCTATGCCATTTTGTAGTGTACGTAGTGCAAGTAGTATGTTACAGTAACACTAAAAATCCAACAAAAAGAGGTGGACTATGAGTACCCGGATCATGTACTTCTTCAACCGCCAAAACGGAGCATGGAATGTTAAACACCGAGCCCTCACGGCTTGCCGTACATAGCGGAAGGGGTGCAAACTTGCTGCAAATTCAGCACCCGTTATTTTCACAAGCAGATGAGCTCTGAGGCAAACTCTTCATTGTTGCAAATGGTTTGAAGAGCTGCAAACATTTGCACAGAATAGCAAGCTTATAAAATAATGAGTGGCGAATTTGCAACAATTTTATTTTTATTTTTTTAAGGGTGGTCTGACAAAACAATTGTAATTAATGGAGAATGTTGCAACTAGCGAAACTTCAGTGAAGACAGCACCTTACAAATATTAGTTGAATGCTTTACCATCACCCCACGCTGTGTGAAAATTTTCATTATTTGAGTTATAAGTGTTAAACTGAGTTTGGTTAACGCTAAAGCTAGCAGAAACACATCATGTGTGTTTGAAATGTCAATTCCTTCAGCTGTTAAACGGCGAATGTTTCCATGTAATAAAAAACTGTAAAGTCTTCCATTTGGGATGATGCCACACTTCGAAAATTCATACACTACATGGCTGAGTGAATAGTGTATATTGTAAGTGCATAGTGTATAGTGTGTCATTTGGAACACCACAACAGCAGTTAATTCCAATGTAGCGTCAGCTCATGAGCACAATGACATGATGGCTTATTACATAAACAGAAGTTGTTGATGAAATTAAGCTCTCATGCCCTTTCTATAAAATACTTTATGCATTCTGTATGTCCAGCATGACATATACTAACACATTTACACATCCACACATACATAGGCTACTTACACCTTGTGATCCCAGATATGAGTGTAGTACAATATTTGAAAACCCAATATGGTTATATCTTTTTTAAACCCAAGATTATCCATTTTAATCCGGGTTTTGACAGAAAAAAAGGACCAAGCTGGAAGAGGACTAAAGTGAAAAAGGAGTCCATGCTCTAATCCTCAGCTGTCTCACTTAATCGTTTTATTTTCCGTCTCAGAGTCATTGAAACCTTCTTTCATCTTTATCACTGTCTTTTCCTCTAGTCCTCATTGGCCCCTGGAGGCATCTCTGCCTTCACAGGAAGCAGTCGTGTGCTTTTATTTGTTGTGACGGGGCTCAGATGTGATCTGACTCTGTGTATCCTTCATATGTAGAGTGGCCTGTACTCTGTAGGTTATAGGGGTGGAATCTTGTTGAAGCATTACCAGACGGAAGGAGCTATACAATACCATTAGCCACCTGGAAAATCTGTTTTTTGTCCAATGCCTGGAAAAGCAATTAATTTTGAAGGGGTATCAATTTCAAATGGAAGTGATGCCTTTTTTTTACCCTCAGAATGCAGTGTTTGTACCTTCACCTCACATAACTCTATAAGTAACCAGTAAGCAGCACCTTTGCATCACAGAACACATCACTAAGGACATGTCCTCTTAATGGAAAAAAGTGTGGATATCTCTTCTCTCAATTGATATGAATCATCATCTGATCTTGTACTTGGTTAATTTTGACCTTCTGTGTGTATGTGTGCAGGTGTGAGTTTACTGCAGTGCAGGGCTCACTGAGCATGTGCCAGCAATATCCTGAACTCAGCCAACAGCCAACAGTCCACTTTCCCTCTCTTTCTCAAACACACACTCTCTCTCTCTGTTCCTCTGTACCTACCTCTTGGTCCTTTTCTTTTCCATTCCAATTTTCGATTAAACAAAATAGTAGTGTTCAAATTAGCATCTTCTCTTTTCATACATAGCCATTTGGTGTTTTTGTGTATATTTGATATATCTATTTTCAGATATCATTACATCCTCAATCACATCATCAATATTTTATGTATTTGTGTCCTCTAATTTTTAACTTTCCCTCTGTTTCCTTCAAGAGCTTTCTTTTTCTCATTTTTTCTTCTAGCCACTATAAGTTGCTCCGAGTCTCCCTTTGGTTAAATATGTATGTGGTTTCTGAAATGGTGTTGAGCAGGGGTGTAACTGAGCTGTACTATGTACTTCAATTAGGGCCACATTTCTTTTCAAGACAGCAACATAATGATTGAAACATTATGAACCAAATGAAAATAGCACACAGGTTCTAGAAGTGTTCATTTTAATCAAACTAAATTGAATGCTTTTCTAAGTGAACATAAAGAAGGATTCTCTGGGTCTCTTTCCATTCTCATTACAAAATCTGTGATTTTTGCAATTCATTCCAGCAAGCAAAAGGCAAGGATTTATCATTTGTGTTATTAGGGCAGAATTGTCTACTGTCACAATGTCGCCTGCTGAGAATACTTTGCAGCTAAGAGCACATACACGGAAGTGTTTTTGTACTTGCCAGTTGATCAGCATTCACAGCATCCCTCTGTTTCCTAATATTACTACTTAAGTAAGGGGCTTGTTTGTGGAACGACCCTGGGTGTGGAACAGCTCCTTTAACAGCTCAGTCATAATTTCATGACTGGAGGAGATTATCTTGATTCTTGTGAGCTTGGCGACCCTAGGGTAGTCATCTCAAGGCTTTTTAGCCTTCAGATTTATTTATGCAAATTACTAAGCTGTTAACAAATCTTCAGACTTAGAAAAGAGATTAGTCACAACAGTTGATACAGATGTGACATGAACACATGGGCATGACGACATGATGGTTTATTATAACCTTGTTTGACTGCACGTCCTCCTGACTGGACATTGTATTTTGTCTTCGCTATATAGGCCGTTTTGTCTTCGATATACTCTATGCATAATTTAATTACATTTAAAAAGACTGATTTCAGTTCAGAACACTCTGGGCTGTCAGTAAAGTTTTTAAATTTCAACACATGTAGTCATTTGATAAAACAATATGGTGCTAATCACAGCAGAGTTTGTTTTTGGGAGAAAGGCCAACAAAGCTACATCTGGTAAGAAACCTCATTAAGTTTTTACCTGCGTATTACCTATTACCTGAAACCTATTTGAGTCAAAAGACTGAGTCTCTATTTTCATCCAATATGCCATTTTGAAAATTAACACAGTGACCACTGACGTGGGCAATAGGCTTTTTTTGCTCAGAAATACAATATTTTCTGTGCATTTTCACATTGAGAAAAAAAGGTTGCTTTCAGAGGCTTTATATGGAGCATTTTGAACTGTTCTGAGACCAGTGCAGACAGATAGCACACTGGAGGTCATTAACTAATTAGGGAGCAAGGGATCATCCTATTGCTTTCCTATGCAGCTTTTATTTATATAGTTTTTATCTGTGCTTTTCCCAATACACATTGTTCCAAAGCAGCTTTAATGTTTGTCAGCTAATGTCTATAACGTCTTAGAAACATGTATAACCAACACTCCTGGAAAGATAATAAACAATTTGATTTAAAAAAAGACTAATAGCTTGGTATTATTTAAAATTGCACAATTTAAATCTGCTGTCCCCATATAAGGACATTTAGGAAAACTGTTTGGTCTTTTTTTTTTTTTTTTTTTCATGTTTATTAAGGGGTACTAAAAATCAAAAAGGAAAATTAAAAAAGCACAGAGCAGTCACGCTCGGGTCTCAGAAGGATAAAAACAGAAGGCGATGATGAAAATCGAACCTTCAAAGAATGGACATAAAATATATTTATTTTCCCTGCTCCAAGAGTTAAACATGATGTCTCGTTTGTTTAGAGTCCACAGTGCTCATAAAAAGCAATACATTAAACAGCCACTGCAACACACATACAACACTGATCATTTGTGGTTATAGAAGTTCCAAAAGTTTTGCACAAATATCTAAGAAGCTCAGAATACTTGCAGGGCCATGGAAGTTTCATTTTTCTCACTGAATGGGAGTGATAAGGCAAAGACAAAAATGAAGAATAGATATTTTCCATATTAAATGCATTATTTTATATAAAATTATGTATTAAATGTGTTTCTTTTTGTTTTCCATGTTTAAAATATTGAAAATCTTACAATGTAAGGTGAGCTTTGCTTTACTCTTAATGTTTTCCCCCTCTCGAATTTACATTAGATAATTCATCCCTCAAAAGAAAGTAGTTCTATAGTACAATCTGAAGTCGCTCTTGGTCATCATGAACGAGTTAGAGGTCTTTGGAATTGCCTTTAGTGGTGCTAGATTGCGTGTATGTGCAAAACAGTTAGTTTTGTGCTGGTAATTTCTGCAGTTTCCTTTCTTGGCATCTGGAAAAGACTCTGAAACAGACACAGAGTGTTTTTTTTTTTGTTGTTGTTTTTTTTGTATCAGGCTTGCATCTTCCCTCTGGTATATAATACTGTATATTAATATAGTGTCATTGCTCTTTTTGTGCGTGCAGATGGGAAATAATTTGTGCTAACTCTCTGTCTCTCTTCTTCTATTTCTTGCTCACTTTTAATCTCAGGATTGCATTCAGCTAAACCAGTACAAGTTAAAGTGTGAGATTGGGAAGGTAAGTCCACTTGCAGTACATCATGTTCATATTGTGTAGTTTTCTTATGTGCATATAGGCTCAATATAGTGCCATGGTTATCTAGTGTATAATAGAGATCAATGAAGTTTGTAGCAGTCACATGGCTGGAAGTCATTCAGACACTGACTGACCTTGGGCACTGTCTCACAGCCTGACTCCTTTCACTCTACATATTTTGTTTATCTTTTCCCCTTTCTCTATATCTTTTATCTTCAAGGGCTCATATGGCGTTGTCAAGTTGGCATACAATGAGGATGATGACAAATATTATGTAAGTACCTTTTAAAATAAAATTTGTAACACATATTTGGACATCCTTGTTACGTTAGCTCTGACTGTAGACTGGAAAAGTATTGTGTGATCACTGCAGAACTTTATAATTAGGGGGGTGAGGTGGTGGGGTGAAGATGTTAATGAACTTGTTTGGATCTCTATTGTTTGTGTGTTTTTTTTTTTTTTTTTTTTTTTTTTTTTTTGTGGCTGTTTAGAAGAAGAAAAGCAGAAAAAATGGAGCATACCAAAAATCTAAATGCTATACTTAAAGGTGCACTCAATAACTTTCTGTTTGTGTCATCTTGGACTTACAGTGACACCTAGTGGTGTGGATGCAGCATCATTCAAAATCAGTAGTTTTCAGTTACAGATGCCATTGTAGAAATTTACTATTCACAATCAGCCATGATTAATTTAATCCAAGAGTGAAAGTGTCCAATAACAAGACGGTTATTGAGATTAAGCGAGTAGTATTCAGCTGGTCATGTGATTCTAAAATGCAGCCTCCATGAGGTCATCACTGCCCCATGTAGAATAAAACAGCTTTTATAAGGTTACTGATATGACTAGAGTCCTCATCTCATGTGAGTGCTCATGATTTTATACATATTTTTCAAATAACAATTCACTTCTTTAGAAGTAAAACTTTTTTAATGGGGAAAAAATTACTGAGTGCACCTTTAAGATGGCAGCACAGCCCACCCTCTATTTAAATTTATTTTTTCTGATACTTCTGCTCATCCACTCAATCTAATGACAAAAAGGTATTCAAAGTTATAGAGACTACAACAAACATAGCATCATATAAATTAACAAAAAGGAGAATTAACTTACCATTATCTATCTTCCGATTAAAGCTGAAGTCTATGACTCTGCATATAAGCTGAGATACGAGATGGAATTTTAACAATGAAAATAATTGCACACATCAACTTTAAGTCCACTTGGTTTTTAGCCTTTTTGCCATTTCATCAGTGGGGATAGTAAGAGAGACCAGAAACAATAGGGAGAAGCAAGCACAGATTAATCATAGGGCAATTTGGGCCGTCACCCAAGGGCCTCTAAACGCAAGAGTCCTCGAGCTTTAAACTACCTCTCAGTTTTTAATTCGTCATTGGGGAGAAGAGGGAGGACTTGATCAGCAAGTGACCCGAGCCAGGCTTGAAATTGTATCTCCTGTACGTCACAGCATTTGGAATACCCATTAGGCCATGTCTCTGACGTGTGTGCAGTGTTTGTTTTGTTTAAAGGATTCATTGATGTAAAAGCTAATAATGTCCAAACTTAAGCACAAACATGAGGTGTATATTGTGACAGTAATATGTTCACATGATCTGTATGTCACGGGAGCATATGGAATGCTGCGGAGGTGGTACAGCTTGAAATGATGCAACATGATTGATAAAAATGAGACAGCAAAATCTAAGAGGAAAAAGGCATGAAGCAAAGTAAAGGAACAATGGACTTGGAAAAAGAGATGAGAGAGAAAAGAGGCATGAAAGAGTATGATGGAGGAGAGAGCAGAGTAGATTAATGTTAATGAAAATGAGAGTAGACAGGGGAGTGTTGTGATATAACATAATAATATGTGTTGGTAGGAATGTGAAACAGTCCTTAATTTCATTTGGAGTTGTTCATTACGGATCACAAACATTATTATTGTTCTTCACAATATGCATCTCTGGCCCTGACAAAACACACATAGATGTACACTAATACTGTTGTTACTGTGTTACACAAAGCTCATACACTTACAATAATCTGTCTGCTTTATTAAGTACACCTGTTTTTTAAATACCCCATGAAATCACTTGCCGACCACAGTTGTCTGTCTTATGAAGTAGGGATGTCACGATTATTGTACCGTTTTTACTATTAACCGCGGTTAGAAATGGTTAATTTAACTGTAAAAATGTAGAATCTATGGTTAAAAACCTTGAAATTATTTATTATTTTTACATGTGGCAAAAATATTAATGATATATAATATATATTATAAAAGAGCTTTTCGCTGTAATCTCTTGTGCTTGTTCCTGGATGGTCAGTGGAGCTTTTGCTATGGTTACTGACGGTGTCCGCATGGTGCTTGGCTAGGTGTCGCGGACTGAATGTAAACTTTCAATTCACGTGAAACTGGGGCTTACACCCAAACTCCAAAATATGACAGAGGAATTCAACCCACCAGACTCATATCCAGCTGTTTGGGAGCATTTAAATGACTGAGGGTTACTGAAGACAACGGATATAATACATACAGATGTCATATAAAGGTACACATCCAATAAATGTCAATTTTAATCATTATCATGCTTTAAGATCTAAAGCAATGCCTGCTCTAAGCAATGTTTCTGTTATTATTATGCAAACCACAGTTGTTGTTTTGTTTTGTTTTTTGTGAAGTCTTGTCGGACAGATTAAAGGACGGTATTTGTATGGAGTCTGTTGCCGATTCTTGATGGTGATGTGTCTGACTGACAACAGATTGCTTTAATAAACTGTTGCAGAAGAAAAAAACTGTTTGATGCCATGAACTATATGTTGCATACCCACAATAATCTTACAGTTCTGCACTTTTGAAAGTTCAACTAGGATTACCCTATGACTCCAAGCACTCTGGTAACTTTGAAATGCATCATTCTCAGTGTATTCATCAGTTGTCCTATTGTATGGCTGCGCTTAGTGTACATGTATCCATAATAATCCTGTCCAATAACACGTGCAATTGTGATAGGATGACTTTTTTGCCTCAGTGCTGTTACATAATAAGAAAATGACCTAACTGTCAAAAACTCACACTGCGGCATCTCTAATATGAAGTTTAGGCAGCCCATATCTAAGGGCTTTTCCCTTTTTTTAAATAGCCAACAGGCTTTTGTTACATTACAACCATGAACTATGATTTGCTACTTGCTGGTTGGTTGGAGGGGGAGTGGCATTCTCATTCAAGAGAGCATTTGATTGGACAAAAATCTGTGTAGTGCAAAATGAGTCATTAATATTTTGGGTCCATTTTCCCAGTAGAAAGAATGGCTTTTAAATGTATATCTGCTTAAGTATGGAAAAATGTCAACATTCAGGAGTAGATGGCCTCAAAGCAAACACACATGGACTAAAAGCCAGAAAAATCCAACTTTGATTTCATGTGGTCTTTAGCACAAATTGGTGAAGTCACACTATCTAAATGACTTTGATTGCGGTATGATTGTTTGTGCTATATGATGTGGTTTAAGAATCTTTGAGGTACCTAATGGCCTGAAGTGTCTGCACACTACAATCTTTAGAGTGTACAAAGAGTAGTGCCAAAACATATCGCATCTATTTAGTGGCTATTTACTGGATGAAAACTCTTTATTAATGAAATAGGTCACATGAGATTGATCAGGCTCCTTTAAGCTTAAAAAAAGGCCACAAACACTCAAACCACCAACACTTCTCACAATAGCAAAATGGCATGGCTGAAAACATAACCTTGAGGAGAATTATGTCAGGGTTCTGCCCTTAGTTTTAGGTTTTTTCCCCTTTGTGACAGATCCCTGACATGTAAGTGTTCCATGTCTGTTTCATGTCTTGTGTCTGGATTTAGCCACTTCGATTGGTTTGGTTTATTTACTCCATGGCTGAGTCCAGACACTTGTGTTTTGTCTCGTGTTATGTGAATGGTTTTGTATTTTCTCATTTCCTTGTGCATTCGTGTCTGTCTTGTCTTCAGTGATAACCCCGCCCTCTCGTTTGCCTTGTTACTTGTTGGATTATCAGTTTATTAGTTTCACCTGCCTTCCTCATTTCCCTCCTGATTTCTCTCCCTTTATAATCTCCCTTTGTGCTCTGTCTGGTGCTAGTTCGTTGTGGGATGTTGCTTATTTTTATGTCCCCTGTTAAATCTCTGTCAGCCATGTTCCTGTCCAGTCGAATTTCTGTTGTTTCCCCATTCCAGCCCAGCCCGTCATTGTGTTGTCACCGTGGACTGGGTTTGTTTTTCCCCTTCGGGGTAGTTTTTGTTTGTTTTTGTTATATTTTTTGTATTAATAAAAGCCCATTGAATTGCCTCCTGCATTTGGGTCCTTCCCTCACTTCAAACCTGACAGAACGAACTGGCCATTTTTGGACTCAGCAGAAGTGATGGGCATCTTCCTTTTTCCATCTCCCACCCCCTGGAGGCCCATTAGAGAGCATTCAACCTAGCTCACCCTGCTTCGTTCCTTCTGTCGGGGGAGGTTTTGATGCATAAGAATACTTAGGAACAAGCGGTGAGGCGGAGTAAATGTTTACTGGAACACTGCAGGGGAGCGGAGAGTCTTCTCGTTGCCTTGAAGATCTGCCCGCTGACACTTGTATGTCGACAGCGAAGTAGTAGAAGGGTTCTAGACGAGAGATGAATCACTGTCTTGAAGGAAGAAAATTCTGGGGAATGGTGTTTGCGTGCCCACTATTATACCTCACAGCTTTGCTAAAAGGGCGGGGCTTAAACACCATAGCCAATCCTGGCGTTATTGTAGAAAGGTTTCAACTAGGTCGTGTAGAAGGACACTCCCCATATGCGTCAGCTTAAGTATACTGAGTCGTAAGAGAACTGAGTGTTGCATAAAGCCCTTTAACTGCAATTTTCCTAAGTATTTCTTAAGGTTAGGAAAACTTCACCTTAAGAATAGGTTAGAGTTTAAAGATTTCTAAAAATAAAGAAATATAAAACCAACTGAAGAGTACAGTGTGCCGAGGTGAATTTTTCGCGCTAGGGAGAACACCGTTTAGACCATTTTAGCGGTGAAAAACTGATTTGATGGTCACGCAATATGAGAAATCACTAACAAGCTGGAGGGCGATCTAATAGGAACACACACACAAACCAGAAGTGTGCCTAGTATTATCTGCTCTCTGCATCTTTATAAACTGTACGATGGATGCATTAAAATCATACCATAAGTTCATTTGCAATATATCATGAATTTTTATATATATATATATATATATATATATATATATATATATATATATATATATATACAGTTGTGCTCAAAAGTTTGCATACCCTTGGAAAATTGGTATTATGTGTACCATTTTTAAAGAAAAATGAGTGAGCAGGCAAAAAACATTTCTTTTATTTCTTATGGGATTCATATTCAACTGTAGGTTATATCAGAATGGCACAATCATAAAACAAAACATGGCAACAAAGAAAAAAATTAAATGACCCCTGTTCAAAAGTCTGCATACCCTTAGTTCTTAATACTGTGTATTGCCCCCTTTAGCCTCAATGACAGCGTGCAGTCTTTTACAGTCTTTTGACATCATGATGGCACCGCGGATGTGGAGCGCTCCTTATTGTTTTGTTGTTTTTGTTTGTTTGTCCTGTGTTTAGTAATCTTTTTCCAGTCAGTTTTACCAGAGACGAACTGCTGAACATTCGACAGCTTATACCAGACAGTCTTTTCCTGGTTTTTGAATATTCAGACATTTTGCTGGATATTTTAGTTGGAGGCGCGGCTTTGTTGTTCAGGAGACGCAGGCAAGGGAGACGATCCGGTGCGCTGGTCAAACTCCGTCAGCACGGCTTTCGAACAGCCCTGCCGAGCATTCATCTTGCGAATCTCTGATGTCTTCCAAACAAAACGGACGAACTACATCTCCTCACCCGCACAAACAAGGATTTTCAACCTCTGCTTCCTTGTGCTTCACAGAAACCTGGCTGAGTGAAGCCATTCCGGACAGCACGTTACATCTGCCGGGCTTTCAGCTGTTCAGAGTGGATCGCATCGTGGAGTTAATGGGGAAAACGAGAGGCGGTGGAACATGCTTTTACATCAATGAAAGTTGGTGTACAGATGTAACAACGTTAAAGAGGATGTGCTGTCCTAATTTGGAAGCGCTCTTTATTAACTGTAAGCCTTTCTACTCGCCGCAGGAGTTTTCCTCGTTTATTCTGGTGAGTGTGTATATTGCGCCAAACGCGTGTGTGATCACAGCACTGCAACAGCTGACTGATCAAATCACAGACACGGAACAACAATACCCGGACTCAGTTATTATTATTCTTGGGGATTTTAACAAAGGAAACCTCACACGTAAACTGCCCAAATACAAACAGTGAAGCAGAGCGGGAACTACAAGCCTGCTTCGATTGCACGGATTGGAGCGTTTTTGAGGCTGCAGCCACAGACCTGGACGAGCTCACAGATACTGTTACATCATATATCAGTTTCTGTGAGGATATGTACATTCCTACTAGGACTTATTTAAAGTTCAACAACGACAAACCGTGGTTTACAGCACATCTCAGGCAGCTTCGTCAGGCCAAAGAGGATACTTACAGGGGTGGGGATAAAGTCTTGTACAATCAGGCCAGGAACACACTGAACAAAGAAATCAGAGTGGCTAAAAGAAGATACTCTGAGAAGCTGAAAAACAAGTTTTCAGCTAACGACCCTGCATCAGTGTGGAGTGGCATGAAACAACTCACAAATTACAGGACTCCTACCCCCAACCCTGTGGTGGACCAACAACTGGCTGACGACCTGAATGTGTTCTACTGTAGATTTGAAAGGCCCAATCTCACACCCCACACCCACTCTGACCTTCACTTCACACAAACACCAACACCTCCTGCAACCCCCCTCCTCCCCCCTCCTGCTACTCAACCTGCACTTAAGATCTGTGAAGATGATGTGAGCCGCATCTTTCGGAAACAAAAGACGAGAAAATCTTCAGGCCCAGATGGCGTCTCACCAGCGTGTCTTCGATCCTGTACTAACCAGCTGGCCCCCATCTTCACACAGATCTTAAATAGATCACTGGAGTAGTGTGAAGTCCCATGCTGCTTCAAACGCTCAATCATTATTCCTGTCCCAAAGAAACCAAAAATCACAGGACTTAATGACTACAGACCTGTCTCCCTGACGTCTGTGGTCATGAAATAATTTGAGAGACTTGTGTTGGTCCACCTGAAGAACATCACTGGACCCTTTCTAGATCCCCTTCAATTTGCTTATCGAGCAAACAGGTCTGTGGATGATGCAGTCAACGTGGGATTGCATCATATCCTGCAACATCTGGACAGACTAGGGACATATGCAAGGATCCTTTTTGTGGACTTCAGTTCGGCATTTAACACCATCATCCCAGCTATACTCCAGAATAAATTACACCAACTCTCTGTTCCCATGTCTATCTGTCAATGGATTACCAGCTTTCTGACGGACAGGCAGCAGCTTGTGAGACAGGGAAAACTCACTTCCAGCACCTGTACAATCAGCACTGGTGCCCCCCAGGGATGTGTGCTCTCCCCACTACTCTTCTCCCTCTATACCAATGATTGCATCGCCAAGGACCCCTCTGTCAAGCTCCTGATTTTTTCAGACGACACCACTGTCATTGGCCTCATCCGAGATGATGATGAGTATGCATACAAAAGGGAGGTTGAACAGCTGGCTGTCTGGTGCATTCAAAACAACCTTGAGCTGAGCACGCTCAAAACGGTGGAGATGATTGTGGACTTTAGGAGGAACACCCCAACACTGACCCCCCCTCACCATTCTAAACAGCACTGTGGCAGCAGTGGAGTCATTCAGGTTCCTGGGCACTACCATCTCACAGGACCTGAAATGGGAGACACACATTGACTCCATTGTGAAAAAGGCCCAGCAGAGGTTGTACTTCCTTCGCCAGCTGAGGAAGTTCAACCTGCCACAGGCGCTGCTGATACAGTTCTACTCAGCAGTCATTGAGTCTGTCCTCTGCACTTCAATAACTGTGGTTCAGCTACGAAATCAGACATCAGAAGACTACAAAGGACAGTTCGGACTGCTGAGAGGATTATTGGTTACCCCCCCCCACACTTCCAGAGTGAGGAAAAAGGCTGGAAAAATCACTCTGGACCCCACTCACCCTGCCCATTACCTTTTTGAACTGTTGCCTTCTGGCCGACGCTTCAGAGCTCTGAGCACCAGAACCGTCAGGCACAGGAACAGTTTTTTCCCTCAGGCTATCCATCTCATGAACAGTTATGTACAATACACAGTTTAGTGCTTTTTATATTTATCCAACACATCCAACTTCTTCTGCCATTTCATTCCTCTGGGAAAAAAAAAACAAAAAATAAAAATTTGCACTGTACATAACAGATTTGTATTTGTATTTGCACTGTACATAACAGATAACAGATTTGTATTAGATTGCACTACGTATGTGTATGTATGTATGTGTGTGTCTGTGTGTGTATGTACGTGTGTGTGTATGACTATTTTCTATTATTTATTATTATCAATATCTTGCTGCTATTTTTGTATTGTTGTACACTGGAAGCTCCTGTCACCAAGACAAATTCATTGTATGTGTAATCATACTTGGCAGTAAAGCTGATTCTGATTCTGATTCTGATTGTAATAGTTGTCTATGAGGCCCCAAATTCTTGCAGGTGGTATAGCTGCCCATTTGTCTTGGCAAAATGCCTCCAGGTCATGCAAAGTCTTTGGTCGTCTTGCATGAACCGTATGTTTGAGATCTCCCCAGAGTGGCTCGATGATATTAAGGTCAGGAGACTGTGATGGCCACTCCAGAACCTTCACCTTTTTCTACTGTAACCACTGGAGGGTCAACTTGGCCTTGTGCTTAGGGTCATTGTCGTCCTGGAAAGTCCAAGAGCGTCCCATGTGCAGCTTTCATGCAGAAGAATGCAAATTGTCTGCCAGTATTTTCTGATAACATGCTGAATTCATCTTGCCAAGATTCCCCGTGCCTTTAGAGCTCACACACCCCCAAAACATCAGTGAGCCACCACCATACTTCACAGTGGGGATGGTATTCTTTTCAATATAGACCTTATTGACCCCTCTCCAAACATTGTCGGGCATATTGTAACCAGGCTTTTTTGTGGCATTGGCGCAGTAAAGACTTCTTTCTGGCAACTCGACCATGCAGCTAATTTTTGTTCAAGTATCACGTATTGTGCTCCTTGAAACAACCATAACATCTTTTTCCAGAGCAGCCTGTATTTCTCCTCAGGTTACCTGTGTTTTTCGTTGTAACCCAAAAAATTCACGCAGCTTCAGAAGAGGTTGGACAATATTTTACATGTAAATAATGATACATAGAAACTCTAATAGTTGTTATAATTTAAATAACAAAATAGGGTGAAGTTAAGGTATTTTCTATGTGGTAAAATAAAAGTGTTGGTCGGGACATTTCTGATCTTCTGGAAGTTGGCAGAGACATGTCGTGTCCATGGTAACAGTAGAATTTTATTACGGTAAAACCTCGCTCACTGTAGTAAATCCCTTAATGGTTTCCCTTACTAAGAGAAGTGTCAAAGGGATTATATGCAACACCCTCAAGTCATTCCCTCAGGTAAGGGGAAATCACACTTTAAGTGTTATACTTAAGGGAAAAACTTAAGGTGTTTATTGCAACCGAGCATTGGTCTCCACTGATGGCATGAACCTGTGAGCATGGGATTAAAGGGCTAACAATTACCACACATTCTCTTTTTCTTTAGAGGTAATATTAATCCTCAAATTAAAATTTAGTCTTTTTTCTTTCTATCCATTCTCCTGCCTTGCTCTTTTAGTCTTTCTCATTCTTGGCCTCAAATTTCTTTTCAGTTTTTCACTTTGTAACATGTTGGCAAAACATCTTTCTTTTAACAATAGTAAATTGTCAGAACCCTTTCAGTTAGATACCATTCTTTCAAATGTTCAAACTTAGTTCATGCAAAAGGGCATTTTCCAAATTGAGCCTCGCTGTAGAAAAATAAAACAAATCGAACTTGTAAATTTTATTACAAAAACTATTTATTCATACGTCTCAAAAGTATTGTGATTGTATATTTACTAGGGGTGTGAATTTTTGGGTTGAAAGCGAATCGATTCGATTCACAATTCACAGGTTTTCGATTCAATTCAAAAATGATTTTTGCAAATTTTAAATCATTCAATTACATTCGATTCACAATGAAATACGATTCGATTAACGATTCAATTCAGCATTTTTTAAACACATTTATAGTAGTTTAAAAAAAAATTCTCCCCTTTTTGTCCCCAATTTGGAATGCCCGATTCCCAATGCGCTCTAGGTCCTCATGGTGGCGTAGTGACTCTGAGTCTGAGACCGTCAATCCGCGCATCTTATCTTATTGAGCGCGTTACCGTGGAGACATAGCGCATGTGGAGGCTTCACGCTATACTCCGCAGCATCCACACACAACACACCATGTGCCCCACGGGAGCGAACCACATTCTATTGACCACGAGGAGGTTACCCCATGTGACTCTCCCTAGCATCCCGGCCAATTTGGTTGCTTAGGAGACCTAGATGGAATCACTCAGCAAGCCCTGGATTCGAACTTGCGACTCCAGGGGTGGTACTTTACTTGCTGAGCTACCCAGCCCCCAAAGAAAGGCAGGCTACTTAAGATTGTTTATTGCACCAAAAGTAACTTGAAATAAAACACATTAAATACATGCACAGTACATACATGCTACTTGGAATACAATAATAGTACAAGAGTACAATGTGCCAATAAAATATTTCAGAGCTGAATATAGCTAGAAAATATATATAAATTCACTGTAAAATTATTTGATTTAAAAAAATTTTTTTTTTAAACAATTTGCATGACTTTTCCAGGTCTTGAAATCACAGTCTTAATATTCCCTGATATTTCTAGGTTTTCAATGACCGTGGGGACCTTGAATCAATAAACTAATCCAAATATTACAACATTAAAGTAACATCATCTGACTACATTCATTTTCAAAGAAAAGAGAAAAGCAATATATAGATCAGTGGTTCTCAAACTGTGGTACCACCAGTGGTATGCAGCACCACCCAGGATATTTACATAAAAATAAAAATAAAAATTCATTCAAATATTTTCCCTGTTTTATTTCTAATGTATGATTACAATTGTAATATATCTTTAAAGTAGCCCATCTTTTTTATTTTTTATTTTTTTACATCGGCAGTGCAGGATGTGAATAGGTAACGATCTCGTTGCACGCAACTGCGCTGATGTCTCTATTCGTACGCCACAATATTATTCCCATGCAGAAAACAGAGCAGCAAATACTGATGCGAATGAGGCAAGATATCATTCTGTTTATTTTACAAATTCTCAGACTTCCTTAAAGTCTATGATCTTAAATAGTGCTTTTGACTCAAAGGCACTGGGTTGTATTTGGCTGTATTTTGTTTTTTATTTCACTGGAAGATTGCTCGGATGAGGGACAGAGAAATGGAGCACGCGTCAGACAGCTGTGCGCCTATGACTAGAGGGAAGGAAAATACTTAGTTTGACAAGTTAACGATTGGTAAGGGCATGATTCAGAGTAAAATGAACCTCAGATAGCTTACTGCAGCCGATGTTTTAATAGATCACGTGCACATTATCACATATTTTTAAGGGTGATGCATAATTTTAGCTAGCTGCATAATTTTAGGGGGGGCTAAGATGAAAAACTGGGTCTAGCAATGCCTAATCTCCAAATTTCTAAATATGTATAGTAGGTTGTTTGAACTGGATTGCAAAACTTCTAAATGTTAATATTAGTATGTTTGATTTTAGAAACACACTCTTGCTGATTGTGTAAACTACAGGAATATTGATATTAATCAAATATGGCATTGTGTATGTTGCTCACAATCCTTAAGACTACATAAAAAATTTATATCTGTTGAATTCTGAAAAAAATATTTGAGTGAACATTTGTGGTGACTAGGTGGTACTTGAATGTTCTGATTTTATTGAAGTTGGTACTTGGCGTAAAATGTTTGAGAAGCACTGATATAGATGACTTCAGTTTAAATGTTTTCTGCACACCAAGTCCCCAACTAAACAATGATACCTGTAAAATGGCTATAAGACTATTTTATCTTATAGAAAATAACATCTTTATAAGTTTCCTCACAATTAAATCACTTTATTTCAGTAGTGACCCAGTGTCAGAAATTAATTTTTAGATTTGTGGTCAATATTTGCCCCCTCTATTTGATTTTCAGGGACACTTTTACCTTTATGACATAATTGTCTCATAAATTTAAAACAAACTGTGTCTTCCGTTTATGTCAAAATGTAAATTTAATCAATTAATTAATACAAATTCTTAAGTCTGAGAATGTACACATCTTATCCTAAAAATTACATCAACATCAACTATATCAGAGGTTACAAATAAAAAACAGAAGATTTAATTACGAGGGTATTTTTTGCCCCCACATTTGAATTTCGGGTGCATTTGTCTGATTTTTAATGCCATTTTTGCCCCAAGTTCCCCTTAATTTCCGACAATGTAGTGAACACGCAGCGAGTAGGCAGCTGTTTCAAAAGGTTTGAGCGCATATGACTCGTGACAAGTGTGCTATTGCGAGCTGTATTTGCTTGTGAGATAGTGGCCATCCAGAGGAGAAATTAGACATAAGGTGTGTAACAGTATAAGGATGGGAAAGGAGGAGGCGGGAACTAGCTGAACAGTAAACATAAGGTTTAATGTGAAACTCAACATTAAACAAACATAAACAAACACACATGCAACGCGGCCGCGTGCGTCTCTGTCTTTCTCGAACTGGCGTCTCCGGCTCCCCTTTATCTCGTTCTCCCACTGATCAACTGATTCAGCGGCAGCCATGCAGCCTCACGGCCCGGCCACGCCCTCCTACTCGTCACACTCCTCCCCCGCCCCATTCAGGCCGGGGCACCACCAGTCTGACTAACTCCACCCCCCACTCCCCCTCCCCCATCTCTGGAGGGGAGACACTGCCCTTCTGGCTGTTCTGTCAGCCGGTGGTCCACCCCGCTTCCTGTTCACCTTTGGGAGAGTCAAGGGGAGGCATGGGGAGAGGGAAAGTGCGAGCGGAGACACAGAGAGAGAGAGAGAGGAGAGAGAGAGAACTTGCTCGCCGGTTCCCGGACGCGCTGTCGCCTAGTCCTCAACCGATCCTCCGCCCTGTGGCAGAGGGCAGCTCATTCCTTCCCCGGCGGACGGCAGCGAGTCCTCGAGCCCCTGGCAGACCGAACCGCTCCTCCCCTTCTTCGGTGGACGGCAGCAGTTCCTCCTCATTTAAATCACACATGTAATTAATTTAATATTTATATATTCCAAAATACTGTATACTAATGTGCTGGATCGAGATTCATTCTATTTTTAACAGTTTAAATCGATTATTGACCAACACTAATGATTCTCGATTCAAAAATTATATTTCAAGATCGATGCATATGAATCTTCAGGATTAGTAATCGATGCATCAAGAAAACGAGTGAATCGTTACACCCCTAATATTTACCATATGTAATCCCAAACCCCACATTTAGCATAATTGCTCTGCTTCTAATTCTAACATATATTTTTATGGCATAAATATAGTAGCATTGTCCTCCTGAGACAAACTGCATCTGTGTATGGGCTTGCTTACTTGCTGATTCATCTAATCCCCAGTCATTTACATTTTGACGTTCGTGTCCTTGGCGTCTCTGCAGCATTCTAAATAGCTGTTTTGTTTCATCACGCTTACCTCTGATGGGTTCATAAAACATTAATATTTTCCTCTTCGCTCTTTAACAAATTGAGTTATTAAAACTTGTCAGCACTACAGACGTAAGCTCAGCCCTCCTCCGGATGTCCTTGAGGGAAAATGGGAGATGTGTTTTTTCTGTTTTATAAATTCTTTTTTTTTTTTATTTCAAACTGTTGTGAATTTATGTGTAAAATGAATGCATACTTTTCATTTTTATTTAAAAATACAGGATCATTTTCATTTCAGTTTTGTGTTTAACAAAATTAAAGAAAAAATCTGCACATCATTACTATATTGTGATTTATTTTATTTCCATTTATCCAAAAATGGAAATATTTGACAGTGTGTGGATTTTTTTAATTTACTGTGACCCTTCATGCTTTGATCTAGCACCTGTTTAATTGTTGTGGGATGTGCATTCACTGCATTCTTTTCGCTGTATGTGTTTTCAACATTTGTTAGTCTCGAATATTTAAAAAAAAATTATAGCATGAGAAATAAAGAAAAAAAATGAAGATCACGGGGTTGCAACATGTTTTGACACTTTGCATTCTTTCTGTAAGAATATATATGGAACTGTGTTTTGAACTCAAGGATGAATTTGAAACGGTTCACCACTCACTCGTCTTTTCCACAAGTGCTAGAAACTGGCAGCCTGTTACACTGCCTTTCTCTGACTATAATGAGCAGAGTGGCAGAGATACAGAGAGAATGCATGTGTGGCAGAGCACATCCCTTGTTATATAAGGCTCCAAATATTCTGTTTGCACACTATTTTCATCTCTGTACCTTTTATCCCAGTAGAGAAGACACAGCTGCACAGACCTTAAATGAGCATCTTACATTGTAAAGAGATGACTGTATAGATGTGTTCTGCAGTTAGTGCTTTAGCCCAGTTCTGGGTGCCACAACAATTTGATTTGATAAACATTGGAAATGCTACTCCAAGCTGTCACAGTCTGTCTCCCTCACGTTCTTCAAGGACTCTTATTTTGAAGTTTTCCTCCAGACTACATCTCCCATGTTTCACTGCCCTCATCACTTCCATCTGTTTCTTATTATCCTCACCTGTATTCCATTCGCTCATTAGTTCCTTTTTGTATAAATATCCTCTAGTTTTGCCCGTTCCTGAGGTGTAGTGATTTAGTGTTTGTGCCACTCCAACGATTACTATTGTTGAGCCTTTTGTTTGTTCCACTCCAGTGTTTGTTCTACTCCAACAGTTGCTATTAAAGGATTTAAAGTATTTACTCCTGCATCTCCTCTCCTCTTCCACTCCAAGAACCCAACGTTACACAAGCAGGGTAGTTAACATGAAATACTTTTGGA
Organism: Myxocyprinus asiaticus; assembly: GCF_019703515.2. NCBI lineage: Eukaryota > Metazoa > Chordata > Actinopteri > Cypriniformes > Catostomidae > Myxocyprinus > Myxocyprinus asiaticus. The sequence goes on along the minus strand of NC_059347.1, from coordinate 38,807,793 downwards.
AAGATGACATGTCCTACGGTGTGAAATACTATACTCTGTCTGAAACTATTTTAAACAATGTTTTGCTAATTCTTTTATAATTATTATAAAATGAAATATTTGTACTTTTAAATTGTGTCAGACTGCAGGTCAATTAAAAAAAATACAGCAGACAAGGCAAAAAAGGTGTTCACGTAAGGTAAATAGCTAAAGAGGTGACCATTTAGGACCTAAAATACACTCTTTCCCTTACATATTCATATAATTTGTAACTTAAAATATTGATGTTGATAAATATTTCTTTCTACACTCCAAGAAAGCCACAATCACTTTGGTCTGCTTGCTTGCTTGTGGTTTGTCACTCACTGTTTGTAACCAAATTTCCATATTCACTTTAGCAATCACCTGTGCAGGAGCACTGCTGTGAGAGGAATCTTGAGTGTCCCATCAAAGCCAGGAGCAAATGAGAGTTCTGTAGTTGATTGAACTCTGTGAAAGCTCTTTGTTTGATTAGTATGTAAATGAAAAAGTCAGTTGATTATGTGACCCACTTTAAAGGCTCAGACAGCCAAACGGAAAAAAGAAATGTGTTTTAGAACACCTCTGTGCAAAACAGTTTAAACCCGTTTGGCTTTTTGTATTTTCTTTTTTTCATTGCATCTCTGTCTTCCTGTATTTGCAGGCAATGAAAGTTGTGTCTAAGAAGAAGCTGATGAAACAGTATGGTTTTCCACGTATGTATTGCATTTGAGATTACTCTGAACTATTTTAAACATGAATGTATGTAGATATTCTTTGGTGCCTGAATGTACAGATGATTCTTGCCTGAGTTCAGCAGATGTTGTCCCTTGGGACAGATGTTGAGGTTGTACTGATTAGAAATCACTATTTACATTTAATACATATTTGCAGACACGTTTATCCAAAGCAACTTACAGTGCATTCAAATTTCAACAACCATAGCGTTGTGACCTTAGTACCATGCTCTACCAATTGAGCTACATGAACACTTTTAAAGTAAAGCAGCATCCTCCATTCCGATATTTCTTTTAAAAATAATTCTTTCACTTTCTGAACAGGTCGTCCTCCTCCGCGAGGTCCTAAAGCAGCCCAGGGACAGCAGCCCAAGGTGCTTGGTCCTCTGGAGAGAGTTTACCAGGAGATAGCCATCCTGAAAAAGCTGGACCACCTCAACATTGTTAAACTGGTTGAGGTAAGGATTATGCCTTTTAATAGTCTTTCTTTCTTTTTTCTAGACCTGTCGCGATTATTAAATAATCATCTGATTATTTGAGATAACTACGATTATTGTGCACTTCAGATTCTAATCATATTTTAATGGCCAAATAAAGGAATTTGAAGTGAATATATAAATGTCATCAACAGTGCATTTGTATGTCATTCGGTTGAACTCCGAGCGTCACTGAGCAGCACTGCGGATCTCAACCAGAGCAGCTCCTCTTTGGAAGAGTGCGTGAACCGCTTCTCACACGCTGTCAGCAGAGGCTCGCACCAAACTCCAGCGAAAATATAAACAAACCAATATAAACTTTGATAGTGAGCACAAAGTGCTCCGGTTTCACTTTTACGATCGTGGAATGTCAAATATTTCTGGCCATAGCGGGTTCATACACGCAGTGTTAATAACATGCAGTGACACAGACGAGACACATGCTTACTCTATTTCTGTGGAGTGAAAAAATTATGAAACAAAATCTCATAGGTTTTGCTTTATGAAAAATAATATCATTATAATTATAATATATAAAAAAATATATTTTATTTTTTATAAACAAATAATATAAAATATTAGTTCTAGTACTTCCAAAAATGTCAAATTGACCAAAACATATTTTAAGTATTTAGAAATATTTATATTTAAAACATATTTTTCATGTTATTCATAAGTCTTTAAAGCCTTAAAAGGAAATCATATACTGTATACCTATTTTATTATTTGATTTATATATTTGAAGTTAAATATGCAAAAGTGACTTAAGATGTATGAAGCAACATTCATTCTTTTTCTTCTTTCTTTTTATAACACTTTACAAGTTTAATGTGAGTTTACTATAGTTTATGCAATAGTTAACTGAAAATGAAGTAACAATGAGCAATACTTTTGCAGCATTTATTAATCTTGTTAAATGATAATTTCTACATAAATTAATACATTTTTAACATTAACTACTTTTAATGTATTAGTAACATGAACTAAAAATTAACATAATATTAATAAATGCTGTAAAAATATTATTAGTTCATGATATCTAGGTTAGAATGGGAAATACAGTAAAAACACATTATACAAGGGACTGATTTCTGGATGAAGAAAAGGAAGGTAGAGTGGAGGGATACAGAAGGAGAAAAAAGCCCCTGTGGTTCCATCTGAGTGCTCTTCAATCACAGCAGCACCTACATACGTCAGCAAAATTAGAATGAGAGAGAGAGAGGGATAGCAAGAGAGTTAAATCCAATTGAAGCATAAAGAATGTTTAAAGAAACTTAGAAAGTGAGTCAAAGCCTGCCTACAGCTGACCCAAGTACAGTCTTGTCTTGAAGTGTGTGGCCATTAGGAAAAATGTAGAAATGGAGCTCTGCTGGCAGTGAATGATGAGGTGCACCTGATGCTTATTGAATTTCATCACCACTGCCATAAATCCATCATTAGCTCTCTTTTGTGGTTACCTCAGTGTGGTTTAACTCGGTGGTTTGTAACTCAAAAATGGATTGAATGACTGTTCTTATAGGATTGTGAACAGCAGGGTAAATTTTTAAAAGGGAGGAAAAAATGCTCCCCTTATATATTTGTTTTTGCTGTTGACGTCAAAAATGTTGTACTATATACAATCAAACTTTATTGTGTTTTGGTGAATCTGTCACTTGGTAAAAGCAAGCCAAATTAGGCAGATGCCAACATGGACATGCACTGATCCTTACAAACCACGAACAGATCTATGCAAAGTAGAGGAAAACACGACTCGATTTGATGTTATATTTAGTCATCACTTGATATAAATTCTGGGTCCTGAAGCAAACTACTGGTTTAGCCTATTCATGCATAATGTGTCCATGAGTAATGTATCCATAAGGTGTCCATGTCCAGTAAGTTCCCTTTAAACTCTCCCTAGGACTTTTACGTCATCTTACCTAGATGCTTTTTTTCCTGCTCACTTTTTTTTTTATATGATACGTTGACTTAAAGCCTCCCTGATGCATGTCACTGCTAATTCCACTGTGCCTTCTGCACAACTTGATACAAGGGATAAAGTCGTCTTCCCTTTTTCCTGAGAACTGCAAATTTGTTTACCCAAGAAATGTTTGCAAAATGAATGCATTTTTAACATGTTTTGTTCCATAAAATTATAAGCAAAATAATAAATCTCTTCTTAATAGGATTTCTCTACCTAGTAGTTTTAGAAATATTGCAGAGAAGGGTACAGTATGTTCCCCACAAAGGACCTCTTTAATGTTTGGTGCTATAGATGCATTTGTTATTAATGTTTATATGCCATATGCAGTGTTTCCCAACCCAGAGTTTTGTTTGACAGAGCTTCCAAGACATTATCCGAGATTTTATCATACAAGCCCTTGTGGCATTTCTAATCATGTTTCAATTCCAGGTGTTGGATGATCCAGCAGAGGACAACCTTCACATGGGTATGTTCTTTTTTTTGTCTATATACTTTAAGTGGTAATGTTTGATTGTTCAAGTCAACTCTTGTTCAGTTGCTATTGTATCAGTGAATGTATCGGTGAATGAAGATGTTCTTTTAAAAAGACCAAGCTTGTTTACATGGATACCAAAAAGCTATTAATTGCGAGAAAGCTGCTTAAGGCTGGAAAGCAGCCTTCCCTTTTACATGCACTGTGTTTGCGGCTTTCTCTTTACTCCTGTATACAGTACATGCAGCTCGGTACGTAAGCAGCTTCCTCCAGGGCAGCGTAATTTCCCTGCAATGCTGGAGTAAATAACAAACATTGGATCCGAGGAAGACTTCTTTATTCTATTTGATTTATTTGATCTATTTTATTACTTTATTTCCAGATATTCCACAGTTGTTGCTGTGTTTGTTTCCTTAACATTCCATCGCGACCTGGATCGGAATTGTGCTGCAATGCTGGGGTTTCCGTCTTATGTCAAACTCCGGGATTTCCCCAATGTACTTTACATATACGTGAACGTGAGGGACAGTAGTCTATATTTTAAATTGGTGTGTATAAATGAGTTAGTTTATAGTGTACAGTATGTCCTTTTCCCACCATACTCCCAGAAACTTTGAATTCTTTCTGCTGTGTTGACTTGTTGAAAAGATGTATGGCTCCATTCTTTGACGTTAGTCATCCGGTTTGTTCCATGCACGTGCACTCTTCAAAACCTGTAAGAATGCAGCTAGAGTAAAGGTCCGTTCATCCTGTCAGTGATTTGATTGCTGGAATTCATCATGATGCTGTACTGTTGGTTGTTAATTAGGCATTCAACTGTATCATGATGAGGCCGATCACATGAGTCTTTACTCCTATTGGTTGTCACCACATCAAATTGCTACTCATTTGCATAAAATCACCAACTTTTTTTTGCTTAAAATCACCTCTGAACTCATTAAAAATGAGTGAAGTCCTATTGCTTTGTCGCTGAAAAACGCTGTCAGTGTAAACCCCACTTAAATCTGCCATTACAAACTTTACTTTGTAATGAAAAGCAGACTGTGGCATATTTCACATAGATCATACAGAGCAGTCCATCATCCTAATTGGCTGAAGTGGGATTCTGTGTCATATTTAAGACAGTGTGACACATTTAGTTGGCTGGTCTGACTCATAGCAATGAATATAAGGTGTTTGTTGCTGTAGACTGATGGAGTGGTACACAATCATGAATGACTTCACGCCACTGAGCAATGGTGTGAATAAAAGCAAACATCATGCTTATGTGTTAAAAAGCATTTGATTTGCCTAAGCTTGTGAGGTTAAGCCATATGAGGACTGTACATTTCAGCAAATATTAAACGGGTAGTTCAATCAACGAAAATTCTTTGTAGCATCACCATTCTTCAGAATGTTTCCCCTTGTGTTCCAAAGAAGAACGTTTAAAGGAATAATCGAGGTTCAATACAAGTTAAGCTCAATCGACAGAATTTGTGGCATAATGTTGATTAACTTATTTCGACTTGTGCCCCCTTTTCTTTAAACCAGGGTTACAGTAAGGCACTTACAATGGTAGTGAATGGGGCCAATCCGTAAATGTTTAAATACTCACTATTTCAAAAGTATAGCCACAAGACGTAAACTATATGGGTTAACATGATTTTAGTGTGATAAAATCACTTACTAACATTTTCTGTTTAAAGTTATTTCCCATTTTACTACTTTGTTGCCATGACAACGTAACACCATAAACTGAAAAACCCTAAAACGACCGTAAAACACGATGACGATTTAACCCTCCTATGGTATTAAAAATGGCACCTTCCTTTGGTATTCACTGTCATTTTTGATCATAAGGTTTATAAGCCTTCTTTTATGATGATAATGATATCATTTTTTCTTCCCTGAAGAACAGTAAAATTATGCATTTCTTTTGGGATTTTATTCTATTTTGATCTTATTTATATGAACATTTCTAAATGTTACCATTAATTTGCATATGCAAATAAGCACCAAAAAAAAAAAAAAAAAAAAAATCAGAACCTACACTTCTATAAGTTGAAACATGAAGAAAATATAAGAATGTAACAAACTGGAGGTAGATTGCTGCCATCCAGTGAACAAAATATAAATAAAAATGTGAAAACCATGTCATGCCAGTAACAGTTAGTAGATGGCTGTAGCCACCAACTGTGTAGTCTGATGACCTGTTGTAAACAAATTAATTTTTTTCACAAGATATGCATTTGAATTTATATTTAGACATTATCAAACTATTATTTTTCAAAGTTTAGCACGTTAAAATTGATTTGAAATGTCTGTTTTTGCAGTTTATGTCTAGGGCTGGGCAATAGGGCGATGTTATTGGATATCGACAATGTCTTACAAAGATACCGTTGCCGATTGCGACACTCATTGACAGACGATGATCGACAATATCTGGAAATGGCAAAACCATTGATCTGGGAAGTCAGCAAATATATTAAACAGTAGCCCAGTGTATGAAAGTACCACCCGTCATGAGGCTGAATCCAGTTCGCAAGCTCCTCGTCCAAATGTATTTCATGGGCAGATAATTTTGCTCATCTAACAGGAGGGCGACCTGTAAGACTTCTCGGAGTGACACATGACGAGAAATGCTGTTAGTCCCAAAGACGCGCTTGAAGAAACACACTTTATTGTATTTTTAAGAAAAGACAAAAAAGCCATCAATGCCCGTGTCTGATTCGCTGTTTGTTCAGAGGTGTGCAGCACGAGCCTGTAATGTGGAACACGCGCATGTCTGTCTCGTGGAACAGGCGCATGTAAAGAGTTTTCACTCTTTTTTTTTTTTTTTTTCTCTGTTTCATTTGTCTGAAAACTGTTTGCAAGAATAATGTTGTCTATGAGAATGCTGCAAATGATCTCCGATCATCTCAGGAGGTGCTGTGAGTTTAGTTCACTTTATTTCCATGCGGTTAGCATTGGAATGCAATTGTGAATGCAATTCTGCAGGTTCAGTAATATATATCTTTTTATTGAAGAAACAAAGAAGAAAGTTATTAAATCATAAAATAATACAAGACATGTTCACCTTGAACTTAAAATTGAGTTCTGTTTTCTTTTCACAGGGCAGCATTAACTGTATTACCAAAACGCAATACAAACACAAATTCGATAAGAACACACATTTGGCCGCATTATTTTGGGAACACAAGGGAATTTATTAGGCTTAATAATCATAATAATTATTATTATTATTATTATTATTATTATTTATTGTCTTTACATTTATGATTGTCTTTAGTTCTTAATCTGTAGGCTATTAGTAATTTTCCACCTGGTGTTGTTGACGGATACTTGCGTGATGGCAAATGGGGCCGTTGGAGACGATAAATATTTGTATTTGGAGAGGTGGTTAAATAAGATATTTTTGATCGCTTCGTTATTTTATTGCTTTTTTCCATTTAGTTTAAAGTGCAGTTTGAATTCAGAAATGTCTTTTGTTTGTTTTTCGTGTTTCAATAAATGGATTAAATTTTTAAAGCAAAATCAATAAAGTAAAAAAAAATTCAGGGACGTATATCGCGATATTTTTTAAGGCGATTATCGATAAAATGTTTACATATCGCCCAGCTCTATTTATGTAATTATGCTTGTCATCAAACCATGGTGTTACAAAGTGAAGACACAGAATAAGCATTTTTCTACCAATAACTTTATTTCAAACATATAAATGTAATAAAAAAAAAAAAAAAAAATTCATAATGTCAAGAAAATGAACATCAAGAAACAGAAATGAACTGCAAAATTCTGAAAATTCAAGTTGAGTATAAAACAGAAGAATCAGAGTAAAAATTTAAAAAAAAAAACTGCAATTTCAAACTTTCTATAGTAAAAATGTATTTTACAAACGTGTGTGTGTGTTCTGCATTGTGAGTGTGTTATCGTCTAAACCCTTCATTTCTGAGTGTGTGTTTAGCATTTTGGCTGATTTATTTGTTTTATTTGACAAATGTAAAAAAAAAAAAAAAAAAAAAAGTGTTGCTTTAAAGTCTCACCAGTTCATTCTTGTGTGTGTGTGTAAGTGTGTTTGTGTGTTAGTGGGAGTCTCACCTTGTAATTTCTGTAAAAACCTTGTCTTTTTTTTTTTCTGCATTGTGGCTGATTTATTGATTGTATTTGACAGAAAAAACTTATCTGTTTTTGGTCATTCCCATTCATTTTCAATGGTTGGTCAATTTTGACCGCGAATACCAAAGGTGTTGCTTTGGGTTTTTTTTTTTTTATGACCACTTAGACTTATTTATCAAGCCCAATTTTTTTTTTTTTTTTTTATGTTCAGATGGCAAATGGAGGAAAAGTCATGAAGTGTTGTACTGCTCAGGAAACCATTTTTATTACATTTTAAACATGTATTTCAGTCAGAAATGGCCGAATACTATAGGAGGGTTAAACAACTTAAAGCTCAGCTAATACATGCGTTTTACAGAAGAATAAATGAAAGTTCTTTTTTTATTAAAAGATGTATATCTCTGCTTTTAAACCAGGGGTGCTCACACTTTTATGGCATGAGCTCTACTTTTTCATAATGGTATTACAGTAAGATACAGTATACCATGCACAATTTAAATGTACATTGTAGGCAGTGTTGTCATGATACCAACATTTCAGTAGTCTGAACCAATACCAGTGAAATTTGATGATTTTCAATGCAAAAACTAATACTGACTAATTTGTTAATTGGGTAAACCTTGTTTGAAGTTCTCAAGTAATTATTCAAGACAAGGAAACAGTCCAGAACAAAGACAAAAATTAAGAAAACAGTGCTTATAATTGCTAACAGCAGTATCAAGTTTACAAGAAAACATTCTTACATTCTCGTGGACTTACAGGTCTTTACTGTATGATTATAATACATTAATATTTTATTTTAAAGCTACTAAATTTATCCAGCCAAGATCTATGAATGGTTTTCTTGTTATTGTTGTTAATATTAATGACATAGACAGTGGCTGGTCTATCAGATCTGATATTTTGATACAAATCCGCTTTTTTTGTCCCGGTGTTTACGCTTGCTTCAGACATAACTGACTGTGTTTCTATCAATACATCACCAAAACAGGCATTTTGAAATGTATTTGCTCATCACACAGGTGCGTATCCACATTACTGTGAGTGTTCTCGCAGCACACACACAAAAAGAAGCCATCTGTCAGACAGTGCGCCGGGGGTGAGTTTCCCAAACGTAGTATGGCAGGGGAAGAGTCATTTACAGTATATTCACGAGAAAAGCAATACCTGATTAGACGATTTATCAGGAAAGTGCTACCTGATTGGTCTGAGAAACTATAGCCCTACCCCTAATCGTAACCAATCAGGTAGAGCTTTCCTTTTATGAATGAGTCTTCACCTGCCATCCTACTTTTCGGAAATCCACCCATGTGGGAGCCAAAATGAGGAAATAAAAGTGATCTTTAAGAATTTCATTAAGTAGTTTCTCTCTCTACTCACTTTACCATTTGACCTGTTCACGAGATCGACCAGTGGTTGACCAGTTGATCATGAATGACGTAATGAGCACCCCTGCCTTGGCCCCATTCACTTCCATTGTAAGTGCCTCACTGTAACCTCGAAATTTTTTTCTTTTTTTTTTCTTTTTTTTCAAGAAAAGGAGGGACAAGTCAAAATAATTTTTTGTGGTAATCAACATTATGCCACAAATTCTGTTGATTGAGCTGAACTATTATTGAACCCTGAATATTCCTTTAAAATGACATGGAGGTGAGAAAATGACAGAATTACCATTTTTGAATGGACTATCCATAATGTATTTGTCAATAACAGAATATCTATTTTTGGTATAATAATTTTCCTTCTAAATAGACCCTTTTTCTCTCTCTGTTATTGCTGTTCTCCCTACAGTATTTGAGCTGATGCAGAAGGGGTGAGTATTTGTGGTGTCCTCTTAGACCTCTTTTGTACATAATTGATGCTTTTGCTCCACTGTCTTCTATCCTCTGTAATTCCATTAATCACGCCATCACTCCTTCAACACCTGCCTTGTCTTGCATACCTGTCATCACTTAGATCTGCCTCAGTTTTCCCCTTTCTTCTGACTTGTTTCAGAGGGACTTCTTTTATTACCTACTTTTTCTAGTTCAGTTCTTTTTTCTTTTTGTCACTGAGTAGACTAATCTTTTCAATACTAATTATGTTACTTCTATTATTTATTCTGTTGCTTTCTCTCTGTCATTGTCGTTCTGGAAGAAAAGCTCATTTAAAGGGCAGCAGTCTTCCTGTTTAATATATGACCTTATTCTATTTAAAACATGACATTTTACTTTGGTTGAATGCAAGCTTTTACTTTTACCAACTGGCCTGTCTTTGGGAGAGAAGTGTGTGATTCAGTTTCTAGGTGTTTGTGAGCTGCTGCTTTGAAAAGAGTAGATTAGAACTTTGCATAATTACAGAATGGTCTATTTTCACTAGACCTGGCTGAATATGTTTGGCCTTTCTGTTCCATCGTGATTTACTGCCTGTGGGTAATGAATGAAATGGCCTTTGAGGACCCTGTTTTGTGCTAAGTGGAATTTTTGATTGGTTTTTATGTAAATCTCACCTGCAGTAGTGCACATACGATCTGTTCAATTCCATAGACTGTTTGTGCAGCCCAGTAGTGTCCCAGTGTCCCCTTGCTGATATCCCAGCAGGGTCCAAAATTCACAAAGAATCAAATTTAAGTAAAAATTGGCTTAGGACTTAGAAGCCATTTAGACCGCATGTGTTCTTGAATTAAGAAAATCTAGACGCAGTGCAACGAATGGAAGAGCATGCAGGTGTCTCAATGCGTTTTTAACAGTTGAAGTTTTTAACTTGACACAGCGTCTTAAAAACGGCAAAGATGTTCTTCTAGTGCAGGTATACATAAAAAAAAAAAAGTCAGAATTGTTTTTTAAAAATAGCGTAGATGAATGCAAAAACGGCCATTACTCTGATAAGGCAGATACGTTTATTAGGAGCTGCATTACATGATTGAATTGTAAGAACGATAATCTGATGTAAAGTAAGTGATGAGCGAGCATCTACTCAAGAAAGCATCTGTCATGACTTGCGCGTCTTCTAAAAACTTTATCCCAGTGGAAAATTTACCATCATAAGTTTGTCTAGAATGGCTAAAGTTTGTTTTCTTCAGAACTCTATGCGTTGTCACATATATTTAATGCTTCTCGCATTAGGCTACCAAAATTAAAATACGAAGAACAAAATGGCTTTCTCTTTTGACGTTGTTTGTAACAGGTGCAGTTTCACCCAAACACGGATACTTGCTCATTTCGATAAACAATGACCAGCGCTGTACAGTATATGCATGGAAAAACAGCATAAAAATCCATTGTCATAGGTACAAAAATATATTATTAATAAAAATTATGCAAAATGGTGGAACTGCTTCCTGTTGAGGTGCTAGGCAGGTGACCTGAATAAGCAAAACAGAGCATAACGTGGCGTTACACTGGCAAGGAGACCAGAGGCCATTATTTTTGAGTGGATGTCAATGGATGAGATGCTTCAGTACACTGAAGAAATTGCTTTTGTGAGGTAACAGCTTATCAAATTAATGAATTGACCGCCTGCCCGCTAAATCTTTAACATGTTTTACACTAAACAATCCTTTTGGAGTGAACTGTGTGTAGAGTTTACTACAAAAGAATTGCTGTTTTACAAGAGATGTCATGGACTATTTTGCATAAGGTAGGTTTCAGTTTACCACTCTATCCATATTCATTTGTATGGGATCCGCAAACTGTTACTGTTGTAGCGGTTCATTGACGTCAGTTGACATGAAGACTCAAGTGATCCATGTTGACCGTTACACTCACTCCTGTGGTAGAGCTGGGGATGTTATCACCTTAAATTTAAGAGAATCTCTGGCCAGAGTTCGAATCAGCTTGGGTCATTTCCTGATCACACTGCCCCCATTTACTGTCTCCTCTCCATTATTGTGTGAAATAAAATGGCAAAAATGCAAAAATAACAATAATAATATAGTGTCTTACTGGTAAGAAATATGTCTGTGAATTTTTTCAAAAAGTTCATGGCTAAAAAGTTCATTTTGGACCCTGTGTCCCATGTTTTAAACTGAGACTACGGCAAAAGGATATTCTGGATACTTTATTGTCTTTTAATGTGAACCTCTCCTAAGCTGAATTTTGAATGTTATTGCTCTACTTATCATTTCATTGACTATTTCTCCATTAATTAATCATTGTTCTCTGTGGCTGCTTTCCTATAATACCTTATTAATGCCTTATCAGTTAACTGACAATAAAGCTGCAATTCTGTGTCTCCATTGGTCACCAGGCCTGTGATGGAGGTCCCCACCGACAGTCCCTTCAGTGAGGACCAGGCATGGCCCTACTTCAGAGATATTGTTCTGGGCATCGAGTACTGTGAGTCACTTCCTTCATTTTGAAAGTCGTGTTCAAGTTGTTTGGCCAAATTCACAGGGTTTCAGTTTTAGTTCAGAGTTCTTAAGGAGACCACCTTGACACAGTTTTGCAAGTTAGAAATCCCATGAGCAGAGTGGGGCAAAGCAAACTCCTACAGCTGATATTAGTGGCTGAGATTAATCATTATTACTTATGTAAAAATAAAGACCCAAGAGAGCTCTGCCTTAATCCTTGTGTTTGTTGTTCTAACGCATCATGTCATCTTGTTCCACTAATGAAGTGAGTGAATGTGGCAGTGTGCTTGTGTATTCAAATCAAATCACTTTACTGTCACACAGCCATATACACAAGTGCAATGGTGTGTGAAATTCTTGGGTGCAGTTCCGATCAACATAGCAGTCGTGACAGTGATGAGACATATGCCAATTTACAATAATATCAAATTAACACAGCACAATTTAAATGTCTGATATACACATAATTACACACAACAATATACAAATAATAACATACACTGTCCAGTATACAATATGCACTATATAGATACACATTATTCAATAAAAATAAAAAATAAAAATATATAAAAAAGTATATATAGTAGTATATATAGAATGTACATTATTGTACTGTATTGACATTCAGGCTGTCGGTTGATTGTCAGTTGTTAAGAGAGAATATAATATAATAATAATATAATTTATGACAGTCCGGTGTGAGATATGAGTAAGGGTAATAAAGTGCAGTGCTGATGTATTTTGATCGTGGGAGATCAAGAGTTCAAAAGTCTGATTGCTTGGGGGAAGAAGCTGTCATGGAGACGGCTGGTGCGGGTCCTGATGCTGCGATACCGCCTGCCTGATGGTAGCAGTGAGAACAGCCCATGGCTCGGGTGGCTGGAGTCTCTGATGATCCTCTGAGCTTTTTTCACACACCGCCTTGTATATATTTCCTGGAGGGAGGGAAGCTCACCTCCGATGATGTGTCTGGCAGTTTGCACCACCCTTTGCAGTGCTTTGTGGTTGTGGGCGGTGCTATTGCCGTACCAGGCGGAGATGCAGCCAGTCAGGATACTCTCTACAGTGCAGGTGTAGAACTGTGTGAGGATGTGGCGGTTCATTCTAAACTTCCTCAGCCGTCTCAGGAAGAAGAGGCGCTGATGAGCCTTCTTCACAACGACTTCAGTGTGGATGGACCATGTGAGTTCCTCAGTGATGTGGACACCCAGGAACTTGAAGCTGCTGACTCTCTCCACTGGTGCTCCATTGATGGTGATGGGACTGTGTTCTCTGTCCTTTCTTCTGAAGTCCACCACAAGCTCCTTTGTCTTACTGACGTTGAGGGAGATGTTGTGCTCCTGACACCAGTGTGTCAGAGTGTGCATCTCCTCTCTGTAGGCTGCTTCATCATTGTCAGTAATCAGACCTACCACCGTCGTGTCATCAGCAAACTTAATAATGGCATTGGAGCTATGTGTTGCCACACAGTCATGTGTGTACAGGGAATACAGTAGTGGGCTGAGAACACAGCCCTGTGGGGCTCCAGTGTTGAGGGTTAGTGATGAGGAGATGTTGCTGCCTATTCTAACCACCTGGCATCTGCTTGACAGGAAGTCCAGGATCCAGCCGCACAGCGAGCTGTTTAAGCCCAGAGCCCGGAGTTTCTCATCTAGCTTGGAGGGCACTATGGTGTTGAATGCTGAGCTGTAGTCTACAAACAGCATTCTCACATAAGTGTTCTCTTTTTCCAGGTGGGAGAGAGCAGTGTGTATTGTAGATGCAATGGCATCATTAGTGGAGCGGTTGTTGCGGTAAGCAAACTGCAATGGGTCAAGAGAGAGTGGCAATACAGAGCAGATGTAATCTCTGATTAGTCTCTCAAAGCATTTGCTGATGATGGGGGTCAGAGCAACAGGACGCCAGTCATTTGAGCAAGTTATTTTTGATTGCTTTGGAACAGGCACAATGGTGGATGTTTTAAAGCATGTGGGGACTACAGACAAAGAGAGGGAAAGGTTGAAAATGTCCGTAAAAACACCAGCCAGCTGGTTCGCGCACGCTCTGATGACGTGGCCCGGAATGCCGTCTGGACCCGCGGCTTTGCAGATATTCACCCGTCGGAAGGATCGGGTTACAGAGACGGAGAGTGAACTAATCTCTGTAGCTTCGGCCGCGAGAGCTCTCTCCGCGAGGGCGGTGTTATTTCCCTCAAAACGAGCATAAAAAGTATTTAGCTCATCCGGGAGAGAGGCAGTGGTGGTCATGGCGGAGGTTTTATTCCCTTTAAAGTCCGTGATGATGTTAATTCCCTGCCACATGCTTCTAGAGTTGGTGGTGTTAAACTGTCCTTCAATCTTGCTCCTGTACTGGCTTGTTTATGCTCCTCCACGTTCCCAGAATTAAAAGCGGAGGTCCGCACATTAAGTGCCGCGCGAACATCGTTATTTATCCATGGTTTCTGGTTCGGATAGATCCGTATTGTTCTGGTCGGAACCATGTCCTCCACGCACTATTTGATGAAACACATTACGCTATCAGCGTAAAGCTTGATGTTGTCATCAGAGGCGGACCGGAACATCTCCCAGTCCATGTGATCAAAACAGTCCTGTAGCGTAGAGTCTGATTGGTCCGACCAACACTGGATCGTTCTGAGAGTGGGTGCTTCCTGTTTCAGTTTCTGCTTGTAAGCGGGCAGAAGCAGAATGGAAGAGTGATCCGATTTGCCAAATGGTGGGCGGGGGAGGGATTTGTAGCCATCCCGGAACGGAGAGTAGCAATGGTCCAAAACCCGGTCCCTCATGTGTTGAAACTAATGTGCTGGTGGTATTTTGGTGCAACTGATTATAAACTGGCTTTATTAAAGTCTCCAGTAACAATGAACGTGGCCTCAGGGTGCGCGGTTTCCTGCTCACTTATACTCCCATACAGTTCCTTGATTGCCCGGTGTGTGTCGGCTTGTGAGGGAATGTACACAGCAGTGATAATGACCGCTGTGAATTCCCTCGGTAACCAGAATGGTCGACACAGAAGCATGAGAAATTCCAGATCAGGAGAGCAGAAAAACTTGATAGAATGTACATTCCTCTGATCACACCAGGATTTGTTGATCATAAAACAAACACCACCACCTCTGCTTTTACCTGAGAGGTCTTTCGCTCTGTCCACTCGGTGCACGGAGAACCCCGCGGGTTCAAAGGCTGAGTCTGGAATATCCGCAGACATCCAAGTTTCCGTAAGGCAGATAATGCAGCAGTCCCTCGTCTCTCATTGGAAAGAGATCTGCGCTTTCAGCTCGCATAGCTTGTTATCCAGAGACTGAACATTTGCCAGTAGAATAGTGGGTAGCGGGGGTCAATTTGCGCGGCGTCTTACTCTGATGAGAACGCCGGCTCTGTTTCCCCTTTTTCTTTTGCGTTTCCGCGGCCGGGCTGCCCAGACAAAGGGCTCCGCTTGCATGTTTGTAAACAGCGGGTCGGCATTGAGGAATTTGAAGTCCCGTTTACGGTGTGAAATTGCTGAACCAATGTCCAAAAGTGTTTGTCTGTCGTAGACAATAAGGCAGACAACATCCAAGACAAAAAACATAAGAATTGTGAACAAAACAAACAAAACACTACTATGTAGTGTTGGAGTTCGCAATGCAGCAGCCATACTCGGCGCCATCTTGAGGAACAATGCAACAAAGAGGTATTTATGCATGTGCTATTTCTAAAGGATGTTCTGATTGTCTGTCATCTGTCAGAAGAAGAAACATGACTTGTGAGAGAAGTACTTTTATGTTGTAACATAATGATTACATAACAATGGTCTCTTATTATTGCTGAATAAAGGAGAATCAGCTAAGCTGAGTTGATTCCAGATAGTCTGTTTTGCGCTCGCATCATGTGGAAACTTCATGTTCATTAATTCATTTGAATCATACCAACCAGGCAACACTCACTGTGGCAACCATCTGGATGGCAACAGGTCATTTGCATGATTAGCCACAAATCAGTCTGTGTTCACAAAGGACTCCTTTCACTGTGTTGGTAATTTGTGGTCTGTTCGTGTTTAAAAATGGGGCATGAAGCTCTGTTTAACTCACTCGAAGCCAGAGCTGAAGATCAGAGAAGATTGAAGTAATCTGTTAGTTTAATATACAGCATGAAAGCAATCAGTGCATGCATTCATACTCTGTTTCATTGTAAGTGGAATTTGTGATTGGTCATTATGTAAATCTCACCTGCAGTAGTGCTCACACAGTCCAATTTTCTCGAAGGATTCCATACACTGAGTGTCAAATTCACTTTTGCAACAGTTGCACTACTTTTGCACACAGTAGTTTCAGTGCAAAAAACTGCATCTTGTTCATTAACTACTCACAATCCATTTTAACCAGGCACTAAATGCTCTGGAATTGCATTTCATCCTAAATATTTAAATGAAGTTATTATCATTGTTTTCTATGTAAAGAGTAAGCTCTATGTAAAGGTACAATTAATGTTGTGCTATTACAGCTCACATAAAGTAGGCGGAAAACAGAATTGTATTAAGAAGCGAGTTCCTTTTAACTCACTTGAATCCAGAACTGTAAATCAGAGAAGATTTAAGTAATCTGCTAGGTTAATTTGAATTACAAGAGCAATCAGACCATGCATCCATACTATCTCAGGGGGCCAAGTAAATATAATGATTTAACAGTACTCGAATGTGTGTGTGGTTACATATGTGTGTAGGTTTTATGATATGTAAACTGCTTCTTCTAACTTAAAAGAGACTGCATACAGTACATGAACTGTGGCACACTTGACATGTCACATTCACATTGCATTCTGACAACGATGAAATAATGTACAATAACCTGCTTGTACTTTGAGCACACATCTTTGTTCCCTTTTAATGGATTTTCTCTTTTCATTAAACATGTCATCTTGAACAGAGATCAAAGACGCGGCTCTTGTCTAATCACATAAAACCATAATGACATAAGACCGAAAGATGATAAGTGGCAGTCAGGTTATCTTTGATTGACCACTTGAGACAGGAAGGCGTTTCTTAACCAGCCAAATTCAGCTCCTGTGTGCCTGGGCCAGGGTGACCCTGTTGAACCTGTTGTCTATTTCATAGTTAAGATGAGACTTCTTGTAGTCACTAAACACTTGATGTTTTACCATCTCTTGACTTGCTGTGCTCAACCTTAATGGGAAAGTTCACCTAAAAATGAAAATTCTCTTATTATTTACGCACCCTCATCATATCCCAGGTGTGTATGACTTCCTTTCTTCACCAGAACACATTTGAAGAAAAAAGACAGTCAGCTTATCACAGACAGTCAGCATAAACGTCATTTATACGACTCCAGCAGTTAAATTAATGTTTTCTAAAGCGATACGATCCCTTTTGGTGTGAAAAAGGATCAATATTTAAGTACTTTTTAACTCTAAATCATCGCTTCCGGTAAGCTTCACGAGAGGGTGGAAGTCATGCGGTCTCGTGATGTATTGCGTTGCCATGATATGGACATAATCTCACGTTCTCCTCTCAGTTGAAACATCCAGGATAAGTACACAAGCGCACCATTGTGAGTAAAGAAACTAGATACAGATCTAAATCAAAACCAACCAAGCTATTGTACAACGTTCCTCCTCAATTGTAAACAGTGCATCCCTTCCGGCTGTGACTCACGTCCATCAGTTCTCACATGTTTCAAATGCCAGAAGCATGATTTAGAGTTTAAAAAAGTACTTAAATATTGATCTTTTTCACACCAAAAGCGATCGTGTTGCTTTAGAAGACATTAATTTAACAGCTGGAGGCATATGGATGACGTTTATGCTGACTCTCTGTGATTTTTGGAGCTTTAAAAATAGAATCCCCATTCACTTGCATTTTAAGGACCTACTGAGCTGAGATATTTTTGTATTTTTCTTCAAAGGTGTTCTGGTGATGAAAGATAGTCATACACACCTGGTATATCATGAGGATGAGCAAATAATAATAATAACTGAGCTATACTATCTATGCCTTTATATCCTTTATTATATCCATTGAAAAAGACGTTTTCAAACTGGGGTCCAGGGACCTCCAGGTAGCAGCAAGAGGGTGCTAAGGGGTACATGAAAATTTCATAAATGTAATGTAAATCCTAAAGTAATCAGATTAGATTATAAAGTGTAATTTAGAAGATTGTTACTGAGTACAATTACACTTGCCATTTATAATCAGTACCAGATTGCATTTCAAAAGTAATGTACCCAACACTGTTACATATAATGTAAAAAAAAAAAAAAGTGCCTTTTGTAAAGCAATAGTTTCCCCCAAAATTCAAAAATGCTGTTGTCATTTAACCACTCTAATGTCATTCCAAAACATATTCTCAAACATTCTCTCTTCTGTAGAACACAAAAGGTGAATTTTTTAAGAATATTTTGGCCATTCTTTTCCATATAAATAAAGTGAATAAGGAATGACCAGGGTATTCTTCAGATAATCTTCAAGTAATCACCTTTCCTGTTCCTTGGAAGAAAGTAAGTCATATGGGTTTGGAACAACACGAGTGAGTAAATAATGATAGAATGTTAATTTTGTTGGTGAACTTTTTAAAAAGCTTCTAAAACTTCTTCAAACAACTTTGAAAGAAGCCTTAAAGATAAATGAGGTACATTTATTTTATCAAGTTTATCAAAATTTGGGATTTGAAGCCGATTATCAGCAAACAGCAAGCTTTTGAAACATAGCTTCTCATTATTGTTTTTTCACTTACAGAACATGCATGCACAATGTACTGGCAATATTACTTGTATGTCAAAACAAATGATTTCTGAATTTAATTGAGAGTTGTTTCTCATTATGTCTTTGCTATGTTCTTTATTTTTGCACAGTGCACTATCAGAAGATCGTTCACAGGGATATCAAACCATCTAATTTGTTACTGGGAGATGATGGACATGTCAAGATTGCTGATTTTGGGGTCAGTAACCAGTTTGAGGGTAATGATGCCTTGCTCTCCAGCACTGCCGGTACTCCTGCTTTCATGGCCCCAGAGACGCTATCGGACAACCGCAAGAGCTTCAGTGGAAAGGTAAAGTTTTTAAGAATATCTTGGCCATTCTTTTCCATATAATGTAAGTGAATGAGGACTTGGACTTTCAAGCTCCAAAATGACAAAAAAGCACCATATAAGTATCTTAAAAGTGGTCCATACGACTTGTTCAATATATTACAAGTCTTCTAAAGTCATATGATAGCTTTGGGTGATTCCTTTAAAATGGAAAAATGTACATATTTCACCTTTAAGGTCAGAATAAGGCAAGCAATCATCTGAATAGAGCAACACACTATAGAATTCTCTGTAACAGACATCACTGTGTTGTGTTGTAGGCTCTGGATGTGTGGGCTATGGGAGTGACCCTCTATTGCTTTGTGTATGGCAAGGTAAGTCTGCTCATGTAGGATGGAGAAAGACAATAGTTCAGCCTGCTTCTGCTCTGACAAGAGTGATAGCAGTAACTCTTCTCTTTGAGATTACATATCAGAATGATACACAAGACAGTGTGCTACTGCAGTGGCACTTGTGTGATTTATGATTTTGATCTTTCTCCCACCCTTCCTCTATTTTTCTTCCTTGTCCTCCAGTGCCCATTTATTGATGAGTACATACTGGCACTTCACAATAAGATCAAGAGTAAGCCGGTGGAGTTCCCTGAGATGTAAGTCCCCCTCGCTGTGTAGGACATATTTGCTGTCCTGCAGGAAGAGAGATACTGAGGATAAAAGACAGAGCACACAGAGAGAGAAAATGCCAGAGGTCTTTGAGTGTATGCAGTTGGGTGATGAATGGTTTACATTAACATTGCATTTGCACATTTGGTAAATGCATTTATGCAAAGCGACAAGCTACAGTAAATATTTCCCAGTACGTGTGTTCCCGGGGAATTAAACCCATGACCTTGGCATTGCATTACTTACACCATGCTCAACCAGTTGAGCTAAAGAAATGCCACTTTCTTGAATTATAGGTTTATTTGTTTTTACTGTAGGTAGATGACAAATAATATGTCCCTGAACTTTTTTGTTAATCAACATCAAGATTTTAGGTTAAAATTTGTATGAATGTATAAGGGAATTTTTATATTTTAATTACATTAACTTAATCATCTTTTTTGCCTTTATTAGTTCATTTTATTAGTGCTGCGTCATGGCAAATCTACTTTTAAAAGTACAAATATTCCATGTAGTCTCTCAGTTAGTAAGGTCATGAAAGCAAAAGACATCTGTGTGTCTATTTGAATGATGTACATGAATCAAGTGTTTGTCTGGCGTGTGTGTGTGTGTGTAAAAGGCCAGAGGCCAGTCGGGTGAAAGTCATCTGGTGTGTGTTTGGACAAGTCATCAGCTAATGAAAGATTCTCTCTTATGACCTCTCACACATACACACTGATGTCATGCTGCATCTCATTCTGTGTCTGAGCCATTACGGCAAGAAGCAATGCAATCACTATCTCAATTTAACCCCGTAAACAAAATTATTTTCTTGAAATACCTGAAGTGCTTGTAATGTAATTTGGCATTCCTATCACAATGTAATGAACAGCAGGTTTATTAAGAACACCCAGGAGAACCTCCAGTTGGGAAACTCTGCAAAAGACAATATGACTGTTATTTGCTAATAATGCCATTTGTTTGTAATTTCTTTTATGCTCTAATACACTGTATGATACTCTGCTTTACTTATCTCTGCTTTTACTGTATGTTTCTCTACAAGGCTGTACTATACTGTACTCTGTGCTCTATTAACCCTTACATGTATGGGTGTTTCGCCAAACATTATTAAATATATCGGTTCTTTAGCGACTCTGTAAATAAGGTATATCTATCACAAATGGATCTACAAAATGCCCAGATAGTGTCAAATTGTCAAAGTATTTTCAAGACATTTAGAAAATAATAGAATGGAATATGTTTGATAAGCCACACATGTATTGTCTCAGGCACTTATTGAGTCTAAATATATGAATAAACTTACAGAATATAAGTAGGACACCCACGTGGCAAGAGCCATATCCAACTGTTCATGTGTTGTACTTGCTATAGTTTACTTCCACATTTCTTCTTTATCAAATAATGTCAAATATAAATTAAGCCAAGCCAATAATAAAAAAAGAAAAAGAAACAGTGCCACAGAGTAACTAATATGTATAATATGTACTGTATGTGAACATGCAAATGGGATACTGATAATCTACCATTGTTGTACAGAAAATCAACATGATATAGTTATTTGTTATTAGTTGTTATTTGTAAAAAAAAAAAACAAAAAAAAACAAAGATGTAAAAGTATTACATATATCGAGTTACTTAGGACCCAATATAATTTTGATAAGCAATTAGAAAAAAATTATCTTTTGTAATTTTGGCTTTTTTTATTGTGACACTATTTACAAGAGAAAGTTGAGGAATACTAAAGTGGTGGGGGGCATGAGGTCCCAGGGTCACAAAATACCCGGGGTATGCATATAAGGGTTATACCATTTGCTGCTTTGACTCTACTATACTGTAATCTCCTCTGCTATGTTGTACGCTACTCCACCCTGCTGTGCTATGTTGTACTCTGCCCAACTATACTGTACGCTACTCAATTTTATTCCACTATTATGTACTCTACTTGCAAATTAACTCAAAGTAAGGTTAGGATACTTTTTCAGCCAAATGACTGGAGTTGCTACTTCATATATGTCTTTGTTTATGTAAGGGGTGTTTCTGAAACTCAAGCTATAACTCAAATTCATACACCTCCAAACACCCATTATGTTTACAGAAGCAGTATGACAGTCAGAGGGGGTTTTGGAACAGTGCTTCTTCTCTCTGCAGTGTCTCTAACCTCTAGTAAAACCATGCTGTCACTGTCTAGCAGTTCCGTCAGATGTTTTTCTGCTTCAGCTGTTTGGTATGTGTTTGTGTGATATCTCAGGCTTGCTGTCAGCCAGGGGCTAAAGGACCTGATCTTACGAATGCTGGACAAAACCCCAGACACAAGGATCACCATTCCAGAGATCAAAGTAAGTCTGGAAAAAACACAATGGAGCATTTTTGACATTGACAGTGGTGAGTAATCGCTTTCACCTTCATCTTCTGAACTCAAGATATTGAGCTTCAAAGATCCACTGAGGAGTGCATCTAGTTACACAGAAACAAACCTCTGTATTTTACCTTTTTAATCAGGCTAACGTTATAAATTTCCTCAACAGATTTTTTCACTAGGCCTCTCTTCACAAAACTGCTGCAGAAGCCACTCAATTCCCCCTTTTATACCAGAGAGAGTGTATCATTCCTACAAAGACATCACTTTATATTCAAATTATATTCAATATTTTAAAAAGAGTCTCATTACCATAGTCTGCAGTCTCACAATGGTAGCATTGTTTCTATCGAAGGCCATCCTTGAGCCATTTTCAAGGATTGTTTTTTATGAAATACTGTATACTTGAACACTCTATCTCTAATATTGTTTTTTAATCATCTACAAGTCTTGGAGTTTGGACAGAAATACATCAGCAAATCCCCATGGAAGGAATTTTTGGTTCAGTTCTGGAAACTTCCATCTGCTGTCTCAGTGTGACAGTGTGTGTGTGGATAATTAGCACACACACATACATTAACACATACACGCACACAGACACTTGGCCTTCAGAGACTCCTGGCTGTATGTCATTACCCAGAAAATGTTCCATTAAAGCAGTGATCCCCAGAGCACACTTTAATCAGAGCTGCACGCCCTACATTAACTCAGCAGCTCTACACTCCTATATCCTTGTTCTAATTTTCTGTTTGTAGGACAAACATTTGATCGCTTTAATCACTGTGTCTTTTGGATGGATGAATGGAATAGATGGAGTGGATGGATTGGGATTGCATTCCTTTTACAGTGTGTTCAGAAAATCTGTATTTCAAATCCCATTTAAACTTTAAAATAAAATTATTTTGATTACATTTGATTTTGAAAAATGTGAAATTTATAAGACATTTCAAATTCTGCACTAATTCTAGATCACTATAAATACATTTGTAACATTGACCATGTTTTCACCATTACAAGATGCTCTGTGGAACATTGACAATTCATTCTGGGATAAAAGTAATCATCAGGTTTTCCACAAACTTGAGGAGTTCATGACAGTTTAAATGACAATTATAAAGGTATTAATTTTAGAAGCATTTTAACTAATGGACTCAGACTTTTGGACCTTTTGAAAATCACTGTATGTGTAATTCATTCTCATTTACAGCACGTGTGTGTGTGTGTGTTTACAGGTGGACCCCTGGGTAACTCATGATGGGGCAGACCCATTGCCTTTAGAAGAGGAACATTGTACTGTGGTGGAAGTCACTGAAGAGGAGGTGCAGAACTCTGTAAAGTTTGTCCCTAGCCTTTCTGCTGTGGTAAGTGTTTTTGTGTTTAAGAAATAACACATGAATATGTGCTATTGAATTGCAATTACATGAACACTTGAACCTTGCCCTTAGTGTATAATACACCTCACTGCTCTCAATAAGTTCTTGAATAAGAATGTTAAGACACTTGACCTCACACCAAACAAGTAAAACCCCACCACATGTCAAACTGACCCTGCCACTGAACTGTTAGCTTTTCCTTGATGTCCTTCACACCATCATGTTCCAGTAAATATACAACGAAGTATTTTTTTTTGCTGACCTTTGTTTTTCCATTCATCTTGTTTTGTATTTGTACGTTGTATTTTTTCACTCAGTTGTATAGAGCTGTTCAGTGTATAGTCCTAAAACCGTAAAAGTAGTCCTAAAATGAGCATTTTTGAGCCATGGGTTCCTTCGGGAATTTCCAATGGGTTTATAGAATAGTGGTTTGCGATTAATTGAAAGACTGGCACGTTTTGCTCTACAACATTTTTGCAATTCAAAATTTACGTGCTGTATAACATGTTTGGCTGCAGGTTTTCAGTGAAATGTCCAGTTGGGGTCACCAAAAGTAAGTAAAATGGTGTCTTATTCAGACGCGGTTTTAAAGTCGGCATGAAACGGAAGTTGCGACCAACTTTACTTCCGTAATGTGATGTATTTCCGAGTGAAATAGCTTACGAAGAGGCTGTAGCCATTGAAAAATGAGTGAGTAAAAGATAATCATATTTTAACGTTTTGAATCACAATACACTAAATATAAAGGAAAAAAACATTTACTCGCGCTGTGCATCCCAAGATAACTGCATTCAAAAATATAAATAAACTCCAGAGGAATCCGAAGCGTTGTATTCATTAGTGATCACCTCAGCAATTCAGGTGTGAAATGTCTCGAACACAACTGTGAATTCGCCGTTATTCCTCTTCATTCAAAATGTAAATTCAAGCCAGCTGACCTGTAACCAAGGAAGTTTGGGTTAAGGAACGATTGTTTTGAAGGAAAACAGACGAAAATACACCGTGCCATCTTCACTAACATGCGATTGACGCTTCGTTCAGCTCTATGCAAGGTTGTGGTATTTATAAGAAATGGGCGGTGTTTAAGCAGACTAAATGATTCGAGAAGTCCTGCATGTCACTAGAGAGAAGTCTATATTTTCACCAGAAGATCGAGTTATTACATTTTGATTAAAGATTATGAGGTCAAAACATTTTTACAAATTAAATAAAACATATGCATGGATGAATCGTTCACAATAAGATCAATAACATGCATTTAGAATATAGATAGGGAGTAAAAGTGTGTCTATCATAAAATAGCAGGATCTGAGTAATAGAGAGAAAAATAAGTATTGTTGTAGCACCTCTAGGGTTCATTTCACCTGGAAACTGCAGGGAATTGTACCTGGAGACAGGTATAACAAGTTTTGCAAAAATGTATATAGAGTCACGTTTTCACTATGAGACCAGGTTGTAAATGACCACCAATCATTCCTCAAATGTGAATTTTGAGGCTGCTATGTTTTTAAAAATTCGAAGTCGAAATTTAAATAAGGGCCACAACAACCACAAGGATGTAACTGTCCATGCATGATCATTCCAAGGACAAATGTAAATCCTTATGTAGCAAATTGTTTGCAAGTTAGCACACAACGGCTTCAAAATTCAGTGTTCTTTGTATAATTGATGTTGTAGAATGAAATGTTAGAAAAAGTCAGTAATTTTGCATGCAACAGGTTTATACTAAATGCCAACTATTATACTAAAACACACTGCAAATATAGTTGTAACCAGCTATACTAAACAGCTATATTTCCACATGCCCTGATCTGTACAATTTATCTAAGTAAAAAACATCTATCCTTTCTTTCATGTGCTATGGTAGATATTGGTTAAGGCCATGTTAAGGAAGCGTTCCTTCGGGAATCCATTTGAGTGTCCCAGCAGAAGAGAGGAGAGATCCATGTCTGCACCAGGCAGTCTGCTTATGTAAGTGTTCCACACACACACACACTTGTTTCTCTATGAATTCCAAAATGGACAAATTGTAGTGCCACCAATGGCCATCTGCAAATGTATATAAATATTGCTGGACAAATCCAAATGACTCTCCTTTTCCTCACAAGCCTTTTTTAAGAGGCTTCTATCAAACCTTACATCTCTTTCTTTGCTTTTTCTCTCTCTTATATTCAAGGTTGCAGCATGATATTTCAAACGTCATGTCTATCTGTTTGAAAAGGAAGGTGTGCTAATAGTCCCCCATTACTTCTTTTGCAGCCAACATACGTTTCCATAGTAGCATGATTCAGCCAGTGTTTCTCTTGCATTATGTGAGCACTGCATTGAAAGCTCTGGGACGTGATGGTTTCACAATTCCTGTCTAGAACTTTCTCCTCCGCAGTGCCCTGAGGAGAAGCTGACTCCATCTCCACTATCAATCATTTAGATTTCGTTTTCAATCATTTATATGAGATTTTCAAGCATTTTCTAGATGAGATGAGACTCAAGAGGAAGATGGGTTGAGACAGACCTGCCTGTATATTGATTCATTCTTTCTCTCTTTTCCTCTCTTTCTGTTTCTTTCTTTACTTGCTTGCTGTCTTTCTATTTTATTTATTTATCTGTATTTTTTCTCTTTTTCATTTATTCTCTCTCTCGCTCTCTGTCTGTTTCTTTTTCTTTGATTGCTTTCTTTTCTTGCTGTCTTTCTATTATATTTATTTATTTTACATTTCTATTTTTCATTCTTTCTCTCTCTCTATCTCACTCTTTCTTTCTTTGTTTCTTTCTTTCTGTTTTATTGATTTCCATCTTGTTTAAAACAGGTATTTCCAACAGTCTCAAAAAACAACAAAATGGTCAGTTTCTCTGGCAGTTGTTTGCACCATTCCTTCCATGACAGTTATTCTAAAAGAGGCTTTTTGCTGTTATTCACTTGCAGCCTTTACAATATTTCTGCCCACTAAACTGGCAGTAAGTGTCTCCATGAAATCATTTCTGTCTCCACGATGCGGTTTCTCCCACAGGAGAGGTTTTTTTTTTTTTTTTTCAAGGACAGCACTCATTCTCTCTGTGTGCTGCCTGTTATAAGGCTGTCAGAATCAGCAGAGGGTTACTCCCTTTCTGCTGAATGACCTGGATCAATAAAAACAGTCTGATTATCTCTCTATGCATCTCAGATACATCTGAAGACAAATAACATTGCAAATATTTTAATGTTGTGCTGACCGCTCTCTGTTTGTTCAGATGTGTCGTCCGCAGTGGTTGCACATTTTGTCCAATCAAGACAGAAAGGTCACTTGATTATCTGTAAACAAACTTACCTGCTTTATTGGTAAGTCCTTCCCATATTTACAAAGGTGAAATCTGACTGGAAATGAGATGCAATGCAAGATCAATGCAGTGACTCAGTAGACCAATGACTCCTTCCCCAGGTGGCAGTTGATTGTATTTTCATTTACCTCCATCATTTTTTTTATTAGCCATTTGCCAGATGTTTGTTCCTTCTGAGTTCTAGTACAGCAGTTACTCCAGTTGGTAGAATCTTATCATATAAACATTGTGGAGGGCCTTCTAACTGTCAGCTGTGCTTATTTACATGTCATTCATAATTCAGTGTCAGGTTGAACACACTACCTCCTGCACCCTTACCATTATCCTTTCTCATCTAAACACACTCTGTTTCTCCCTTTCTGAAGCATTCATGTACACTCAATCAACTGCAATTGTTCCTCTGTAACAGCAAGCAGTATTTGCTCGAGAAACTCAAGGTTGCATTCATTATGGTACATTATTTGCTCTCTTTCTCTATCCCTCTCTCTGTGGTGGTTTAGATGTTCTGTTTGTCTGTGTATTAAAAGGCCTCTGAAATTATCTTTCCTTTCAAGGCAAACAGCTCAAAATGTGTCCTAACCAGCTTTGACACAAAGTGACAAGCGACAAGGGGTGTTCACTCTCAGTACGTTAACGTGCAGTTATAGTCGAGCTACAGTGGGTTTTATCATTGTCGAGAGACAGTCTTTACTCACTGTGCCAAACTTGGACAGACAGATAATCAAATATTTGAAGGACGTAGAGAAGTAGGCACCTTCAAAATATGGATGTGACGAGGAAGAGGGCGTGGCCAGGCTGTAACGATGGACGCCCACCGCTGAATCAGCCCAATGTAACATGTTCACACAATGGGCAAGGAGGAGGCGGGAACCGGCTGAGCAGTCAGCGTAAACTTTTAATGACACAAATGAACAAAAAAACAATAAAAAACTGACGCGCGCACACACAACTTTGTGCGTCTCTCTCTGGAACTGGCGTCCCTGGCTGATTGGCTGACTGGACGTCTATCGTTATGGCCTGGCCACGCCCTCCTCCTTCACAATGGACTTGTACGATTTCATATGGTCTAAAGCATTCACATGACAGTTTAAAAAGATTAATCATTGTTTTAGTCCTACTGAAACTGAACTTTTAAAGTGCATATAATATACTGACTGAGTGCAATATGCAGCAACCACACAATCACTCATTTTTTGTAAGATTTGACAATTTGAGGCAACGTAAGCAGACCCAGCCGGAATCCGCTGACTTTTTTCACATTTAATGCAACACGCTCTCACAGTGAAATCCTAAGGATTCGTACAACTTTTCTAAATTTGGCTAATTCGTATGATATGATATATATGACTACACTCGTATGAATTCGTACGATCTTCACTACAGCCAGTGATGTCGTTGGACATCGTTTTCATCTAATACGCGACAATTACTTGCTTCTGTCACACACAACAGCTTCATGTCATGTTTACACACTATACTGATCGGTTAGGTTTAGATAAGGGGTTTGGGTAAGGGCAGAATATTAATAAGCATGTCCTTGACACCTCGCACCCGGAACTCGCGCTTACTTCCACATTACACATCCGGACATTTGCTCATGATGAAGTCGTACAAAATCATACGAAATAACCAGCTCGTAAAATATGAGTGAATTTTCGTGAGATTGGGTCGTTTAATGTGCTGATTGTGAGAAAAAATCTGGAGAATTCTGCAGAATTTATTTAAACGTGCTCAAATATGTTAAACTGAGCTGAAACCACTACACGTTTATTGTTAGCTAAAAGTATAATCAAATTAGCCAACATTTTTAATAATTTAATATAATTGAAATCTGCTGAAATTTCTGCAGACATCTGCTTGCGCAGATTCCGTGTGGGCCTGGACATAAGCGACACCAGCCATTGGCATTGTCAACCGTTGAACAGAGTTTAACTCTGTGAAATTGAACAGTGACGCAATGCAGGGATGACTAGTGGGAGTGCAGAAGTGAAGCTCATGTGATCTGCCTCCTGATACCAACATTTTGTCCTTTGGTTACTATTTGTGCATCACATTATGCTTGGTTGCCCTGCCCATAGTCAAATTTCATTGGTCCAAAATGCCGCTCCATAGCTGTATAAAATAACCATCAAATATATTCTTATTGGTTGTAGTTTTGTCATTTTAAGCAACATTTTGCTGTTAGTGTAGGCAGAAAATGTACTGAAGGCTGGAAAGTTGTCAGGCCTGGTTTGGACTTGGTATTAAGCTATACACATCACTGAACCGACCCAGCTTGGCAGAATGGGAACAGAAATGGCTGACATTTGTTGGCTGTGATGAAAATGTGGCTTTTTCAAGCCTCCAGCACCTTTCTCATTTTTACCCATAGAATAGAGAGCAGAGGTTGAGTGTGGGTAACATATTCAAATGCTCATGAAGCACAGACTGGAGTTGGTTTATAATATTTTCTCTTGGTGTTTGTCAAATGCCGGGTGTTAAACAGTTCGTGCTGGACAAATATGTGTGGCATTTGTTTTTGATGAGTTTGCGAATGTGTTTGGGCATATGCTTCTCTCTTCAGTAGGGAATTGATGATAATGCTGTGTGTCTTTGACTGGACAGAAACTAGATGTTGTAGAGTATATCTGACTGTTTGTAAATGTATACACAAATTGATGCTT